>NC_043754.1:5163565-5467732 GCF_902148845.1 Salarias fasciatus
GCACCACTACAGCAATTTTTAATCCAAAGTATTCATGTATTTGCAGAGTCAATATGCACACACTTGTTCATAATTGCTGCATGCAACACATGCATTCATTTACTGGGTGATGCTGTGCACACTGGACGAATGCCCACCCATCAGGGTCTCAGTGGATGAAGCTACTCAGGCTGCACAACTGATTGTATACCTCACAACAGGCACCATGCGGACCACAACTGGGCTCTGTCCACATATACTGCAGCCCCTGCCTGAGCCAAACATTTCTCAAAATTAAGAAATCATTGGTTTCACAGAAAAAAATAATGATTATTTTGAGCACATATGAGTCCAAAATAAATCTAGAAGACTGCATTACAATGTGTCGTCGAATGCTGGCTCAAATCAAAGATATTCCATTCGTTATTTTCATTGATTCTCATGATTCTTCATGGAAGATGTGCTTGGTCATAAATCTGACAGTGAGGATGTGTTGCAGCCTTCACGATGATTAAAATTGTCCATCCATGTCTTTCAGCTAACACGAGGAATGGTGCACCAACTATTAAAAAAAAGACACCGACGTTGAGCCAACTTTTCCATGCTGAACATTTCAAGTGAAAATGCATCATTTTTGCATTTCTGATTGAGAAATATTTCAGAAAACAATGCAGTTTTCATGTAGGGCCATGACTTGGCGCTGTTGTTCATTTTGTAATGAAATCACAAACACGCTATAAACATTAGCAATGGTAGACGAACAATCATATGGACAGACGACCCAGTTGCATTGTTATTATCGAGTATATCCTGCACAAATCATTCAAACGCTAGAATATTTCCCCAGCTCTGCAGTAAGCTGCTGATAAAATGCTGAATTTGTGCCTGGCTGCCGTGCTGCTTTGGTATGATCTCGGGGCAGAGTGGATGCCATTTGCAGGGAGAGGAACAAAGAGGAGGAATAAGCTGGCAGTTGACAGTGGAGGGCAAATCAAAGTCCCGGGGTTAAATGGGATTGTGGGTCAGATGACTAGACATGGTCGCCTTTTCCGCTCGCAGCCGTCGTCCTCTTGTGCCTCGGAAAAATAGCACTGCAACACCCCCCCCCACCACACACACACACACACACACACACACACACACACACACACACACACACACACACACACACACACACACACACACACACACACACCACCCTCCCTCATGTCATCCTCCCCCCACTCCTCAACTGCCCACCATTTTCCTCAGAGGCAACTGTATTTTATCTTCACTAACCCCACTGCAGGAGACTGCCACCCTCCCAAACACACACACACACACACACACACACACACACACACACACACACACACTGTCAATTACTGTATTTATTTTTTCCTGTTTTCCTGTGTCCGATGTCACCTCAACTCTTCAATCCAGAAGCAAGTCGGAGTCAGAATCCCCCCCAAAGACACGACGCCGAAGCTAATCATTTAGCCCGGTATGTGGCTGTCTGCTACCCACACCGCTATAAATCACCCTGATGGATACACTATCAATTGAGAGGAACAGAGACAGGCGATGGTTGAGAAAATGGCAGCGATCTGCATTAGAGCCGCACTCAATCTGCAACGCAGACGAGAGGGAGCCTCTATTAAGCGTCATGTTTTCCGTGATTACTCGACCACAGTACATCAAGAACCGCTGTTTCATTCATGTTCAGAGGTGCCTCCCGGTGCCGCGGCGCGTACGTCTCACCTTGTCCTGTACCTGCGTTTGTGTTGGCAGCCTATGGCGACGGCGGAGGGGGGAGGGAGGAGGGAGCAAGCAAACACTGCCAGGCAGCAAAATACACATCGCCGTATTCAGAGCGTTTAGTGCCTGGGATTAATCAAATTATAATTTAATCATCTGATCAAACAGCAATTAGCATAATCACTTCTGGGGAAGGCCTGATAGAGTGGAGACTGGAGCGGAGTGGAGCTGGGGGCGAGCAACACTTTAATGAAACATTCGCCCCAATGTTTGAAAATGTTACACATTTCGGGGCGAGTGGAGCAGGGCTGGATTTTGAATGCTAATCAGCGCGGTTTGGTTATGCCTAATGAACACGTCCGACAGTCAGCCACGGGGGGAGGAATTGCAAGTGAGGTCCTGATTTAATGTTTTCTCGCTGATGGCCTTTTACAGCTCAGAATTCACTCAGAATTTTATTGTGGAGCTGTAATAAAAACCAGGAACATTAGAGTTTGACACATCTTGTTAGTGAAAATAAATCATTTCTTCACCCGTTCAATCTATAGGTCGACCACAGAACACGTTTGGATGGCAAAATAAAAAAATAAAACAGTGACTTCCACAAATGGAATAGTATACAGTGAAATAGAAGCAGTAAGGTTATTTCAAAGGTGACAGATCATCTAATGTGCAGGATCTAAGCAGGACACAAACTGTACACAGTGAAAGCGGCCAAACAACTGTGTGTCCAGAATCCTATGGTGAAGCATCAAGATTCCAGCAATTAAATCACCCTGGAACGGTCATTTTTATTGAGTTTGGTCAAAAACACCCGATAAGTGGCCAATTTTCCATAAAATAGCCATTTTTTTTAATGTGAATTCACAATCCGATCCTTTATTTTGCATCAAACAGAGCCGAACATCTTTTTCATGTTGACATAAACTCAATCTGTTTATTTCTATGTGCTAATTGGTGGAGTTTTAGGATTTCATTATATCAATTAAATCTTTATATTTTGTAATTCTCTTTCGTTTTTTTTTTTTTTCATTTGAACATGAACATAAGAAGATAATGTGGCAATGACGTGAAACTACATTTCTTGTTGACATATTAGCCTCCTCATTTGGCTTTACAAACATCCCTCCATCATCTTGCTATATTGCTGTGAGACGCTGTTCCAAGTATACATAATGAGGTTTCTGTGTCACTATGATTTAGTCACTTCCAGCTCTCCTGCTCAGGGATATGCACGCATGCTGTAAACAGATAGGAGCCGCTCTCTGTGCATGCACACATGAAGGAAAAGGCCCAGCAGGCAGGTCTCTGCAGGGGTGGTTTGGCAACAGTTGGATCACCCCAGTGACCAGCGCCTTCTCCAAACAGTCATGTTCCCATGCCGCTGCAGCATACTGCAGCATGAAATGTCCACAGCCACTGCATTACATTACCAGTTAAATCACTGGGGGCAACACTGATGGAGTGTAGGCTGCTGGGGGAGTGTGTTAAGGCAGGTTTCTGCACCCAATAAATGCATTTTTCTTTTCATCATGAAATCCTCCAACCGAACAACAACATGCATTGCTGTTGGATACGATCTGCAGGGGCCAGGGGATTCTTATTGCACTTTAACCACCAGAGACTTCATGCATGAGGGGCCACTGTTGCCATGGTAACAATAGTAAACACTTGCTTCACGTCCTATGACAGTCACAGTTGGTTAAGCTCATTAGTTCATAAAGAATATTAAATATTTCAGTGAAACTCAAAGTCCTTCATCTGATCCATAAACCCCAACCTCTCCTCTGCACAGACCTCAACTATCCTTAGATACTCAAACCACCGCAGGTGCCTCTGAAGAGAAATATCGATGATATTTAATCTCCCTCATCAGCAAATTATGAGCTTTATTACAGGCATGCCTTGTATGTGGATGACACTGCTCTTTATATGCTCAAAACTGATGAAAGCAGGTGAGCTGATATCTAAACTCTAATGATCCCAGAAATGGGCAGAAACACTGAAAACTACGTATTGCTCATATTGTCTGCTATGAAATCACACACACACACACACACACAGAGAACAATACACTAAAAACATCAACAAAACATCAACACGGACATTGGAATGGACAGCCGAGCATGGTGGATTTTTATTATGAGTGAGTCTCAACAAAACTAACAAGTCGCAGGAGAATAGGGACCGGAAGCCACTGTAGCAGCCACCATGGTTGTTGTACATCTACTCATGTACGTGCAGAAGAACTGGTTGCTACAACTGTGGTGCTCAGGCAAGTAGCAAGGTTTCAGAAAAGGTTTGTTTTCTCTCGTTTAGGCGGAGATGTAGTAGAAGCATTCTCAAAAAGTTCTACCGTGGGAGCCGATTTCCTAAAGCTGTCACGCCCCGTGCCCCTGCGGCCACGTGGGGGCGCTAGGGTCCCTTTTTGTGTTTGTCTGCCCTCATGTTCTCCTGCCCAGCCACCTGCCTCGTTACCACCTAATGTACCACACCTGTGTCTGCCCCTACTTAAGTCCTGCTCCCCTGGTGTGTCTTGTCGGCTCCTTGTGGGTCTGTCTGCGTGCTTCTGTGTCCTTGCCTGCATGTCGGCTCAGTTCAACGTTCCTTTATTCCTTTATCCTGCGTTACTGTATTCCTGCGTTCCTTCTCCTGAAAATAAATGAGTTTGAACTCCACCTGGCTGCCTGCGCGTGGGTCCTTCCAGCTGCATTCGAGACAAAACCTGCTTCTTCTGTGGCTTTGATCATCATTATCATGTAAACGGAAACCAAAAACACAATGAAAGTTTTCTGTTTTCTCTTGAAAATGTTGTGCAAACAGGGCCAAAATGTTACTGTAGTGACATTTTCATTCTTGTTCTCTTTAATAGGAAAAATGTATCACTTTCAATAAAACTGATATTTGTTGTTATCAGTATTTTGGGGCCACCAATGACTACTTTCTGTATTGAATTCTTACCATTCACATGGTTCATGATCATGTGCTTAGTGCTTGCTTGTAGAAGTACTGCACAGCTTATTTTCCCTTTGAGTGACCACTACTATAGTGAATAAAGACAATGTAACCTCATGTCCTTTAAAGTCTTCTGTCAGGAATGTCCTCAGCTTGCTGGTGTGCCTTTCTCTTCTAGGTTAATGTAGAAAATCCCAAAAGTAAACAGAGGGAAAAGCGCTTTGACCGGATCCTTTATTTAGAAAACTTAGCTCACGTCTGGCACTACCTGCCCGGTCAAAGCATTAACCCAGTGCCCTATTTTATAATGAAAGCCTACAGACACAAACAACACAACTAATTGGCATCTTGTTAAGTCACTAGTCTGATTCACACACATACACACATCAAACTCTTGCTGAAAAATCAGATATGCTTGTCTTTTATAAGAGATATCAGGAATAATTGTTATGCAGTAAGTCCATATTTGCTTCATTTTAGTTGGAAAGGTATCTAATAAATTTGTTTTTTGAAGAGAAATCAATCACAACTGCTCCTGTATCACATTAAATGCTGAGATTGGACAGATTATATCACAACCAGCTGGACATGAAATTCTGGAAATTTGGTGTTATTCTTTCCAATTCTAACCAACCTCCAATGTTGAGCATCACTTATTCCACATTTACAGGAAGTTGAAAGGAAATAAACTGCCTAAATTGACGAAAATGAAATGTGTATTTACATCTATGGCTGCCAGGTTTCAGTGTTGTAATCTAACATCATCTATTTCGTAAAGAGAAGAAATGAGTGAAACAGGAAGTTAAGTAGGATTACAAGAAAAAAAAGTGCCAAATTGTAAACATTTAAGAATATGAAGATAAATCCAGAAGTTCATTTAAAATGCAAACAACTTTTTTGAGAATGTTTAGCATAATAACGTCACAATTTAATGTATAGACTTTTTTCAGAGGCCCCATTTACGAGACAGTGTTTCCAAGTGAAATCAGAACTTTTACTGCACTTTGAGTGTCTGTTTACATGACAACGGTGCTCGGAGACAAAAAGGACACTTTTGGAAAGTGGCTCCCAAGACGGAACTTTCTGAAAATGCTCTGAATCTGTCTCAGTGGAAACAGGAGTTGGAAACAACTTTTTGAAAATGCTTCTCCTGTGCATGCTCAATACTATGTCTATTGTAAACAGTTCTTCTGCACATGCTTAGTAGGTGTGCAATAACAACAGCGACCTCCAGAGTGGCATCACTCCATTCCATGTTCGCCTGGGACGCCCATAATAGCAAACCAACTCTGTCGTCTCGCCACACAAATGTCCACAAACTCCTATGTTAATGTTTACAGCATACTGTTCCCTGCATGGATATGTGTGTGGTTTCATGATCAAAACAAACAAGAGCACCCACTAGTGGCCCAACATGCCAACTACATCAAATTCAGCGTTTGAGCTATTTTTGTGGAAATGGACATCCTTTTGAAAAATGTTGCATAAATGTAAAACTTTTCTGAAACAAGAGTGCAAAAATGTCAGGTGAATGGGGCCGCACATTTGTAATATTGCACTGCATATTAAGTACGCCTTTTTTTTCCCCTTGTGTTATTTGTGAAACATTAACAAGCTTGGAAGTCTCCGAATAGCCTTTGCAGTGTTTGACTACCTCATGATTGCAGAGCGTTTTTCTCCCCCATTTGACTTGACCTTATTAAATTCAACTTCATATTTTGCTGACATTTAATAAATCCTCACACACTGCCCCAGTGTCAGCGCCATCGCCCAGTGTCACCAGGAGAAGCAGTGGGAAGCTTTCCATTAACAGTATTTAACCAGACTGTGTGAGTACAAATAGCAGGCTGTGCTACTGGATATTTATCCAACGGTGAGCTACAACCGGACAAAGAATAATGAGAACGAACTACATATCTACCTAAAATGTGGAGTGGACATTTTTTCTGACTGTTTATGAGGTTGGGATGCCACATAACAGAAACGGACTCCCTCTTCAACCCCCCCAAAGCCTGCGATTTCCCCTCTTTTTCTGCCTCACTGCACACTATCATCTCCTTAAGCATTCTGGTCTGGGTTAAATGAAACCTTTAACAGTTCAATGTGCATCCATTAACATATGCTTGAGCCTACTCACAGCCAAGCCAAGGCGTACACACACACACACACACACACACACACAAACACACACACACAGTGGAGGAGGGACTAAAAAAAAAAAAAACCTTGACCTGATGGCACTGACAAATCCCGGAGTGATTAGTGAGTCCACGGAAACAGCAAGTCACTAATACCTTCTAATATTACACCTCATGCATGATTGAAGCAAAGCCATAATAACATCAGTGATGCCTTGTACAACTGTGAGGCTGAATTACAAGCTTACTTGGTACTCTAAAGTCTTTTGTCTTTCTGTAAAACTCCACAAACTAATAGATAAATCAGAAACCGCATCACAAACCAGATCTAGCTCAGAAAATGTAATGAAACAACCAACAAAGCTGCATTATCTGAATCCCGTATTCTACTACCAAACGCCAAAACTGAAAGGAATCGATACAAAGCTCCACTGGGTTCTTTGGAGAAGCGTTTCGAACCTGTGTTCCCGCTGGCCTACATTGTGCTGACTGGTGTGTTGATATTAATGTGCGGCTGAGGATCGGAGTACAGTTGTTGTTTGCTGATGTGTGTTGCGGTGACTCTGTCAGCCCGCTCTGCCTCGATATGAGCTGACAGATGTATACCAAAAGACACGAGACGGAGCAGACCTAGTTTCCCACTGGCCTTAATGTGACCTCCAAACACCGCCCTGACTCCGACCCACCATTCCCCATCAGAAACAACTGGATGAGGCCAACGTTGAGAAATAAACCATCAACACTGACCTAAAGACAAAGAAACATTGGAGATGTTGGTTTCGCTTTCGAAAGTTCAGATCAGATCCTTGGCTCTGTATTGAAATGCCATCTTTGCCCTCAAGGAAAAAAGGGATCAAAAAAACGTCCCGAGAGAAGACGTAGCCTGAATTCTAATGTATGAACAGTTGTACAGTAGCTCAACAGCTGGCAGCGTAAAGTGAATAAATTGGATTCATTAAATACGGCAAATTAGTCTGTTTTCAACGTTATAACTTAACCAAATTACTTTTAATAGGCCTGGGAAAAAAAATGGACAAATAAGAGATGCAAATGTACTTTATACGAACTACTTAATCCAGAAATTGAGCAATGAACACTGGCTAATAATCATCATTACAAAGAGAAAGCTGTGATTCTTCAAGTTCTTTGTATTTAGATTTGACTCGACTTCTGAAAAAAACGTCTACAAATTCTCAAACTTCTATCTCATTTTAGTTTTAAAAAAAACAACCAAAACAAAACTACTTTACAGGCTTTACAGTTAATGTCATCTAATTCATCTAAAGTACGTTTTAAATAAAGTTGCACAAACAACTTCCAGTCAGACGTGAACCAGCTGCAGAAATTTAAAAAAAGTTGAAAGTGTCAGTAAATTTTGTGAATTGTTTAGTTTGCAATCATACTGTATTTGCATGACATTGAGAGGGACTGATGTACAGAACAAGATAAAGCGTTTTAAATCATAACAATACTTCCTGTTAGTCTGATTTCCTTTTGGCAGTAATGTTGCTTTATCTTGTTCAGTGCTTTAACTCTGAACAATAATCTCTAAAAGGACAAACTGCCAGATCCACATCGAGATTCCACAAGATGGAAAAATATGTGGCCGTACCATGGCAGACAAAACGCACAATAATGTTGAAAACTGTGATCATTTCTGTGTGGAGTTTCCATATTCTCCCTGGTTTCCTCCCATAGTCCAAAAACAAGCATGTGAGGTCAACGGGTGGCCCGTCCAGGTGTATCCTGCCCTCGTCCATAGTTACCTGGGATTTCCTTCAGTGAACTGCAACCCTGACCAGGATTAAGCAATACTGAATATGGACGGATGGGAAAACCTCCAGTGTGAAGCCTTTTTATTAACCAAAACAAAGTTATGCAACAAACAGCGCCTGCACCTGCTGGGGTTAACAGTATGAGCACGAGGTTTTTATGTCGTGGTCTTCACAGGCAGTTTTAAAACCAAACATTAAATGGGAGCACTAACAACAAGGAATTTCATTGTGGCTTCGCATTGAGAAAACAAATGTGTTGTTTCTTATAATACACACATTTTTGCTCTGGTTTGTGCTTTAAATCTCTCTTTTTATTTTCACAACTATTCTCACTTTATCATAACCATAAAATGCGTTTATGTAACCAACGGCTCAGTTACAGTGCTGTGAGGGGTTACTGCGTGGAAAACAAGAGAGATATGTGGTTACTGAACGTTTTACTGATTGACTTCATGTCATTTTGAGTTAATGTGATGAGTCTCGAGAAGGAAAACAAAAAGTATAATATAAAGTTGAGTTGCAGAAGATAACTCATGACTTGGCAGACGTGAAAGCCCCGTCACCGAGGTTTAAGTACGTAAATTTGTAAATTTGTCCTAAATTTTAATGACAGTCCTTCCCCTCCTCCCTGAGGCTGACTGATTGTAACCTCTGTCCTCAGTGTGCTTAATACCCAGCCTTGGATACAGTCTGTTGACGGCAGGCACTCAGATGACCTGCTGTTTTCTGTCTTTAACGCTCTGAAAATTGTTAGTAGCTAGCCGACAGCTTGCTGCTGCGGCTGCTGTGATGATGCGAGTCGGGGTGAAACTGTAGAGGGAAACAAAATCCTGCTCCTCCATTAATCACGTTTGATAACATGATTAAGTCACCTCGAAAATGCTTATGTTTTAATAAGCGGCACTACCTTTTCTCCGGCAGCCCCCCTCGCCATTATAAGCTGAATGCTAAAAATACACATGCACAGAGTGAAACTAAGAGCCAATTGAGGAGCTGTGCTGTATATTTACACAGCTTATTAGTGTCCAATTGAGCATGTGTCAGATTCTCTCCCCCTCTGGCGTAGCTAAGCAAAAAAAACAACATTATGCCATTTCCTCCCCAATTTTATCTCTTCATAACTGGAAAATGTTGTTCCTCTTCCATTTGGGTTTTAATAGACACTTTTGCGAGAGCACTTTAAAAGCTCAAGCACCGCTGGAGTGAACTCCACGGCAGGTTTTACTCTCTGCGGCGCTCAATTGTTTATATCTAATGTGGACGAGCTTGCAAATGCGTCCTCAAATTGGCAATTCACAGTACAGTAGGTGCTACTCGTAAGTGACCGGTGGAAGGCTGAAGCTGGAATCTATTTTCTGCACACAGACAATGCAGATGGCGCCCAGACAGACCCGGTTCCAGTCCGAATCAGTCTGCTCAGATCAGAGGACCCACAAGACTGTGGCGGGCTGAGATCTGTCGGGGAAGCTGTGCCCAGGTCACCTGAACGGAGTGCAGTGTTTCTCCACACTGCAGCAGCACTCATTACCCAGGTCTCCATAGAGACAACCTCAGCAGCCTGCGCCGGACCAGAGCTCGCTAAAAGCCTTTATTGCAGGACGCTACATCTCGGAAGAGCTGCGAAATGAGCCCAGCCGTCCGCTCAAACCTCTGTTCTTTGATAGCAGTCTGATATCAACAATCGCAGCCCCTTTTTCAGTCAGCCTACAGTCCATTATTCTCCAAATACAAAGGCACGACTGTCATAATGCACACTGGGCCGTTCCAATAAACAACATCCGAATCAATAGAAAGAGGTCGCTGTCAAACGGATCGCTTGGTCCGACTGGCACCGCGTCGGCTCGCGGCCGCACATGTAGCATTCATCACAATTACGAGTGCTGTTTGCTGCCATTCAAAGTTTCCATGTAGATGTCTGTAGCAGCAGCCATTTTGCAACGCCTGAACCAAAGAGACTGGGGGGGGGGGGGGGGGGGGGGGGGTAAGAAGAAAAAAAAAAAACAGCCATTCACAAGCAAAGCAAAGGATCGTGCTCAGAAAACAGATCTCAGGCCAGCGCTAGGGGAAATCTGAAATGAACATCAGTGACCTGCCTTTTTTTTTTCCCTGCTGTTGTTGTTTTAAATCGTCCTTCCTGCCTCATTTCAATCGGGCTGTGCTGTGCTCTCACTCCATCCCCTCCTATAAATAACCCCCTCCGCCTTCATTGAACCCTTCAGCTTGGCCACAAAATGGTTTTCCTGTCATCTTTGCTTGACGCATCGTCCTCCACTCACACTGTGTCCACTTTTGATTTCCGTAACCCCTTTGCTTCCGTTCACCTTTCGATCCATAATCAAAATAACTCCCCCCCGTTTGCTTTTCGGGCTGATTCCTGCCCCTCAACCCACCCCCCATCTACCTCCCAGCCCCTTGTCCTCCTCGCTGCACCCCCCCCCCCCTCCCTTGTATTCGCTGTAAAAATATATACACAATCAGTCACTCTCAGTCCAAAAACGACACAATTACAGCGTAGCGAGGCTTTCTGTGGACAATTTCATTGTTCACAACTGAATCTGGAAGCCTTTTTTCTCAGATGTGCACTTGGGCAAGGGTGATAAGGGCTTGTCTCTCTTTTTTTCCCAATCCAAAATGACTCCATGTCTGTGCTTCTAATATGGCGGGTGCAATGCCGGAAAAAAAAGCACCAGCCAATCTCTTTAATCCTGTTTTCCAGAGGATACTTGATAAATTTAACAAAAATATGCACGAAAATGAAACCGTTATCTTATGTTTGCATTAAATGCATGAAAATCACTTAAAGAAATCTTCACTTTTGTTGCATGCAGGGAAACATCTAACAATTCAAGCCTCAGATTTCTTGATTTTTGAGCAAGTTTCCAGATTGTATTGCATAGAAAGCAGTTATCTTAGTTCTAATGAAGAAAATAATTACTTTATTTAAATGTAATTCACATGCAGATCTGAGATTACAGCAAATAAATGCTGAAAGCAAGAGGTAAACATGCAAATGTGTGGCAGCATTTTTTTTTTTTTTTACTCAGACATAACAGGACAATTTTTTAAAAGCCTTACAGATAAAAGTGGGACTGAAAGCTGCTGATGTGCACATGCAGCATGTAAAAATGTGGGAATAGGTGCATTAAAATGCACCCAGACTGAGGCCCAGTGCAGTGTGATGGCACAGATGAAAGAAAAGAATCACTTCTGGTGGCAAATGAGCATAAAACAAAATAATGCAGAGGTTTAGAGATAGAATTCATTTAAAATGTGTTGGAAAAAATAAAATGAAATCCAGAAAGTGGCTCATCCTTCATGCGGCAGGCTGCACCTATTCCACTCCACCTCCTCTCTCTCTGTATTAAAGGTTCTTCTTAAATGTTGGGCAATCATTAGGAGCTCAGAGGTTTTTATACTTAAGCTTTCTGAAGGTTAGTGTGATTGGAACCATCAACCCAAACCACCAGCACCAAAAAAAAAAAAAAAAAAACCCTGACAGGACATAGCAACAGCCTGCTCCTCCGCTCAATTTTCCAGGACGACAAATAATTAAATAAATAAATATATAAATAAAGGGCATAATCGATATTTGCAGCGTGCAAATGCTCCCAGAGTATTCTGAATAGGATGTGCTGGCTCGCTCCTGTGGGATAATTACCCTCAACTTGGAAGTTCGTCGTGCGCAAAATGCATCACTTACCATTCAAGATGCACTGGGAAAAGATAAGAGCCAATATCCACATGCCCCGCTCCGTTCAATATCCAAGCTTATGCTTTTTCTTCTTCTCTCCCCCCCTGCTCGCTCTTTCTTCTTATTTCTTCCTTTTATTTCTTCAACAAGTCAATTGCAACGAAAGGAAAAAAGGGGAGCTTGCAGATCTCTCTCTCTCTCTCTTCCTCTCTCTCTCTCTCTCTTTTCCCCTCTCTCTCGCTCCCTCGCGCTCCCTCTCAATCCTTCACGTTGGGAAGAAGAAGATGAAGAGGAGGAGGTTTGAGCTTCTCCTTCCTGCTGCTGATTGTCTCCGGGTGTATGATCCACAACTGTGCGTCTCTGCCACAGATCGTATTGGACTGAGCGCACCGCACCGCACCGCACCGCTGTGCGCGCCGGGCCTCAGTGCCGCCGTCCCCCGGTGTCGGAGCTGCGCTGTGCGGGGATCATGAGGGAGCTGGGCTCGGTGCGCTCCGGTCCAGGTGAGCTGTGCCGCCGCCGCTCCTGCTGCCGCTGCTGCTGCTGAGTCAGAGGCTGGAGACGCATAGGACAACCTGCCTCTGCGCACACCCAACTCCACGGTCAAGCAAGCACAAATCAAGAGGAATAAAAATAAAAAAATTAAAAAAAAAAACAAATCCAAAAATTATAATGTATATATTGAAAAAAAAAAAAATCAATCAACCCCCTTCAAAAACGAAAAGAAAGAAATTAGAAGCACGTAAAAAAACCCGGGCGTGTCATCTCAGGTGTGTCGGGGAGGGAAAAAAAATGCGTAAAAGTTGGATGCTTTAATGAGGGTAATTAAAAAGAAAAAAAGGAGTTGATTGTTAGCTGCGCTGGAAACTCATTCTCTCTTCGCCGCCTCTGTCAGTCCGGCGAGCAACAAGCACACGCATCTTCCCCCCGCAGCCGCACACACAAACTGCGCACATGCACCCGCCGGTCCCTGCGCTTATAAACCTGCCCTGCCTCACAGCCACAGCACTGTGGAATAAAGCCTCTCCTCTCCTCCTGCTCCTGCTGCTCCTGCTCCGCAGCCGCCCTGCGCCCTCTCCATTGCCTTAAAGGTGCAGCAAGGTGGGGTGGTGGAGGGTGGAGGGTGGGGGGGTGGGGGGGGGGGGGGGGGGTGGAGAGGTGGATGGATGAATGGATGGATGGACAAGGGGAGGCGCACAGCTGAGCCTCTTTCTCAAAAAAGAAAGGGGAAAAAAAAAGAATAGCCCTGTTTTCTTGTTTTTTGTTTCTATCTCAGGATGTGATGGATGAAGGTGCCCGGCTCCAGAGGGAGGAAACGCCACATTAACATAAAGCAGAAGAAGAGTGAGGCGCGCAGGACATCCTCCTCAGGTCTGAGGTGGAGGAGGGAGGGAGGGAGGACACACCTGACTGGATGCAATGGAGGCATTTTGGTGGGAGGGTGGAGAGAAACTGAGAGAGGAGGGGGGTTTGGGGAAAAAAAAACTAAATTATCTTAATTGGAGGAGATCAAATCCTGTCTTTTAATGTGTTTTCTGGATAATTTATGATCCCCAGGGGCGTTTTGGGGACCCAGCCAGCCTTACTCCTGCTTTCATTAATTGACCTTGACAAATATAAGTACCGACCCCCCCAATGCACCAGGGGGCATCAAACAGCGGCCATGTCAGACATCCAGAGCCCACTGTATGAGTCCACCTCCACTCAAAGCACACAGGAGGAGGAGGAGGAGGAAGAGGAGGAGGAGGAGGAAGGGGGGGGCTGCGGCGGTGGATTAATATGTGACAACTACGCTGCTACAGGAAGAGAGCAAGCAGCATATCATCTGGAAAAGCACAACGTGCTTCACTTTGGTGACAGAAAAGCACCGGAAAGCGTCTGAGTCGTAAAGATAATGAGCGCTTTTCAAGGGGTTAGAATACTGAAATAAGGTTAAGGGATGCTTGTTGGAGTTTCACAAGTCATTTGCATGCAGAAAACCTGTGGGGGAACATGCCACGCTTGTGATTTTGAAGCTTCGGCTGTCTTTAAAAGGAAAAGGATCAAATGTGAACCGACCCGAGTGGTTCCAGGTGGAGACGGTTTGGACGTGCTGAGGAGAGACAGTGGATATATTTGAAAAAGGATGTTGGAAACGGAGCTGGTTGATGAGGCAGAGGAGGTGGGATGGAGACAGCCGATTGGCTGTGGAGAACCAGCGCATCTTTAAAACTGAAGGTCCTGAAAAGAGACAACAGGCGTCTCACCATGATGCGAAATGCAGAAAAGTCAGGGTTTAACAGTTTGGTGCTTTTTGTGATCTTAACTCATGTGTTCAATTATAAGTTCAAAGGTCGTGATGGAGTCCTGTGGTTTATATCAAATATACCTAACTATTGTCCTGATCTGATGTGAAATCTGTAATTAATAATCCATCAAACTATTTTTTTTATCAAAGCTACACTGGTGACATTAAGCTTCAGATTATTCAACAAATTCAACAAATTATCCCTGCAAAACCGGAAAGGACATGAAATTTTTCCCAACTGTGTCACAAATAACATAAAAAATTTAATTTTATGGGTTCAAATAGTGAGTAACAATGTTTTTGTTTGAAAAACACAAACACGTGCAAACAGAGCACAAATGAAAAACTTCATCTTCATGAAATACAAAAAAAAAATAAAGTTTCTCACAAGTTTGCTAATAATACAACTCTGTCAGGTCAATGCTGCAAAGACACAGTTGTTCCTATTTATGTTGTTGGCAAATATTGCTTACTAGTCAACGAAAATCCAACTAGTTACTCTGACTATATTAATTATAACAGAGAACATGATTAAGGAGAAAAACTGCATATTAATGAACATCTTTCATCACAGACACTCTGGTTGGGGCTTCACAAAGTCTTCCAATGGTAAATTCTCAGTGTTGATGGTTTATATTTAGTTTTATCACATTAGCTGATAAATGTAACATGAACATCACTTCTTCTTTAGAGTCAGCCAAGAAAACCTATTAGGTTTCTATCAAATGTATGCACATGTTTTATTCTGGCACAAAGAGAGCTGAAGGTCATGTGGGGTTCAGGTCCAGATGAACCTGTTGAACGGCAGAGAACGGCTGGAAAGACTAATCATCAAACAAGTTGACTGTTTCAATAACTCCGCAGGCTGAACCAGCGCCTGAGACTTTACAGAAAAACAGTGTGTACACCTGAAAATGTCAAGCGCAGGAATTTCTAGGATTCTTTCTCCATCTTGAGACATGATAAATGCGAGCAAACGTCCATGTTACACTTCCCAGACGTGCTGTTTTGATAAGAAAGTCACACTTGCATCTTGGATCCGAAAAGATTCTGCTCGCACTGACACAAATGTAGCTGCAGTGACATCCACTGTCATGTGACTGTTTGAATTTAGCCTGGCCCATTTATGTTCAAAGGCGATCCCGGCTGCAGCCCTCCGCCCAGATACAGTATCTGTCTGAGAGATTTAGCATCCACATCCACAGACCTGCACATGAGCACGCTCTGCACCAGGAATACAGGACCTGTCACCGCCTGTCTGGCCTCTGTGTGCGCTTCCAGCCAGGCATCCCCAGAATAAAACAGATCATTATCACGGGCTGCAGCCATCCGGAATAAGAAAGCAAGGAAAATGCGCACTATGTTACTCACACATCGCATACAAAGTTGTTGTTTTTTGTGTGTGTGTTGATTTTGCCTAATATGCCTCCCTGTCAGTCCCCACGGCTGCCAGCAGTGAAAAAGAGCTTCTTTTTATTTTTCGGCCCATGCAGTTGTGGCATTGTGTGGAGTGTGAATCGCCTGCCTCTGTGCGGCAGCCTGGTACTCTCAGTACCCTGCTATCCTTTCAAACAGCTTATTATTATTAGAAATGCTGCTGCACAAATTTTGCTCCAGCTGCAGGAAGCGGAGAGCAGTGAACAACACACATCTGCATCAGATGCACACTCAGGTGTTGCTCCATGATGGAGCAGATTTGAATGCTTCTAACAGACGCACGGGGCGAGAAAGTAAACAAACAGAAGAAAAGCGAAACAATTCTCACATAAATTAACCAAAGATGCTCAAAAGGACCACAAATCAAGACAAAACTGACCACAAAGAGACAGAGAATGACAATAAAAAGACACTTTCAAACACAAGAAGACACAATATGACATCATATCATCAAATGATAAAAAATTACAACAAATCCAAACAAAAATGATTCCAAAAACTCAAAATTGACCACAGAGACACAGAGAACGACTGTAAAAATGACCCAAAATGACCAAAGAGACACAAATTTATACCACTGTCCTTACAAATGATACAAAATGACCACAAATGAAAACAACTAAGACTGAAGGGACGCACAAAAACACAAAAGCACCTTAAACCCACAAAGCACAATGACAAGTAACAACGTGTTACTACAACAAACCAAATGAAAACGCAAAACTACCATAAAATAGAAAAATGGCATGAAAATCCAAAATGACTGCAGATGCTGCAGTGAGACGTTTGTCGTGGTTTGTCACCAGGTTTGCTCTCAGCTCAGGGGGGATTTTCAACCTTTCCTCTTTGCAGTCAGTCTCCAAATCGTTCATGTTTCTTGGAAACTGGAAGCTTGCGCTCCCTTCACAGTTTTCCAACTGGGTTGAGGTCTGGAGACTGTCTTGCTCCCTCCATGACATTAATATGCTTCTTTTTGAGATGACAGTTACAATCAGGAGGACTGGTAACTGGTTGATGGTGCAATGCTGTGTGGCACATGGGCACCAACATTCTGGGTGAGTTGTTGGGAATCAAATACTTATTTCACTCAATAAAATGCCCAATATTTTATAACTTTTACATTGTGTTTTTATGCACTTTGAACTGATATTCTGTCTACTGCCATAATCAGTAAGCAACCACAAAATAAAATAGTCTTAATTTCTATCAAAGTGGACACATTGTGGAACCTTACAACGATGTACAGTACAACCACTAAAGATGTTGTCTCATACGTTTTGTCCGTAGTTTGTTTTTTCACACATTTCCAATAAAAACACAAAGAATCAAAAAGAAAAAAGAAAAACTTTGTCAAAACTTTCCTCATTTATTACAGTGCCACAGTTTGTTTTATTGACACAACAGAACCATCTTTACGTCGACACTGACCCATTTTTTCATCAATCTTGTTGATTTCGCACCTTCCTTCTGTTTGTTGACTTGTTATGATTCAGCCACACGGTAAATGACTGTCTTCAGCGTTCTTCCCACTGGCCTGTTTGTGTATGGAGATTGGATTAAAGCCACTGGCTGTATGGTCATAAAGAGCTCAGTCCTTATTTCTGTAATCCCTGCTTTAAATCCATGATATGCTGGGAGGTTATGATCGAATCAAAAGGCGTTATCCCCTTAAATCCTTCTGTTATTTAAATGTTAAAACATCGACAGGCATCTTAACGACTCCTGGTTCGACCTGTCAAACCGCTTGACTTTAACCGAGACATTCATTTAATCTGTTTCCTTGAATGCTTATCAAACACGGAGAGTTTCTGGGATTAACACGTCATCTTGTATGGGTCGCGACTCTGAAGTGGGTCGTAGGCCTGTTTTCAATGGGATGAAAATCAACGCACAGTTGCCTGCTCACAGCCCATAACGGCATGTTTTCTAAGTAGATTGGCTCACATACGTCAACTGAGCATCGACGAACGGTTTCTCAATGCAGAATATGACTTACGGATTTGACATACACAATGTGTGCCTGAAAATAAGGTTGAGTTTGTTAAAATTGCAAAAGTTTTTAATCAAAATGTAGACAACTGAAAGTTTAATATAAGAATTTCCTCTCAGCATCTTTTGACTTTCAAGAGTTGTTAATGTTTCTTCATTTGGATGTTTCATTTAGTGGTGACGAGGGGTAGAGCCACTAATCTAAAACACAAGCCTACAGTGATACATCAATAGTTATCCGATCATTTCTATTCTTGCCAATGGGACATTGTTTGCATTGCTGTGTATATACGCAGGTAAAAGGAGAAGTCGGTGCGCAGCGGAAAACGATGATATCCATTAATCATGAATACAAAGAGCTGAATTCCCCGAGGGGAATCTCTTATAGCTCTTAATAACAAAACAGTCTCAAGCACTTTGATTACACTCAAACAGCCCAATAAAATATGTCTGATAATGTCTCGAAGATGACCAACGGTGGCGGGTTCATCTCAATCTGCGACGCCTCAGGAATGAGCGAGCCGGGTCAGCCCGCTGAATAATTCAAAGCCTGTTATGAGGTAAGAATGGAGGAGGAACAGTAGTCTTAACGTACATCCCGAGACCCCCGTTTTATTAGATCATCTTTGAATCCTCACTCTCTGGCCATAAATTCTGAGCAGAACAGGAGATAAAGTCACAATTCAAGTTTAATGAGTCGACATGTCTGCCGAAAAAAAAGAAATGGAGAAACCGTGTTCCCTTTGAGAGTAATTCCTCACCATTAGAGGGTGGAAAGTGCTGCGTCTGCTTGAAAACAAGCCATGTACTGCAAGCATCCCGCTGCAGGTAACTGAAGAAGTGATACTCTGCTCTCAAATCCAAAGCAACAAAAGAAAAGAAATCAAGGCATGGGCAGAAAGAAACTGGTTCTAAATCAGTCTGTTCGTGTTCCTACTATTTAAATAATGCCTTTTTTCCCTAAAAACACCTTATGCCCTGTTATAATTTACTGATTTTACAGTTAAAAAAAACTAAACTGAAGATTTTCTGGTATGGTGTAGCTTTATGCCTCCTCAAAGAAGCAAAGAAATTGACTTTAATGATCTGTACACGAGGAAACTTCAGCCTTTATTGGACTGATGCTTTTCAAACATCAAACAAAGACAGAGTGGCAGAGATCTCTTTCTTCCACCGTCAAAATCTGACTCGCTCTTTATGGCATTTGCAAAAACCTTCTCACCAGGCTCTTAAAAAATACTGCAAAAACTGTGCTGGTAGCAGTGGTCTTGATTTTCTCGATAAAATGCAATCGATTCATGTCCAAGGCCGATTGAGCATGATGGGAATTTGGGGTTAGGTCGACTCTGTGGCTCCACCAAACCGGCAGTACCACTGATGG
The DNA here is from genome assembly GCF_902148845.1 of Salarias fasciatus. Classification (NCBI taxonomy): domain Eukaryota; kingdom Metazoa; phylum Chordata; class Actinopteri; order Blenniiformes; family Blenniidae; genus Salarias; species Salarias fasciatus. The sequence goes on from NC_043754.1 coordinate 5,182,935, forward strand.
AGCTCTGATAGTCGATGATAATCATTGCTCCCAACTATTCATGTTGGCGTCTATTCTGAATAAATCACCTGCAAAATGCGTACAAACAACACACAATCTGTCTGCATGAGCATCCAGTCGATCTGGGTGAATCAGGTAGATTATCATTTGATATACAGTCCAAGCAGGCAAGGGTTTAACTTCCAGCTTGACTGGTTTACAGTGGCACACAACCACAAAACAGGAACTGCATTTCTTTGTGTTCCGCCGTGTTGATTGATCACTGAGGTGCTAATCAACCAGCGGTGGTATTCACAAATTCCTCCAGTCTGCTTCTGATTGACTTCTGGCCCTCTTTTTCTTGCGCGTTAGCCGGTTCATTTAAAGAACAGAGAACTACCTAAAAGCCAGGCACAGTCCTGGTTAACAAGGCTGAAAAAGACTAACTCTCCTTTATTGGTCTCCATAATCACTTTGCCTTGTAAGGCAGCGGCCAATTGAGCGGACGGAGCCGAGCGCCTTGATGGCCTACCTTAGCAGATCCATTCATCGATTCCACTCATTGACTGCTTTGCATCTCACGGCTCAATGCTTTCTGTCAGTCCTGATTGAGTGGACAGCAGGGTCATCCCGAGGTAATTCTGGGATTTCTGAACCTTTTTAATTCACAGCTGAGATTCAAGCTGGGTTGACAAAAGAAATCTAAATCTAAATGTTCGGGGTATAAGACATTCCTCCTATTGAAATTATCGGGGATGTACGTTCTCGCAGGATTTTCATGGTTAGCATTAGTCATGATATTGTATTTTATGTAATATATTCCACATCACATCTCTTTCATGGTGATGAAATTACTGATTCTTTTTTTAAATTGGGTTTGTTTCCCTTTCCTAAATCTCACCCATAGCAAGACGATTTCTCACATTTCCCTAACAGATGTGGTCACAGAGGAAAAAAAAAAAAACTCATTATGGTGACCTTATCAGGCCCCGACAGACCCCGAGAGAGACTCAATCAATCACTCCCACTTTCCTGAACCTCCCTGCTTTACATTTACTTCTGGAACATTCACTGCTGTTTTTCCTGGAAAGAAAATCTGGCTTGTAGAGATCAACACCATCACAGCCTCTATACCTTCATGTCATTATGTATTAATATTTGGGAAATTCTGGTGAGAACTCATTTGAGTCAATAACGTCCTGATTGAAAACCTCCATTTTTATGGTTACTGGTAGTTTTTTTGAAATTTGTTGAAGGAGTGTTAGGATATCAAATCCAATCAAGAGACAAAGCAACTTCATGAAACCTGTACCAGCATGGAGAAGGCCTCAAAAACAGCCAAGAAGTCGAGATGAAGGTATTCAGGATGGACCAAACATTCTAAACTTCCTCTCATCAACCCTACTGACAGGAGTAAACTCAGCAGAAGAAACCTTGCTACTGCACCACGCTGTAGTAAATAGCTCTTTTGGACATTTATTTCAAAAACAACACTGGTGGCCCACAATGAAATCTGCCTCATGCTTAGCTGTCGAGCCCCAAAAAAAGATAAATTGCACATTTTTATGAAAATAAATACCATCTGGGAAGAGACACATAGGGGAAAGGGGTTTAAATACACAGAATAATGGAACTTTACCATATTCCCATGGAAATGTTATGCAAACAGGGCCTACTACATGTTTCTTACTTCTTCATGACAAAATGTTTTGATGTGAATTCTACTCAGGTGCGACTTATGATCCGGAAATTATAAGTGAATCACTTAAATCTAAGTATTTTGAAAAAACGCAGTTGGGAATCCTCTTTTCAATCCGGTGTACCGTAACACTGGGAATCCATGACCGCTGCTGGAGAGCACTGCTCCACTGCAAAGACTTCGATCAATGGACGAGTTTCGTCCCTGAGACGTTTGCTTGGTGTGTCTGTGCTCATCAAGGTATGCGAGAGGCTGGATCCCGCGTGGCTGTCATCCACAGAGCGATGGTAAACATCTCTGATTTTGGCTCTTCTGGGCCGTAACTGTCCAACATGGGGTGGCAGCGTTGCTTAGTAACCACAGCACATGACTGACCTTATCGGTACGGTCATAAAAATGTATGAAGTCCTTTTATTCATTTTCCCGCCTTTGCTGTGCTCGCTCTTTCTCTCTCTCTCTCTCTCTCTCTCTCTCTCTCTCTCTCTCTCTCTCTCTCTCTCTCGCGCGCGCGCGCACACACACACGCACTTCAGATGAACACATCGTAAATGCATTGCTTGTGTGTGTGTGTGTGTGTGTGTGTGAGGGAGAGAGCAGCAGGGTGGTAATGAAGGGCTATACCTGACACATGCCACAGACGGCATCAAGCAGCATGAAGGGAGCGAGGGTGGGCTGGGGGGAGAGGGGGAGAGGGGGGGGGGGGGGGGGTTCCATCCAGTGACAGGAAAATCAGCAGTGCTGGAATATCCCTGTAACACTTCTAAAAATAAATACACAACGGAATTCAGCAACATAATATTTAGATGACGTGTTTCCATCGCTTTCGGCTGGTAATCTCTGCGATCTACTTACACGATGTAAATCTGTCTAGTTTACAGCGTCTTAATCTGGGTTTAATCCCCAGAACATATTTATTGGAGTGTCAAAGTATCGCTGTTGTGCCGCGGCTGCCGAGCGTGGGTGACGGCGTGGGATCAGAGGCCTGTTACGTATATGAGCCAGGAGCGGCGCTGATGACTCCGCTCGGGATGCTGAGCACTCCCCGGCTCGCCGCCGTTCCCACGGGGGGGGCACCGATGTTAGCGCCTCCGACACCGCCGCCGCCATCTTCTGACAACATCTGCGCCGCTGTGGTGACGGCCGGAGCCACGCAGTCCGCTCCTTGAACCGCTGACAGCTAGGGGCAGGTCGGCACAGATGGCACGTGGTGGAGGGGGAGGGCAGGGCTGTGTCAGGGGCAGTTGGAGCGGGTGGAGGGAGGTGGGGGGGGGGGATTGATGGCAGGTAGTGGGTGGGAGTGGAGGGAGGGGGGAGCTCCCATCTGGCCCCGGTTGCTGGCGAAGTGCCCCGGGGCATCTCGGATGTTTCCTCAACAGAAAGCCTGTCAGGAGTTGGAAGTCACCTTGCGCAAAGCATTGTACTCTCTGGGAGGGTTCAGAGCAGTCGGGGGTAGGGGTGGGGGGTGGGGGGGGGGGGGGGGGGGGGGTTCAATCGTGCAGTCTGTGCTAATTCAAACAGACATTAGAAGAAGAGCAATGGAAGTTAACTAATTAGCTCGTCTGCTGACAGGCTACATAATCATGGAAAAAAAAAGTGCCTTTGCTGACACAATCAAACAATCACCGACTGATCAATTCACCTATCAATAAAGGAAACGTCTTGGTTTGGCTTTTTTGGCTTTTCCCTGCTTATAAATTAAGTTTTTGAGTCTTTAAATACATTTTATATATTCATCCATGCACATGAGTATGTGAATAAAATCATTTGCATATGCACACACATGCACCAACCTTTCTTCGAATCATCGGTTAGTTCATCCTTGTGTTTTATTCAACCTATGCAAGACTCCTGCATGCAGCGCCGCTCACTCAGCCTGACAGTTTTTACAAAACTATGCGTAAACAAACATAGATATTCCAAAGGGACTCTCACCTCATAGCTCAAGTCTTCAAATGTGACAAAATCCCCCTCCCCACCCTTACACCTTTGATTACAAATACAAAGAACAGCACCAACTAGTGGCCCGACATGACAACTCCATCATATAAACAATGGGTTTTTGTGTCAACAGGACCTAAAGTGACTAAAATGGTGTTCAATGTTTAAAAAAAAAAAAAAAAAAAAAAAGCTGAAGAGGTTAAAATACCAAAATGAAAATGTTCAAATAGAAACTATATTGAAATGTCAACAGTTCTGAAATATCGGTCGTGAGGGTTACAGACCAGTACAGATTAAACATGGACTGATGCTCCTCCTGCTGCATGAAGACTGAGAATTAAAAAATATCTATAAATATTCTGAGAACCTGCTCAATAAATTAATGTGTCCAGTCACACATCAGAAAAGAAGATAAAGTGCAGCTGTAATGAAAAATAGATTGAAAAGCTTATCGCGGAGGTAAAACACTGCTATTGGCTGACAGGACTGCATTAACAGGTGGAATATTCAAACCTTGCAAACAGCACTGGCTGCTGAAGTACGAGCTTCATTTTACCCCGATAGATCAAGGAAGCGACTGTGCGTTTGTAATTCTGAATCTAAATGACTGGACAACTTAAAGATGTGTGAATGTGAGCAGCAATGTGATCTTACTCAGTAACGGCTGTTGATCCGGAGGAGTTTATGTGCAGTCATGTGACTGCGTGGCTTCATTTGATTGACTGGGAGTCATGCATGGTTTCCCTGCTCGAGGAAAAATGTGATTCAGAGACCATCAAGTCTGAATTCTGCATAAAGCAATTTAAAAAAAAAAACATCTACAGTATAGCAAACCTAAAAAAAAAAAAATTCTTTCAACTGCTTTACATAGATAACAACATAATTCGCCAATCAGACGGAGAGCAGCTGCTTCAGATGCTTCACCGTGTATTTGACGCTCTCTGAGTTCATGAGGTTTATGGGGGGAAAAAGAAAAACAGCCTTCGAAGCAAACTTTCACTGCAGCATGGCTCAAGTATCATCCGTCATGTCTTCCTAAAATACTCCAATTCACAGGAAATGATTTAGAAACCAAAGTTAGTTTTCAAGAAAGACTACAACAGAACGAAAACAGAAACCGTCTTCCTGTCTTCTTCGTGTTTTCACTTTGTGTGGTAATCCCGTGTTCCAGATTGGAGTCTCTGGTGGGCCATGTTTGTCCCACCGACCATATGTTTGATATACAGCCTTGATTAAAGCCTAGTTCACAATGGTTAATCCTCCCTTTAACAGATTTCTTTAAGAAAGCACCAAGACAAACAGAAAAAGTAAATCTACTCTGTTTTACAATTTCTTGAACAGCTAATCCTCTTGAACATGCCCAGAAAAATCCAGCTATGAAGAATCTTGGTCACTGAATATGTTGACTTGCAGATTATTGCGAATGCACAATCTCATTGCTCATTTGTAGACCTTTGACCTTTGACCAACAGTAGACAGTTCACTTCCAGCAAACCATATCAGATTTTTTACAAGTTCTGCAGGGTGAGAAAAAAGAGAACTGCAGTCTGCACAGTTACTATAAATCAATAGTGATGTTTGCAGACGGACCGCTGGTTTTTAAATGATGTGCACAGATGGAACCGTTTCTACCTGTTTACTGCTCGATATCAGCTGGAACACACTCTGTGATCCGAATCTGGGTACAGAATGACTTGTGATGTAATTCAGTTCGATTCAATTCAAATTTTTCATCGCACTTCAACAGAGAAAGAACAAACGATTCCGCCTGAGAAACTATAAGACGGAGGAAAGGAAAAGCTTGATCTTAACGGGAGGAAACCTGCAGGACCAGACTCAGAGGAGGAGACTTTCTGCAGGACCAGAGCCAGACTCTGCCCTGGCCTGGCCGTCCAGGGCCAGTGCGGAGGAAAAGCTCTTTATGGATGCAGCATGTGGTCAGGTCATTTCTTCTCCTTCTCTTCCTCCGCTCCCTCCCCCCTTTACCCATTCGCAGCGCCCCCTTAATCCCGGCCTAAAGCTTCCCTTGCTGCCTCGCTCCTGTCCTCCTCCTCCTCCTCCTCCTCACCTCGACCCCCCCTCCCCTCCTGCATCCCATGCACTGCGAGGAAATGCCACCAGATGCCCAGTGTCTAAGACAGGCATTATGTTCTTAGAGGATGTCCCAGTAATTCTGCTTTTTGCCAGGCTGTTGATTATGTCTCGAAGTGGTGGAGGTGGTGGTGGACACAAGGCGAGGCGAGCGGAGGACAACAGGTAGCCATCTCTGCCGGCCGGGTCACGTGCCGCCTCTGCGGTCTATGCAAAACAACATCTCAGGCGGCCGGAGGGGACGTGCGTCTATTTGTAGTACATTAAGGAGGAGACGGGATTAACATGCAGGGAATAAACCCGGATACAAGACGCAGATACACATTCACATCCACATTCTCCTCATTGTTATTAATAGCATTATGAGTGGCGTTGAGGGGATAACTAAATGGTATTCTGGGATGTCTAAACGAAAGAGAGCGAGCGAGCACCAACAGCGGCGTTTAGTGTTGTATTTTATAACATGTTACTCATCAAGAATTTAAAACCGGAAGAGCAGGACTTCAGTCGCGATAAGGAAATGTGTCAATCACGGGGACTCGGGGAGAAAGTGGTTTGTCAGACCCCGAGGGGGCCACACTGACCTAAATACAAAATTGTCAACAGCAATACTACAATGAGCGACCAAAAGGGAACGGCTGGGGAGACAAACATTTGACTCTGTGAATAAAAAAAAACACCTCAAATGGTTAAAGATTTATAAGAGAAAAAGACTGCAGACAACATGTTTTTGGTCTGAGGAGATGTTTTGACTCTGTGGAGACTTCTTGTCGTCCATAAGTAGCTGTCTCATATTAAATCCATTGTTATTGTTTACCCTCGCAGATGTTTCTGCCTTATTGTTCCTGTATGCTTTTTTATATGCAGGGTGAAAAGAGATTGTTAAGATTAAAGTTGAACTCTTCCAGTAAAGAGGATTTCACTGCACTGAGCTCATCACTGATGCTTAATTCATGGGCTGGGCTGTTGAGGAGCCACGCCCCCACGTGGTGAGGGCTGGTACTGCAGAGGAGGAGTGGAAACGTGCACATGAGGAAACTGCAAATCAGGTGAACTCACACAAGAATGTCACATTTGATGGCACATTTATTCAAGCTTTAACAAAATCTCACATTAGGCAAAAAGTCTCATTCGTTTCCACCTTTTCAAATATATTTTCATGAAATAACGTTTTTTAATATGTAACTAAATACATCTATTCATCTATTAATTTTCTGTACCATTTTTTTTTTATATGCAAAGTAACTGAGCATTTTTACTCACCTACTGTTTTTTACAGTGGTTTTCTCTGGATTTTGTGAAATTTTAAAGCGGGATTTATTCAATATGTTGTTGATTTTTTTGTTTGTTTTAGGGAGATACTGTTACCAATAACATGCAATATATTTAATTTTTAAAAACCTATTGTTAATATAACCCATCTTGGCAGAAAATAGAGTTAAAAAAAGTTGCTTTAATGGAGAATACGTCACAATAAGGTTTGTTCATATGTAAAACATTATTTCTATGGACAAATCAACTATTTCCTTTCTTTTAATTACATTTCTATCATTATATTATTGAATATTCATTATTACATGCTTGAACGACGTGTTTAGGTAATGAATTTCACAAAAATATGACTATTTCTCTGTAAAGCATGGACGTTTTAAGTGGGTCAGGATCCATCAGCACTGTGCACCGAAATATTTCATTCATTTTTTGGGGAAATACACAGAGATTCTCACATTTCAAAGTGTATTTCTAGTCCTATCCTCATAAAACTGACAATCTCAACGCCTGGAGAGCTCTCATCTCTGCTAAATTTACAGTCATGATCAGTAAATCATGAGCTGAAATTAGATTAAAGTGCATCTGAGCTCAGGTTGGAAGATGGCACTTATTTTCATTTATATGTTTGAGCGCATTTTATGTCACTTGTATAATCTAACAGTGTTGCTGGTAAGAAGGAATCTCGGGCAATGAGGCTGCATGGTGTCAAATGACAAGCACGAAACGCTGCATGTTAGCAGGGTCAGCCGCAGAGGGTTTGGTTTGTTTGTAGATCAAGTTTATAACTAAAACCTGAGTCTCCCACAACGAAGGGCAAGACTTAGACCGACGTGCCACCGATATATAGGAGTTATGTAATATTCAACTACGGTAAAATGACTTGAAGTGGTGAGAACTGATCAAGATCATCAATGATCTCAGACTTTGAAGAGTTGCAATGCTGTTGAAAAATCAATTTCGGCAGTGTCAGCAGCTGTTACTTTTTCCTGTATGGTCGTACAAAGTGTTAAAAGTCTGGCACAGATGGAAATCAGTGAATAACTTTGTGCCATTTAGACAACATACCAGTATTTTTTATTAATTCATTTGTTTGTTTATCATTATTATTAATATTATTGCTAAAAATCTTTTTAGTTAAGTACAGATTAGCTAAATAAATAATAAATAAACTCTATCTTTTTACTTATCTACCAAAACACTGACTTAGTCAATATATCCAAAATTATTAGAATTATGCAAGAATGTATTATTTCTATGCTCAGAGGCCAATTTTCAGAATGAATTGACTTTCGGAAGGATTATATGACATAGAAAAAGCTGATACTGGTAAAAACATTTGATAGTTAGATGGAAATAATGAAAATAAAATGATTATTCCAGTTAGAACAGGTGAGAGAACCGATGAATCCAAGCAATTTGGAGAAAACTGAAAGCAGATACACAACGAAGGAGGTTTTGCTTCACCGACCACCCATCTCGAGTTAAAACATTTACTTTCTGAGTAAATACAAAGTAGAAGAAGTGCCTCGGACAAGCGCATGTGTTGCGAGCTGGACTGCACCCGTAGCTCAATACTGGTTTGACCTACAAAACCAGTGAGAGTGCTGATGTTCATCACAACCGCGGGACCCCGGTGTGTCGTAAGGAGTCACGCTGATCTGAGAGTCTATGAGGCTTGACGCGTGACATCGACCTCACGAAAGAACAGGAGGGAGGGACGGTGGGGGAGGAAGAGGAGGAGGAGGAGGAGGAGGAGGAAGAGGAGGGGGTGAATAAACACATAACTGCCCGGTAACAAGGGCTCTCTCCTCATTGGCTGCACAAGAATGTTGCATTGATCCTACTCTTTGTGCAAAAATGACACATTTTGATGTATACACACACACACACACACACACACACACACACACACACACACACACACACACACACACACACACACACACAAGGGATTACAGTAACATGTTCACACATCCACACAGTGAGGATTTTAGATGTGCACAAACACATGCTTCATATCACCCACACACACACACACACACACACACACACACACACACACACACACACACACACACACACACACACACACACACACACACACACAATTGCACATATCACATTCGCACGCTGGCAAAGTGTTGGTGAGAACTAGGGCAGAATCACACCAGTAAGCCTCTTTTTCTTTTTCAGTTAAATATCCTCTGAGATTTCTTCTTCTTCTTTTTTTTTTCCCCCTCCCCACTCAAGATTAGCTCTTAGCCCCTGGTAACAGTGCTGTCATTTTGTTGTTACACGTCAGCCACCACGGTTCATGCTTAATGTCAACACTGTTTCCTCCTCGGTGCGCCTCACACTTTCTGCTTTTAATGACCAAACATTCACTCAGACGCAGGATGGAGGACGTTTTCCTGGGCTTTTAAATGAGACGTATCAAATGCTGATTATGGAGTTAAACAAGGTTGTATATAGAACATTTATTATAGCATAATCTTGATTAAAAAAAAAAAAAAATCCCAGTTATGCTTTTATAATTGTGTTTAAATCAGTACCAAAAAAAAAAAAAAAAAGAATTGCACCATCTTTATCATGTAATTGTGTTTGCAAAGGTTAGAATGAGCCCCAGACACGATATATGAAAAAAAATGTAATTATGGCCCAATAATTGCAATTTGTGTCTATGAAACATTCATTTAAGTCTAGAAAATTGTCATTTTTTGACACAAAATAGCATGGCATAGCCATGGCATTGTATTTTCTAGCTATGAAAAAGTAATTTTTAGACAAAAAAATAGCAACTTGTGTCTGCAAAAAAGTGATTTGTGACCATGAAAGGTTCATTTGTGGCTTTGAAATAAAAATCTGAAACCACGAAACTGTACATTTTTTCCACAGAATATGAATTTGAGGCCAGGCAACAAAATAATACTTTGAGGCAATGAAACAGTAATGATATCAGTATCAAATGTGATTTAAAAAATATCAGTTGCTGGCTCAAACAATAATTGCCATGGCATGTTTATCAACTTCCTTCATTTCACACGGCTCTTTGAACTATTTACTTCTCACAGTTTTACTTCAGGACTCAGTTCAAATTTTGGAGAAAGCTGGACATTTTCTTTTTGACAGCCTTACATTTCAACCTAAGGTAACGGAATAAGGACACAAGAAATGTAATGTCTATCTCTGTGAGAAGTTTCTATCTCAGTGTTTAGTGTGTGGCGAGCCTGAAATGATGAAAACAATGTGAAAGACTTAAATGGATGGAGCAGGGAAAAGAAATATGCTGTCCCTCTCACTTTTAAGATTGTTTCATCATAAATTAATATAAAGCCCTTGTACCTCACATTAGCATCGCTGAATTTAAAATCTCAAACATTCCACTTTAAGTCTTAAGCTGATATTGGAAAAATGACTACTTTTTTTAAAAAAATAACTCTACTTTTTTTAACCTTATTGATACAGGTGCTGCTTTTGTACTTGCGTTATCAATGCAAAAACAGGAATTTATGAAAAAGTCTGGATCTCATAAGAAACAAAGTAGCTGTTGTGCAACACTTTTCCTACAACAGAGGCATCAGAAAATGATTCTGTGATCATTTATGCAGAAACTTCTCACAACTTTATAGGATAAAGTTAGTGTCCCCGGAGAGAGCGCCCCCTCCCTGTCGACGCATGCGGTGCTGGATTGTCCCCCCCCCCTTCCTCAACAGAGAGTGGAGAGCTAATTTAGATATGTGGTGAAAAGACTGTTTGCTCAGCACACCGGGGTTCCCTGGCCTTCCCACGCCTCATTTGAGAGGCGACAAGAAAAAAAGGCGAGGAGATGAAAGGCGGTCCCCGCAGTCGGAGACGATGCAACGAGGGTCCTCACGCTAAGCAGGCAGCTATTCAAATGAGTGGCTAATTGTGGCATCTGTTAACCCATTGAAGAGGTGTCGGCGCGGTATCATGGGCCTGTTAATTGGTACAAACAGGTAGCAGATGCAGGCTCTGGGATTGAGCATCTGCCAACTAGTGAGCCAACCTCCGCGAGCGGTGATTAGACAGCCGAGCTGATGGAGGCAGATCAGAGAGGGAAACACACACACGACGAGTTCAGACACCTGATGACACTGTCCATTCAGACCATCCAACGATACTGCTGCGACGACTCACACTTCTTATTGAATCACAACTTAAAGTTCCACCAAAACACACAAAAAAATATCATCACCTTCATGAAATGTATTGAGTAGTAAAGGAAATGTCACGACAGTGCATATACATGGGAGTGTTTTCAAAGTGTGTTTGCAAACAGTTTAATTGTGCATTTTAGAAAATGAAACTCAAGTGGACTCCTTCCGGTTGTTCCCAACTTGAAACTTAGATAAAAGGGTGACCAAGTGTTTTCCACAAGGGTTGGGGGTGTTTATGGGAAGTTTGGACTATTTGTCAGATACTGCAGTCCACTCTAATTCATCCCAAAGGTGTTGTGTCTAGTTACGGTTTGGCCTCTGTGCAGGCCAGTCAAACTGCATCGAACATGTCTCTTTGGACCTTCCTTTCCTTTCCTAACAGTTACACGTTCTTTCACAAATGTTTGTGGAAACAGTCTGCATGCCAAGGTGCTTGTTTTTCTACACCCGTGGCCATGGAAGTGATCAGAACAGTCGGTTTGGAGAGCTGAGCAAATACTTTTGGCAATGTAATGTGCAGAACTATGAACTGTATCAATAGGGTGTGATTAGCCAAGAGTGTAATTAACTTTTTGTGCACTCTAAGTATAGTTGCTACTTATTTAGATGATACATTTTTAAGTGTATGATGTGCTTACACCGCATGGCTAATATCTCAAAATAATGTCATAAATTAACTCTCTAGCATGTAATAATGCCAAATGTCACATTTTGGAGAGAGAGAGAGAGAGAGACAGAGAGACAGAGAGAGAGAGAGAGAGAGGAGCAGGAAATAGGGTGCAAACAGCGAATGCATGTGATTTCATGTTTCTGCCATCTGAACCTCAAAAATGAAGAGAAAATGTGCAAACTGGGTAACAAAAAAGAAAAATTAGTTGAATGTCTTCAGACCAACAGGTCAGGAGAAGGTTCAGGAGTTCAGGAAAGGTGTTTTAGTCATTTTTGCTGCAACGTGTTTCTATACAGATTCAAAAATAGTATGTTCAGCTGTGTAAAAGCAAGAGTTGATGAGCCGTTTCAGGACCATGGACAGCTCTCTCTCTCTCTCTCTCTCTCTCTCTCTCTCTCTCTCTCTCTCTCTCTCTCTCTTTCTGTGTGTGTGTGTGTGTGTGTGTGTGTGTGTGTGTGTGTGTGTTTGTTACTCTGAATAAAATTGTGAGAAAACATTTTCTTTGACGTTCTTAGCATTTCCTTGGTGGTTTGGCTGACTTGGAGCCTCCTGCAGGCCGGTTTTGGTCCATTCGTCTTATGTTTTACACTCCTGGTTCAGATATACAGTAAATAAAAATGTGTTTTTCAGGTTAATGGTTTATTTCTGTGGCCCTGATCTGCAGGAACTTTTTGGATGTATTTCTACATGCTTTAGTTATTCCCTCCTCTCTCTCTGCAGACCGTGTTTATGTCCCAGGCCCTCCGGATTTACAAGTGTAGCTGCAGCAACATCTGTGCTTTAGCAGCTATTTCCAGTCAGAGAGCACGCTGTGAGAAAGCTCTGTTGCCATGCTCACACTGTTGACCTGGTGTAACTCCCAGCACGGCTCCCCAACTTCATCAGGGCAGAGAGGTCTAACAAGGCCAGATGAACGAGAAGGCCCTAAAAACAGCAAAACAACCACACCTCACACCGCTACTTCACACTTTAAGCCAAATCAATTTCTTTGTTACATGATGGTGTTTATTCACACTTAACCACATATTCAATGTCCTTCACAGAATGATCCAGGTTACTTTAGGTTTTGGAGTTAAACATTTAACAGTTTTACATGAGAGATAAACATAAAAGGGGGTTTTATGCTGAACCACTGATGTTCCTTAATTTAAAGTCTCAAAAACAATGAGGATACAGTATTTTAACTTTGTTTTGATTCTTGTTTCAGCAGGATTGCTGGATACTTTGAAAATAATTGGAAATAACACAATAATAAAAATTTTACATTTGACTCCATATCACTTAAGACAACGAATCAAGGCAGAAATTTTGGTGAAATTATGGACTCAGACCTGAAATTCAACAACCACATGAAAACAATCACAAAATCAGCTCACCGTAAACTAAATTTAAGGATTTCTGACAGAACAAGGTTCACAAGAACTTGTTGCAGTTATTTTCAGCAGATTGTAGTGGTGTGTTTGCAGTTCTCAAACAGCTGCAGCTCATCCAGAGTCCTCAGCAACACAAAGATGAAGCACATCACACCTGAGCTTCAATCTCTGCGCTGGCTGCCTGAATGTTGAAGGATCTGTAAAGCTTTGAATGGTCTCAGGGCTTAATACATTTCACATTTACTAGTAGAATCTGAAATCTCCACAACTCTGAGGTCTTCAGGAAGAGGTTTACTAAGTGTTCCTGTGAGGCTGCTTGAATTTGCTCCACTCCTCACAAACTTCCTGCTGACAAACTCACTTCTTTTAAATGTGGACTTAAAAACACTGTTTTTTGACCATACCTTTTACAAATTAATACATATTTGTTTATTTGATCACCTTTCTCTTAGCAAAGTTTTTACTTCATTGCACCTGCCTTTCATGCCTCAATGTGTTTTTTTCTTTATTTACTTGTCAATGTGAGTCAATGCCTTGTGTCTGAATAGCACAATGTGAATACTACTGCATTACCTTTAATACTAAACATATAAAACTGCACTCTGAATTTCCTAAGACTTTTTAAAAAATGATTAAAATCTCCATTGGGTCAATCAACTATCAAATACTTGTAACAAGTTTTGTAATGACAGAAACAGACTGTTCCTTGAAAAATTGCAAATTAACTCAAACCTGAACGAAAGTGTATAAAATATATTTGCTTGAACCGCTGTTACAGACCAAACATCACATGTTCATCACATGTTAAAAGCCTGAAACTGCAGAACAACTACTTAGTAATTCACTCACTGAGTACATTAAGGAAGGAGGGTCAGAAAGACACACAAGATGGCACACATATTATGAAGGAATGCGGCTTTACAAATGATGCATACATCCAACCAGTGCAGACACGACAACAGGCAGCAGCTTACCTTTTCACAGGAAACCGTCTTTCAGCTGAATGTTGAAGTTTTCTGCAGTTTGCTGTCGGTCACTGTTTAAAACGTGCTGCTGCCCTGACACCTGCTGGCGAGTTACTGCTACTACAGCCTCACAGGACCTACAAAAGCAGAAGACATTTAAAACCTACCGGCATTTTTTTATGTTTGTGACATTTTAGAGTCAGTTATAAAGCAAAGCACAACTGAATGTTATGCTTATTAAATAACACAGCAACAACAAACTTGCATAGTCTGTCACAACTCACGATGTGCAAAATAAAAATAGGACGCAGTTATGCGTGAACAAGATGCATAGCTATTGGAATTTTGCAGAGACACGTTAGCTGTGGGGTCCCTCTGAAGACAAATTCAGCCTGTAACTTCATCCGACTCTATAATCTGGATGTAACAGGTGGTCTGCCAAGTTCTGGACAACAGCAAGGAATTACAGCCCCTTGAAATAACGGGTGCAGTGGAAATTACTGAACTGGAATTATGATGAATAGAGTGTGTATTAAATGAAAACATATCTACACCAGACTGACAAAAAATGCTCGGTGCTCTAAATCAATATACTTGGATGTTTAAAAAATAACACAGAGTACCTGCAGTGGGACTTTGCCAGATGTTTGTAAACTGGAAAAAGAAGCAATGAATGAATCTTCCTGAAGTTGTGATTCTAACATAACTGTGGTTGAAAAAGAGTGCCTTTACATCAAGAGTATGAGTAAAAACTCAAGACAAAAAACTAAATAGTAAAAAAAAAAAACAACTTTAAAATATAACCAAAACAGAAATAAAAAGACCAAAAAACAACAACAAATTAAATCAAATGAATGTCTCATACTGGGTCAATGCCAGTGAGTAAAATAAATGTAAAGATGCGTTTTTAAAGAGGACAAAAGACGCCAGTATCATAGGTAAAGGTAGTAATCTTGATCAGTCAATCAATCTTTATTTATAATGCACTTTTCATATAAAAAAACAACAGGAAGTGCATAACGGTAATTAAAAACAAAAATCAGTACATAATCAAATATGACGTACCCATGCATTCACCGAAATCGCGTGCGTGCAAACACATACACACATAAATGCAAACATGCCAACACACACACTCCCACTTTCGTCACTCGGGAGACATGGTATGGCACTGAGCATCATGGGAAACGCCACCACTGGGGGGTCCACACCAGGAGAGGTCATGGGCCAGGGCTACTGGACACCGGCAACCAGCCCTCCCATGATGAATATATATTAGATAGATATGTCTTTATGGCAAAACGTATCTCTTCGGGAAATGAATACAGGTGATCCGGGTTACTGGACACACACAAAAAAATTAATTTATGTCACAAAATTTTAGGGAGAAAAGTGGCGGTCCTGGCTTGTTTAGCACCCTGGGCCAACACCCTCTTTGGTGCCCCCCTTCCCTCGGTCTTTTCCTGAACTGGGCACCTGGTGGCTGTTTTGACTTTTCCTTTTTCATTCATCAATTAAAGCCGTCATCTACACGAATCCTTAGCATTTTTTTTTTTTTATTTATTACCATTATTTTGTTAATACTTACCTTTATATTTAATTAGTAGTTACTGGATGTAACTCCAGTTCTACGAGTAAGTGCGTGCCCGCCTACGGGCTTCGCTAGTGGCACACCTCCAATCTCTGTCCAATCCACTGAGACTATACAAAGCTCGACGCACCAATCCCCTGCACGCGATGGCGCAGCGCCACACCCCACACCGAGGGTACATAACCTCGGATGGCGCTAAGCAAACCCTTCTTCTGACGTAGCAAAAACAAGGGAAGCAGACAGCTGGGCCAGCAGGTAGGCGGGCACGCACTTACTCGTAGAACTGGAGTTACATCCAGTAACTACTAATTCTACTTCGTAAGTGCTTAGCCCGCCTACGGGCTTCGCTAGTGGTACTCACCAAGGCGAAGGCCGTAGGTCGATGAATGTACTCCCAGCTGGCCTGCTGACGGGATTGGTGCGTAAGACGGAAGTAAACAAACCGTACGTCCAGAATGGCCGTAGAACTCCCGAAGGACGAGGCGGGCACCTAGCGACGTAGTGCGGCCCACGACGTACAAAGCATCGCCACAGCGACACACACACACGCCGGCCGGGAAACCACAGCGGCAGGCGGTGAAGTGGGGCACCCCTGGCCCGCGTTCCACGCACGGGGAGCGGCAGCGAACCCAAAAACAGCAAGCGGCAGAACTCCTGCCCCTGCAACACCGTAAACAACATCCGCAGACCGCGGCAGAGCCGAGCGGCAGGCGGGGAACCCCTGGTCCGCGAGCCCACCCGGGACGCGGCAGCCAGGCCAGAAGGACCGAAACGGTTAGACGACCGAACTCCTGTTCTCGCCGAAAACCGACATGGCCACAGAGTCAATGCACATATCCAACAGATACGAACGCACGAAGGTGGACGCAGAGGCCCAGGAGGCAGCCTGGCAGATGTCACTCACCGTGACCCCTCTGCACAGGGCCGCAGAGGCAGCCACACGTCGTGTGGAATGAGCACGAATCACTGCTGGTGGCGAGAGATTCTGTGCCTCGTAGGCAGCTGCAATAGCGCCCCCCACCCAGTGGGCGAGACGCTGAGAGGTCAGCGGGGAACCACGCCCCCGGGCTCCAAACCTCACAAACAGCTGGTCCGTGGTGCGAAAGCCAGCTGTGCGCTGGACATAAAGACGCAGAGCCCTGACCGGGCACAGTGACCGCAGGCGTGGGTCGTCCCCAGACGAACCAGGCATGGAGTCAAACGTCCTGATCCGGATCACTCGCGACCGGAAGTCCGAAGTGATCACCTTGGGATGAAAGGCCGGGTTAGGCCAGAGGTGCACGAGTCCCCCATCCTGGCTGAACACCATGCAGGATGGGTGGACTGACAATGCGCAGAGATCCCCAACTCTCTTGGCGGATGCTAGCGCCAACAAGATGGCGGCCTTAAAGGAGAGAAAGCGGTCCTCCGCCTGCTCCAAAGGCTCGAAAGGAGGTCCCTTAAGGCCCTCCAACACCACATGGAGGTCCCATGGAGAGACCACATGCCTGGGGGGCGGTCGCAACCGACACGCCCCGCGCAGAAACCGCTTCACAAGCGGGTGGCTGCGTGCAGAAAAGCGGCCGAAACCGCCGTGGCCCGCTGTGATGGCCGATGCAAACACCGCCAGGGTGGATGCAGCGCGACCGCTGTCCAGCAGGGCCTGGAGGAACTCCAAAACTCCACCAATGGTGCAGGAGACCGGGTCAAAGCCCCTCTCCGAGCACCACGACGTGAAGAGCTTCCACCGAGACCTGTAGGCCTTGACAGTAGAGGGGGCCCTGGCACTCTGGATGGTGGACACCACCGCTGGGGGGAGGTCTAGTTCCACCAGCCTCACCCGCTCAGCCTCCAAGCCAGGAGCCTCCCGCCCAGGAAGGGGCGGGACCGAAGGGCGCCTCCTGCCTGCTGCAGTGCGTCGGGCCCGTCAGGAATCGGCCACGGGTCCCCGACTGCCATCTGAACCAGGTCCGGGAACCACCGCGCACTTGGGGTGTCCGGAGCCACCACGATCACGTGAAGATTGTGCAACCTCACCCTGCGCAGCAGCGGGGTCAAGAGGTGGACTGGAGGGAACGCGTACAGGATGCCCGACGGCCAGCTCCTGTGTGCGAAGGCGTCTACCCCTAGAGGGGGGGCGTCTGACAACCTGAGCGAGAACCAGAGTGGGCACTGTGCATTCTCTGCACTGGCGAAAAGGTCTGCCACTGGGCATCTGAACCTGCGCCAGAGTCGGGCTGCGACCCACGGGGACAGGCCCCACTCGTCGTGGAGTGGGCCTCCCCGGGACATTCTGTCTGCACCGACGTTGAGGACTCCGGGCACGTGACGCGCTCTGAGAGACGCGAGGTGCCGGTCCGCCCACCGGAGGATCTCCGCTGCTATGCGATGAAGAGGGGGAGACCGGGTCCCCCCCCTGCCTGTTCAGGTACGCGACCACCGTAGTGTTGTCCGTCCTGATGAGCACATGGCTGTCCTTCAGCCTGGCTTGGAAATGGAGCAGGACCCTCTGCACCGCCGTCATTTCCAGCACATTGATGTGAGTGGGAGTGAAATCCCAAGCACTGCCCACCGCGTGGTGGTCTAGGGTGCCTCCCCATCCCGCGAGAGACGCATCGGTGAACACTTCGACGTGATGCGACACGCAGCCCAGGGGAACTCCTTGCATTAGGAGAGCAGGATCCATTCAATAAAGGAGATCCTGGCGTGCTTGGGGCGGGATCGGGAACCGTTTGCATCCGTCCCACTTCCCCACGCAGCGGAGGCGTGCAAACCACCGTTGCAGCCTGCGCATGTGTAGAAGGCCCAGCCGGACCACTGGGTGGGCCGCGGCCATTAAACCCAGGACGGTCCTGATCAGACGAACCCCGACCAGGGGTGTGGTCACTGCAGACCTCAGGGTCGAGAGAAGGGAGGTCCGTCTCTCCTCGGAGAGGCGGGCAGTCATAGAGAGCGAGTCCAGCTCCAACCCCAGATAAGCCATGCTCTGAGCTGGGGTGAGCGCGCTCTTGTGTCGGTTCACCATGAACCCCAGGAGCTCGATGTGGTGCAGGACCTGGGTCGTGTGCAGCACAGCCTCCTGATGAGAGGACGCCAGTATGAGCCAGTCGTCGATGTAAGTGAGGATCCTCAGACCATGACGACGGAGGGGCTCCAACGCTGCTTCGACACACTTGGTAAAGGTGCGAGGGGCGAGAGAGTAGCCGAAGGGGAGCCGGTTGTATTGAAAATACCTGGTCCCCTTGGCAAAGTGGAGGAAGGCTCTGTGCCTTCTGAGAATGGGGATGTGGAAGTAGGCGTCCGTCAGGTCGATCGAAGTCATCCAGTCCCCAGGTCGAATGCTCTCCAGGAGGTGTTTGACCGTCAGCATGCGGAACCTCCTGGTGGCTATGTGAGTGTTGAGGACCCTCAGGTCCAGAATGGGTCTTACACCCCCGCTTTTCTTGGGGACCAAGAAGTAGGGGGAATAAAAACCCGAGTGCGCCTCTGTCGCGCTCAGCTCCGTGACCGCACCCCTGCGGAGGAGTGAGGCTATTTCTGCCTCGAGAGCGGTCGTCCCTGCAGGGCATGCGAGCCGCGTACGAAGGATGCCGTTGAAGAGAGGCGGACGACAGGCGAACTGCAGGGCATAACCGTTTCTCAGTGTCCTGGACAGCCAGGGAGAAAGCGGTCCCAACATAACACGCCACGTGTGAAACCGGAGCGTGAGTGGCTGTACCACGGCCAGCGGGGACGGCCCACCCGTCCTCCCGGCCTCGGGAGTCGGGGGGCCCCCGGCGAAAGGGCTGTGGAGCAGGCGTCCCCTGAATGAGAGCGGGTGGCCGCCAGGCGGCCGCGGACCGGTGCTTTGCTGGGGAAAACCCGAGCAGAGGCAGCGCGATCCCGGAGTTTTCCGGGTCGCTGTCCTCGGTGCTGATGTCGGAGCCTTCCGGATTGCTGGCCGTGATGCTGAAGCCGGGGCCGGGACGCTCAATAGCGGGAGCCCGGGACGGCAGAGCTCCGCTGCTCCGAGGCTCCGCTGTGACAACACACGGGGAAGCCGAGGGAGCGCTGCCGGGAGCAACACCAATAAGGCCGGGATCGGGGCGCTTTACGGCGGACACCCGGGCCGGCGTGAGTCCGCCGCTCGGCGGAGAAAATCCGCTGGGAGCGGCATGAGTGGCGCCGGGGCTGGGGCGCTGCATGTCGGCAGCCCGGGGCGTAACGGCACCGCCGCTCTGACGCCTCGTCATGCTAACACGAGCGGAGGTCGGCGGACAAACGCTGCTGAGAGCGCTATGGGTGCGGCCGGGGCCGGGATACCCCACGGCGGGGATCCGGGCCGGGCCGGAGCCGTCGCTCTGACGCTTCGAAATGCTCACTTGAGCCGAAGCCGGTGGAGAGTGCAGCCTGAAGCGTTTGCGGGGCGCTGAAAAGACATCAGCAGCGCACCGCTTGCGTGACGCACACAGCGGGAAAGCTAGCGGCTCCAGCGCGCTGCTATGCCCCGCGTCCGCAGCCGCATTGTGGCCAGAGCGCGAAGAAAGCGCCGGTGAAGAGGCGGTTCCGTGCGCATTCCGCTCACCATCCTCAGCTGCCTTATCGCGGAGCGGGAGGAGGGAGGGAGAAGGGCCCAGCCGGGTTTTGCACTTTTCGATCATGCGAACACGGGGGAGAGGAGGGACTGCTGCTCTTTGGAAGATGTAACTGGCCTGACGGCCTTTATTTGCATGTTTGCTGGCAGGTGCGGGTCGAGCGGACGGGGCGCTCCGTGTCTCGGGAGCGCGGGACCATCTGGGCTGATCGGCGCCCCGGGAGGATCGGCGGAAAGACGGTCCGGTCTGTCCAGGTGCCGAGGTGCTCCAAGGAGCGAGACGCCGCTGGTCCGTGGAGCGGCGGCGCTACGGCGGCGGCGCTGCGGCGGCGGCTCACGGCGGGGCTGGAGGTGCGGGGCGAGCTGCTGCGAGCCTCGTGCTGCTGCCTCCAGGCGCTCGATGATCACCTGTATATCGGGCCCAAAAAGAGAAGAGGTGGACAGGGGGAGTCCCAGGACACCCCGCTGGTCCCGCTCAGATAAAGAAGACAGACCAAGCCACAGGTGCCTCATTGCGAGCTGTGCGTTGGCCATGACGCGACCTCCACTGACGGCGATGGCTCTGCACATGCGCATCAGGACTTCGGCCGTATTTTGGACTTCCACGATGTCTTCGGGGGAAAGCTGGGACTTCTCGTGGCAGATCTTGTCCACAGAGCCCAGGAGGAAGGTCATGTTATTGGCTAGGGCGAACGTCAGGTTGCCGCTAGCGTAGCCACGATCCAGGAAGCTCGCCATGCGCCTGTCCCTTTCCGACGGCAGCACGGGCTTTCCGCCGGGCCAGGCGGAGGATCGGGGGAGGAGGCACAGCCGAACGGAGTCCTCAATGGCAGGCACTCCGGAGACCGGCGGCCAGCCCTCCACACAAGAATACTCTCGGTAGCCCTTCACCGTACCCTTGGCGGCAAGTGGCGTACCCCAGTCCCGCTGCACGTGAGCTTGAAACGACGGCACGGCGGGACATAGGACCGCAGTCCGGGACCCGTGACCGGGTTGCCAGCCCGAGTGCAAAATCACGCTGCACCGGCTCCGGAGGCTGCGGCGGCAGCGCGAGGCCGGTGCGCTCGGCGGCTGAAGTGAAGAGCCCCGCGAGGTGCTCCACAGGCTCACGGGGGAGACGGGATGCAGTGGAGGCGGAGTCGAACCGAGTCGAACTCCGTGACACAGACACGCTGCTGCTGCTGCTGCTGACGCTGCCGCGGATCTCGGCCCAGTCGTAGGCGGCGGCGGCGGCGGTCTCCTCGGCGTCGTCCTCACCGGCAGGAGCAGGGGAGGTTGCGCCCATAAAGGCTGCTCGCCGCTGGCTCCCTTCGAGCGGCAGCGCGAGGCAGGCCGGGCAGGAGGTCCGCTGGCGGTGATGCTGCCAGCCAAGGCAGAGGAAGCAGAGCTCGTGACAGTCCTGCACGATGAGCGGAATGCCGCAGGAGCGGCAGGAGAACGGCCCGACGCCCGATGGCGACTGGTCCCGGGCCGGCGAATCCATCCTAGTCGAATCTTGATCCGGAGAATAGAGGCTTCTAAGTCTCATGGAGATGCTGAGAAAGAAGAAGGGTTTGCTTAGCGCCATCCGAGGTTATGTACCCTCGGTGTGGGGCGTGGCGCTGCGCCATCGCGTGCGGGGGATTGGTGAGTCGAGCTTTGTGTAGTCTCAGTGGATTGGACAGAGATTGGAGGTGTGCCACTAGCGAAGCCCGTAGGCGGGCTAAGCACTTACGAAGTAGAACGTGTAGGGGAAAAAAACAGCCATTTAATCCTCAGGTCTACATTAAGTACAGAACATGCAGGAATATTTTAAACTGCAAATACAGAAAGTACTGTCATTAACAAAAGTGGCTTAGAAGTAAATCGTTAGTAGTATGATAATGATATACTGCTCCTACACATAAAGTGTACTGGCAGTGAAGTTTTAATAAAACAAAAGTGGGACATTTAGTCCAGAGAAGTACTACAACACACTGACTGGAACTGAGGAAACTCAAACAGCATATACAGCATATCAATAAATGCATTTAAGTTGAACAGACTTGCTAATAACTTCTGGAAAAAGGTTGTCTCATGACCATCTACGGACGTCTCGTGCGCATGTGTGTGTGTATGTGTGTTTTCACCTGGTCCACTCCAGACAGCCCCAGTCTGCTCCCGATACTGGACTCTATGAGCCCCAGTAAAAGCGGTCTGCGGTTTGCGCCATTTGTTTTTAAACCCTTTATCCACGAGGACGTCTTCTCCTGCCAGTATGATTCTCGCTCCATCTTTCCGACAACAGGCTGACTTCCAAGAAAAACACACAGGAGCACGCGCAGCTTGGATGCTGCGTTCACACACCTCGGAAATTTCACAATTCTGACCTCTTGCCGTTCAGGCAACAGGTTAACTCAGAGGAGAAACATAGGTTTACCAAGTTATAAGCATTTAAGATTCATAGTTTATTCTTCTCAGAAACATGATGCTACGTTTGAAATGCAGGAGTAACTAGTATTCACCCAGTAGTCATGTTTATGGATATATGCAGTTTTTTTATTTACAGTATTGTAATGAGCAAGTATCTGTGACTTGTTTACAAATTTCCATTCATGTTTTTAGCAAAATATATTGTTTCCCTGGTGAAATTGCTATGCAAAGACATGCAGTTCACTAAAGGACTTTTCATGTGAAGTGAGACAAATTTACTTTAACATGCTATGCTACAACGTCATTGTTCTTTATATTGCCTGATATGCACATATTCTACATTTTTTTTGTATTGCTGTTTGATCTGTTTACCATCGTGCTGCTGCTGTGATTATCAAAGCATTTCAGCCCTAAAAACAAGTAAAACTGTAAGCTTGTTAGCAAACATATTTCTTACTCAGGGTTTATTTCTACAAGATTTTTTAAAAATGTAATTAGTAATAAGGAGTAATGTTCATTATCAAAACTAACACTAGTTATTTATGTACTTAAGAGAAGCAAAGATTCATGAAGACTTCAAAAATGTCATTGAAAAAACATTTTTTAATTTATTTATATTTAAAGGTGCATTAAGGAGTTTGCACGTTTTGTGCGAAACAGCGCCCCCTGCAGGCCTTGGGCGTAATGCAGCTTCGTGAAAAACTCGTGCCTGTGGCTTTCGTGCACGGAAGAGGGGGACTCCTCGCTCTTTTAGTAGCACTCGAGTAAAATGTAAGTTTCTTTACCTGGTGGAGTCTGTGCTGGAGTTGTGGCAGTGCGAGAAGCCAGTCTTTTCTTACTTCCTGGAAGATCCTGCTCAGTTGTTGCTCACTAAGCATCTGGCGGAGTAATGGCGGACAAAATGAAACCTAACCAGCCGGAGCGCGCATTACGTCATTCCTCTCAAATTCTCCCAAAAAAAAATTCTGGAGCCAGACCGGCAGTGCAACTTTCAAGTGACAATTTAACGCTGTTGGAGGTACTTGCAATGAATATGTCAGGGCACATTGTACACATCATTAAAAATGTGCAACATATTTATGGTCAGTCTGCCAGGATTGTTCTGCTGGGGGCTTAGCCAACTTCCAGTGTAGAAGGATACGCCTGCGAGCAATCAGTGAGGCAAATGCTAGAATATTCAATACCTTGTTAAACCAAACCATACCTTTGAGACAGGGCTTCAAAATCGACAAGTGTGCCGTCTAAAAACAAATCTCGGAACGAAATTATGCCCTTCTTTTTCCAAAATGCAAAAACAGAATCAAATTTAGAAGGTGAAAATACATGTCTATTGCATAATGGACCTAAAAGGACAAGATCGATCAATTTAAAGTGTTCACGGAACTGTTTCCATATCTTTAAGGTTGACAGAATGACAGGGTTTGAGGTAAAATTCGAAAAAGAGAGTGGCAAGGGAGAACATGTCAGAGCCATTAATGATGAAGTACGGCAGGAGAGGGACTCAATTTTGCACCAAACCAAGTCACTTTGATGCCACCAACTAAGTATCTTTGGTATATTCGCTGCCCATAATATAACATAAAGTCAGGCAGGGCCAGTCTTCCTTTAGGTTTTTCCATTTGTAAGGTGCTTTTATTAATCCTTGCTACTTTACCTGCCCACACAAAGGAGAGAATAACTCGATCCAGTCTTTTAAAGAATGCTTTAGTTTTTAGTTTTTTGTTTAAAGAACGCCCAGTTTTTTTTGTATGATATTTACAGACGTGGACAAAATTGTTGGTACCCTTCGTTTAATGAAAGAAAAATTCACAGTGATCAGAGAAATAACTTGAATCTGAAGAAAAGTAATAATAAAAAAAAAAGTCTGAAATTGAAATAATGAAAGTCAGACATTGCTTTTCAACCATGCTTCAAAAGCATGATCTGACACACGGACGTCTGGCCCTTCTTAAACCGTCCGAACCACTCATGGACCCGAGTCTTCCCCAGAGCATCATCCTTGTAGGCTTGCTGCAACAAGGTGAGTGTTTCTGCTGCTGTTTTTCCCAGCAAAAAGCAGAATTTAATGTTCGCGCGCTGCTCTAGCAATGCCGCCATTTTGGGAAAATCGCAGAGCGCAGCTGCACTCTGTTACTATAAATAGCGCGTGACAGACGTCAGTGTCACTCTGGGAGCTCAGATTTTTCAGATATGCATGAGGCTTACCTGCAGCACATCTGATGACCAGAAGTCGGAACTCATTATTATTAGTATTTTCTGACCAAATTCCGGTTTCTTTTGGGAAACCCACCCACCACCACCCCCCCGTACAACAAAGCCATACAATAATCTGCATGATAGTGCTAGTCATTGTTTAGTGTGGAGTCCCATCCTAAAAGCGTTTCACGTGCATGCATGCTCCCGCAAACAAGGGATACAATTTTTTTCGGGGTTAAGTACCTTGGCACAACACCGGCTGTCCCAGGAAAAGATAAACAATTATGAGAGAATGGTGGTGATGTCCTTGGTCCCCTCCTGCAATCCCCCCCATCCACCCACACACACACCCCTCCCCCCCCCCCCCACACACACACACACACACACACACACAGTCTTGTATTTCTATCCTTGTGGGGACCGTCCATTGACTCCCATTCATGTCTACGCCATAACCCTGACCCTTACCCTAACCCTAACCCACACCACAACAAAGCCTAACCCTAAAGAAATGTTTATGCACTTTTACTTTTTTCAGTGACAACAACATGGTCAAGAAAACACTGTTTCTCCTACTTAGGACCGGAAAAAGGTCCCCACAAGGCACGTCGTTCCACGTTTTGCTATCCTTGTGGGGACATTTGGCCCCGACAAGGATAGAAATACAAGAACACACACACACACACACACACACACACCTTGCTTCACATTCTCGAGTTTGTTAAAATGGCACAGTGTGTGGCCAAAAATTCAACCAGGAAAAAAGGAGAAAAAGATGCTAAATCCTACCACCCCGAAATCACCGAGGTGCAGATTCAGGCTCGACTAGTATTCTGTGCTACTACTAGTAGTAACACTACTACTGGTATTACTACTGCGTGATAACGGAGCCGACATGCACAGTGGAGCGGGAAGTGACAGACACTGAGAATCCCTCTTCAAAGAATGTGAAGATTAGAAAATAAATCAATATATCAGTCCGGAATGATTTCACAAATTCAATGTCTTTGATTATCTCATCAAAATTGGTTTCCCTGTTAAATGGGAACACATTGCAACAATTTTCATGAACAGGAATGAAACTATCCTAATGCTGATTTAGACCAAATTCCTGGCAGAATAAGCTGGATTTGAGGAATGGATGACATGTAACGTGTGATGTGACATCATGTTGACTGACATCCTGCTGTGTATTCATTGGAACCTTCTCCTCACCAAACCATCTTGTGTGGATTGTTTCAACTGAACCTTTGGCTTGGACAAATGAATGACATATGATGGTGAAAGTAATAAGTTTGAAGACATGCTGCACAGATTATATTCCACTCAAATTTTCAGATATTTTATGGGGTCAAAGCAGGATTTACAGGCCTGCTTTGACTGCAGTGACTGGAGTGTCTTTGAAGCTGCAAACGACAACTTGGATGACCTGACAGACACTGTGATAGTCTATATCAACTTTTGTGAGAACATGTGTGTACCAACAAAAACATTTAGGACTTTTCCAAAGAATAAGCCATGGTTCAACACCAGACCAGCTCCACCAGGCCAAGGAGGAGGCTCATAGGAGTGGGGACAGGGTTCTGTACAAGCAGGCCAGAAACACACTGAACAAGGAGATCAGAGCAGCTAAGAGGAGCTACTCTGAAAGGCTGAACCAGTTTTCAACGAACGACCCTGCTGAAGTGTGGAGAGGCCAGCGAGACATCACCAACTACAAGAAACCCTCCCCCTGCGCTGCAGCAAACAAAGACCTGATCAACTGGAGCAGCTTGCCCTTAACAACTTCTACTGTAGGTTTTAGAGAGACAGCTCCACGCCTCTTACCCTTCCAAGCCCATCTCTCACCCGGTCCACAACAACCACCGCCACACCTCTACCTGCACTTCGACCTGGCCCCCCCGCCCCCCTCAGAGTGTGTGAAGAGGAGCTCAGCCGGCTGTTTCAGAGACTGAAGGTCAGGAAAGCACCAGGCCCAGATGGAGTGTCCCCCTCCTGTCTTAAAGCCTGCGCTGACCAGCTCGCTCCAGTCTTCACCAGGATCTTCAACCGCTCCTTGGAGCTGTGTGAAGTTCCATCCATCTTCAAGCACTCCACCATCATTTCAGTCCCCAAGAAACCCTCCATCACAGGACTGAATGACTACTGGCCGATGGCTCTAACGTCTGTGGTCATGAAGTCCTTTGAAAGACTAGTGCTGAACCACCTGAGGACTGGTGGACAGGACCCCAGCTGGACCCCCTGCAGTTGGCCTACCGGGCAAACAGGTTGGTGGACGATGCTGTCAGTTTGGGGCTGCACTACATCCTGCAGCATCTTGACAGCCCCGGGAACTATGCAAGGATCCTGTTTGTAGACTTAAGCTCGGCATTCAAGGCCTCCATCCCAGACATCCTCTCCTCCAAACTCTCCCATCTCAACGTGTCTCCATCCATCTGTCGGTGGATAACCAGCTTCCTGACAGAAAGGAGACAGCAGGTGAGGCTGAAAGACATCACCTCTGCAACCCAGATTGTCAGCACTGGCGCCCCCCAGGGATGTGTCCTGTCCCCACTGCTCTTCTCCCTCTACACTAACGACTGCGCCTCCAAGCACCCAGCTGTCAAACTTCTGAAGTTCGCAGATGACACCACAGTCATCGGCCTGATCCAGGACGGGGATGAGTCTGAATACAGGCAGGAGGTGGAGCGGCTGGTGCTTTGGTGTAGCGGGAACAACCTGGAGCTGAACACACTCAAAACTGTGGAGATGACAGTGGACTTCAGGAGACAGACCTCATCACTGCTCCCCCCCCCCTCACCATTAGCAACAGGCCCTGTTTCAACTGTCGAGTCCTTCAAGTTCCTGGGAACCACCATCTCGCAGGACCTGAGGTGGGAGACAAACATCCACTGCATCCTGAAAAAGGCCCAGCAGCGGATGTTCTTCCTTCGTCAGCTGAAGAGACACGGCCTGCCACAGGAGATGCTCATCCAGTTCTACACTGCTGTCATGGAGTCGGTCCTGTGCACCTCCATCAACGCATGGTTTGGAGCAGCCACACGGCAGGACAGACAGAGACTGCAGCGCACAGTTAGGACTGCGGAGAGAATCACTGGAGCCCCCCTGCCCTCCATACAAGATCTGTACTCCTCCAGAACCAGTAAGAGGGCAGGGAACATCATCAGAGACCCCACTCACCCTGGACATATCCTGTTCTCCCTCCTCCCCTCTGGCAGGCGCTACAGAGCCCTGCGCAAAAACCTGTAGATTCAAGAACAGTTTTTTCCCCTCTGCCATATCCTTGTTAAACAACTGATCTGTCACAACTGACTCGCACTGCTGACCAATGCACAATTGTCCAGAAAGCTAGCCCTAGGATTGGCCCCTTGTGGGGGGGGCGGGTGGCGGTTGTTTTCGCGTCGGTCGTTATCGCCATCGTACAAAAACTTGAATTAAGGAATTTGAGTCATAATATGTTTTAATCACAATATAACATATATACATAACACTGAAAAAAACTAACAAAATAAATAACAATAAATTGTCTTTTATCTCTGTGAAGTTTCATCGCGGGTCCCACTTCCCTTTGTTCTTTTTTCATTTTTAACACTCCTACACGATTGAGAACAACAACAACACATGGCCTGTAATTAGTACTTACTGGATGCAACTCCATTTCTACGAGTAAGTGCGTGCCCGCCTACGGGCTTCGCTATGGGGGACTCCTGTCCTAGTCCAATCAACTGAGACAATGAAAACCTCGACGCAACAATCCCCGACGCGCGATGGCGCAGCATCACGCCCCTCGCCGAGGGTATAATTCCAAGGCAGATGCTTCCGCAAACCGTTCTTCTGACGTCAACAAAGTAAGGGAAGCAGACAGCTGGGCCAGCAGGTAGGCGGGCATGTACTTACTCGTAGAACTGGAGTTACATCCAGTAACTACTAATTCTACTTCGTAAGTGCTTAGTTTGCCTACGGGCTTCGCTATGGGGAACTCACCAAAGGCCGAAGGCCGTAGGTCGATGAATGTACTCCCAGCTGGCATGCTGACGGAATTGGTGCATAAGACGGAAGTAAACAAACCGTACATCCAGACCGATCGTAGAACTCCCGAAAAACGAGGCGGGCATCCATGCACCGAAGCACAGCCCGCAACGTCAACAAGCATCGCCACAGCGACACACACACGCCGGCCGGGGCAAACCACAGCGGCAGGCGGGAAATTCCCGATCCGCGACCACACACGGGAAGCGGTCAGAAACCGCGTCACAAGCGGGTGGCTGTGTGCAGAGAAGCGGCCGAAGCCGCTGTAACCCCATGCAATGGCCGATGCAAACACCGCCAGGGTGGATGCAGCATGGCCTCTGTCTAGCAGGGCCTGGAGGATCTCCAAAACTCCACCGATAGTGCAGAAGACCGGGTCCAAGCCCCTCTCCAAGCACCACGTCGTGAAGAGCTGCCACCGAGACCTGTAGGCCTTGACAGTAGAGGGGTCCCTGGCATTCTGGATGGTGGACACCACCGCTGGGGGGAGATCTAGTTCCACTAGCCTCCTCTGAGCCTCCAAGCCAGGAGTCTCCCGCCCAGGAACCAGCGGGATTGGAGGGTGCCCCCTGCCTGCAGCAGCACGTCGGGCCCGTCGGGAATCAGCCACGGATCCCAAACCCCCAACTGTACGAGGTCTGCGAACCACTGCGCGCTCGGGGTTTCCAGAGGCACCACAATCACATGGAGATTGTGCATCCTCACCCTGCGCAGTAGCGGGCTCAAGAGGTGGACTGGACGGAACGCGTACAGGAGGCCCGACGGCCAGCTCCTGTGTGCGAAGGCGTCTACCCCTAGAGGGGGTCCGTCTGACGACCTGAGGGTTCCACAGCCTCGCAGGGGGGCTCTCAGTGGCTGGCGCGGGAAACGGTGGAGGTGGAGTCGTCAAGTCGGGAACTTCGCGACACCAAAGCGCTGATGCTGCTAGAGACTTCGTCCCACTCATAGGTGACGCGGGCGGCGGTGTCCACGGCCTCTGGCATTAGCCTCGCGGGCGGGAACCGGAGAGGTGTTTCCCACGAAGGCCGCTCGCCGGTGAAGTTCTTCAGGCGGCAGTGCGAGGCAGGCCGGACAGGAGGATTGCTGGCGGTGATGCTGCCGGCCGAAGCTGAGGAAGCAGTGCTCGTGATGGTCTCCCTCGCAGAGCAGAGCACTGCAGGAGCAGCAGGTCAACGGCCCGACGCCCAATGGCGGCTGGTCGCGAGCCGGCGAATCCATGCTCGATCTGAGGGTCTTGATCCGAGGAATGGCGTCTAATGTCTCAAAGATACTGAGGAAGAAGAAGGGTTTGCGGAAGCGTCCGTCTTGGAGTTATACCCTCGGCGAGGGGCGTGGTGCTGCGCCATCGCGCGTCAGGGATTTGTGCATCAAGCTTTTCATTGTCTCAGTTGATTGGATGAGGACTGGAGTCCCCCATAGTGAAGCCCGTAGGCGGGCTAAGCACTTACGAAGTTGAATTACCTCATGGCGTGCGTCACTGTTGTCAGAAGTGGTTTTTCTTCTGCTTCTTCATTTTATGACTGAAAGAACTCTATATTTTGGCCGTAGTTTGTTGTACAAAGTAAAACACGAGACGCGCCACTGCAAACTCGTGTTTGTGTGTGTGGTGACTGTGGGGGTGGGGGGTGGGGGGTGGCAGTGTGACTGTTTACAAGACGGCGGGAGGGGGGAGTAGACACAGTAGAGTGCTAACACCAGGAACACACTGGACGCGGAAGTGCCACGCGCGCTGTGAACGTCTCCGCGCAGGCGCTTGGCTGTTCGTATGGTAGGTGTATCTGCTGCCTGCGCTCTCCGCCTGGTCACACATCAACCGGACTTGGCTGGATCCGTCTGCTCTCGGTTTTCACATTTAAAGACCATTTTAAACATAACAAATGGCGCTCTCGTGAAAAATAGAACGAAGCCGAGCGGGCGAGCTGCAGAGCGCGAGCCATGGCACGCGTGGCACTCGCCTGCGTGTTGTGTGCGGGCAGTCAGATAGGTTAACATGGGAGGCGATCAGAAACTCGGTGCACGGCGCTTCCACGTCCAGTGCATTCCCCCCGTGAGGACAGCATGTGGAGCAGTCTTTATGCAGGAAAACTAAAGTTTGCGTGGAAAAAAGTAACAATTATTTTAATTTAACTTGACCTTCTAGGGGGGGCGGGGCGCACCCCTAATATAGTGGTAGGGGAAACACTGTTATCCTTTAGTAAAATATGCTTAGTAAAGTTAAGTTTGTCTCGTAAGGTTTGTTTAGTAAAGTTTAATTACCGTAAGTCTTGTATGTTTAGTTATGTACATACTTACACATATTCTTCTTTTCTCCACTATTAAGTGCACATCGAGAGTTCTATTGTTTTAAATTTTTTATTACATAACGCCACTATGTGGCTGCTTTTACTTTTGTTCCCGTGAAGCAATATCACCTGCCGGAAACAAATTCCTTGTATGTCTTGAACGTACTTGGCGAATCAAGACGATTCTGATTCTGATGATAGCAGTCATGTGTTGCATAGAAGCAAAAGCGTTTTTTTCCCCCCATAAAGCATTAAAAAAATGAAAAGTTAAATTACCACTCAGCCATGTTAACTGAAAAACAAACACTGAAGA
Source organism: Salarias fasciatus (assembly GCF_902148845.1). NCBI lineage: Eukaryota > Metazoa > Chordata > Actinopteri > Blenniiformes > Blenniidae > Salarias > Salarias fasciatus. Next base: position 5,214,454 of record NC_043754.1, read on the forward strand.
ACAAAACAAATTGAATTGAAGTCAACATTTTATTTCCATTTCTTGAAATATCACATTTTTGCAACAGACCACAAACAAAAACTTGGTGGATCTCGTCTCAACAGTGCTGCAATGTGGAACATTTCCTTTACACTGGATGCTCTCTTGGAGTTTGGGGATCAAGCTGAACTTCCTGAAAGAGCTCTCCAAGAGAGTCTTTCATGGTTTCATCTATTTGTGAATTTTACGGTGGTACACCAATGAACTACAATTAGTAAAGCTCATCCCACAGGTTTCACAAGAATATGGCTTCTGACCTGTGTGAGTCCTCATGTGGACCGACAAATTGCCCTTCTCACTGAAACATTTCCCGCATATTTCACAAGAGTGCGGCTTCTCACCTGTGTGAGTTCTCATGTGGATCAACAAATGACCCCGACGACTGAAGCTTTTCCCACATGTTTCACAAGAGTACGGCTTCTCGCCTGTGTGAGTTCTAATGTGGCTCAACAAATGATCCTGTCGAGTGAAACTTTTTCCACACGTTCCACAAGAATACGGCTTCTCACCTGTGTGGATCCTCATGTGGACCGAAAAATGCCTCTGATCGCTGAAGATTTTCCCACATGATTCACAAGAGAACGGCTTCTCACCTGTGTGAGTTCTCAAGTGGAGTAACAAATGACTCTGTCGATTGAAACTTTTTCCACACGTTCCACAAGAATACGGCTTCTCACCTGTGTGAGTTCTCAAGTGGAGTAACAAATGACTCTGATCGCTGAAGCTTTTCCCACATGTTTCACAAGAGAACGGCTTCTCACCTGTGTGAGTCCTCAAGTGGATTAACAAATGACTCTGTCGATTGAAACTTTTCCCACATGTTTCACAAGAATACGGCTTTTCACCTGTGTGAGTTCTAATGTGGCGCAACATATTACACAGCTGAACGAAACTTTTTCCACATGTCTCACAAGAGTACGGCTTCTCACCTGTGTGAATCCTCATGTGGACCAACAAATTACTCTGTCCACTGAAGCTTTTTCCACATGTGTCACAAGTTTTCTTCTTATCAGTGACCGTTCTTACCTTCTGACATAGTTTGGGTTTTTTACGGACCGGTTCATCACATGTTTCCTCACATTCAGACCGCTTCTCTGAAACTGGAAAGTTAGCTGGTTTGTTCTCATGGTGGACCTCAGAGTCCTGAGAGAGGAGCTGCTCACTGTCTGGTTCTTCTTCTGGTTCACTCAGGTCACTCTGCTCCTCAACAGAAGGAACCTTCAAGGTTTCACTTTCAGACGTCACAACAAGCCGCGCTTCCGTCTGGCTGGTAAAGAGATCCTCATGATCCTCACTCTCTGGAGGCCCTGGTTCCTCCTGGTCCTCTGGAAACTGAGGAATCCCTGGTTCTTCAGGTTCCTCTGTTACCTGTGGAGGTCCTGGTTCTTCTGGTTCCTCTTTTACCTGTGGAGGTCCTGGTTCTTCTGGTTCCTCTTTTATCTGTGGAGGTCCTGGTTCCTCCTGTTCTGGACAGTACTTTGTTTCCTGCTCCTCTCTACAGTCACGGTGCTGCTGGAGCTCTGCAGGGACAAAAAAGGACAAATAAAAGATCAGCTGCATTATTTCGACAGTTCAAGCTTTAAAAAAAACTGGCACTGAGGACGCCTCCCTGGGGAGGTTTTCCGGGCATGTCCCACCGGGAGGAGACCCCGGGGAAGACCCAGGACACGCTGGAGAGACGATGTCTCTCGGCTGGCCTGGGAACGCCTTGGGATCCTCCTGGAAGAGCTGGAGGAAGTGGGGACAGGGAAGTCTGGGCATCTCTGCTGAGACTGCTGCCCCCGCGACCCGGCCCCGGATAAGCGTTTGAAGATCGATGGATGGATGGATGGCACTGAGGTGGTTAAACTGAAAACTTTAATGCAAATTTCAAAAACAGCATAAAGTCGTCATATTATTGCTGAATGAGTTCCTTCGGCTGCTGAACCACTCGTTTCATTGATGAACTTTTTCTCGATGGTGTAATCACTCACCTTCTCTCATTTTCACACAACGTTCTGTTAACTGTTTACCACGCTACCCGAGATGCAGGGATGACGAGACGTCTGCTTTTAAAGGTTCTCAGGAAATGCCTCTTCAAAAAACATCAATGTCCACAACTTTCTTTTTCAGGCCAGTGAGGGAACCGAGTCGTCACAGTTCCATAGAGCACCTCTGCAGCTGGCTGAAGGAAGCGACGTGACATTGGAAAACACTTGGCATTGCGATTTTATTTCTCATCCTGACATATATACACTAGGGACGCAACGGTACACACCAAAATATTGAAGCGTTCGGTCTGCTCGGCATGGGACAATACGTCCTAATGGACCGCGGTTTTTCAGCTTTGCGATTCATTTTACACGGCTGCTTCACAGCCTATCGTTTAAACTTGAAGCTGGCCCCTATCATCCCGGTGGCTCCCACTCCAAACACATCAACTTTGTTGTGTATTTTACTGAATAAATCTGACAACACTGACTGCACCTCATACTTACAGAAGGCATGTCCAGCAAGAGCGGAATTGTTGAGAGACAGAACTTTGAAGAGGCACCAGCTTGGTTTAAATCTCCAGTGTGGGTAAACTTCGGTTTATACTGCTGTATAATGTATACAAGCAGTCAGGCAATAAGAGGCAATTTATTATTTAAAAATACTATGATCAGTATATGTTATCATGAGAGAAGCGCATGATATTATACAGTACACCAGTGATAATGTCAATTGTTAATATACTGTGAAATGCAGTTTCTGCTGACCAGCAAAGTAAAGGGATATTTCTGGGAGAAAAAGTTGTCTTCATGGACAAAACGTGTACCGAACTGAAACCATGGCGCAAAAACCGAGGTACGGACTGTAAGATCTCCCTAAAAAATTAATGCCACACTGGATGGAAATCAATCATGTGACATTGTGGAAGCTTATCGAAACAATGCCACAGTGAATGTGCTGTAATCAAAGCTAAAGGCGGTCCAGCGAAATATCAGAGTGTGTGGCCTTTTTGTTTTGGTGCCGACTTCATTTTGGCCAGGCAGTGTATACAGCTCTGTCAGAAAATACAGCAATTTTCAACAGTGGACATGAAGACAACTTTTAAGTTACGCCACACTCCTGCCATCCTGAATACAGTCAACCTGTTTGTTGCTCTTCTTTCAATGTTGTTTCCAGCAACTCTATGAGCAGGGGTGTGGTCTGCTGTGGCAAACTGATGAAACACCACTGTGATTGGTGGATCGCTGCACACACTGTTTGTTGGGTAACCTTGTCAGGAACGTGGAGTTCATTTACCTCCAAAACTTCAGGGATCTACGATGTGACTACAGTCACCACGTACATTGTGATGATGATGCTCAAACTACATACTGTGCAGCAGGATGAAAGACTTTCCTCCCAGCAGACCACAACATGTGACACTTGGAGACCTGGGCTCCTCCAGCTCCGTCCTCAACACTGACACCACCCAGAGCTCCGTCCTCACGACACTTGATGCTCACTTTTCACACATGGCTGCACTCCCATTCACTGCACAAACCATACATGCTAATTTGCAAAGGACACAGCCGAGGTGGGATTGATAAACAACTAATGAGAAGAGAGGAGGTCCAGGTCCTCACACACTGGTGTCTCAGGAATGACTTGCTCCTGAACACCAGCAGGATGAAGGAGCTCGTCGTTGACTTTAGAAGACACAGGGAAACGACACATAGTAGGTCAGTGAAGGCTGTTTACAGTCATTATATTCTTGTTTAAAGCCATTAGAGATATGCTGTTAAAGACATGTAGTCTTTCACTTTCATGTTACACAGTAAATGCACATTGTTGAAGCTCTGGCATATATTTCCTTGTGGAAAAAGGACATGATGTGTTTCCTCAAGTGGAATACGGTGCTGAGATTAAACTTCCACACTAGTGGGAGCGTTGTGTGTGGTGTACTTGAAGTCAAAAGTGGAGAAGAAGAGTGAAAATATTTGGAGTAACCAGTCTGCTGAACGAAGGTGAGTAAAATATTAAAAACATAACACACACAGATCCTGCTTCTGTCTGTAGTGGATAAAGCAAACAGTCGTAATGATGGAGATCCTCCAGCAGTCACACTCACTGTTCATTCACACTTTTACATACCGATTCTGTGTAACTTGATTTCAGGTTTGAAAATGACATCCAGCAGTCTGTGTCGGCGATCAATCTTCTCCTGGTACTGGACAATAGTTTGTTGAAACACGGTGAAGATTTCCACAGCAGCAGCAGTGAGTCTCTGGATGGTGGAGTCTCTCGCAGACTGGTGGGAATCCTCACTTCCACCACCAGTAACGCTCATCTCAACAAGATCCTCCTCCTCTTTAATGTGTGGAGCTTCATGTTCCTGCTGCTCCACACTGGAACTCGTCTTCTGGTTACCAATGTGTTGCTGTGGACTCTCTGGAGGGAGACAAGACAAAGTCCCTGATGTGATGGACGTGAATGTTTTACAGTGAGGGATAGATGAGACAGGACACGCTACATTTAAAATAGAGACATTTAAAAACAGATTAACCTGCTCCTTATTATAAACTTGACAGTAGCTGTGAGGTTTAAAGAATAAATGAGGGAGCTGTCTGGATGCTACATTGGCTTCTCTGAGCTCTCAAACGTTGGTGGGAAGTTTACAGTTTGACGTGGTTCAGACATTTTTTTTTACCCCAGCAACACCTGAACACATCATTATTCTGTAAGAGTTGCTATAATGTCCAGGGAAGCTGAAAGCTTGACTGAGGCACAGGACTGATCCAGGCTCATCCCATCCAAAACAAGAGGGTTCAGGTCGATTTGGTTGCACAAAAGACCGAGCCAGGATGAGAACACACAGAATCATCACAACAGCCAGAGTGGCGTCCTTCTCTCCACTGGAACAGGAAGTTCTCATTACAGACAGACCAATAAGGTTTTCAAAGGGCCAAAACCAACACAACAAATGCAGAATATCAGCTCGATGATCCCGCCTGGTTTATGATCGGTCAAATCTGAGTTTTCATGGAAGTATTGCAGGAGGCTGGTCCTCTATATTCTCCTCTGACGATCCAGCCCCAACCCCTCACCACACCCCTCCCCCAACAAACAAACCCCCACCTCTCCTGTTCCTCTGCTTTAGTCTGTTATCCAAAGGCATCAACCAGTTCCAATATGTGGACAACTGATCAAAAAGCCTCCCTGTTTTATGACTGTCAGTCAGTGAAGCAGTCAGCAGAAAAAGTGGGAAGTTCAGAAGCCACTGTGTGACCTTCACCTATAGGCTGACCCACAACACACTGGTTTTGAATTCAAAATTAATATATATATATATATATATATATATATATATATATATATATATATATACACACACACACACATATATATATATATATATACATATATATATACATATATATATATATATATATATATATATATATAATACACACACACACACACACACACACACACACACACACACAGTCTGCAGATAACTTATCTACGCATCAGATCAGTGACTAAAATGATCGAAATGACTGATATCAATTAAATTCTGGCAGTGGAACTTCTGACTGAAAAAAGCGATGAGACTGAATAAACCCTGGACCTAACCCTGGTCTGGAGCAGGATAAATCCTGGACCTAACCCTGGTCTGGAGCAGGATAAATGATGGACCTCACCTTCTCCAGCGGGTTTGTCCGACATCGGCAGACCTGCTGATGTCTCTATTCTAAACATTCACCGTAAAAGCTGCAGAAACCACAGTGAAGTTAGCATGTTAGCTCAGACTGAGGGTCAATAAAGAGCTGCTTCTGTTTGCAAACAGTGTTTCTAGTACACGTGTTGTTTGACACTGAAGGTAAAATCACTCTTTTAGTTTCACTTGGAACAAGAACTGCAGCTGCAGCCTCATTTCTGTCTGCTGGCTTCAAAAGAAAAGGAACGAGCCTCCAGCAGTCAGACTCAGTGTTCATCTCTTCAACATACCTGTTCTGGAGAACGGGACTGGAAGTTCTCTTGTGATTTCCAGCAGTCTGTCCTGAAGATTCATCTCCTTCTCGTATGGGATGAGAGTTTGTTGAAACGCGGTGAAGATTTCTCCAGCAGCAGCAGTCAGTCGCTGCTGAATAAACTCTCTCAAAGCCTGAACTGAAGTCATTGTTCCTGCAGAAGACGAAATGTTTCCTCTGGGAGACAGAAATACTCAGCCTTCCAGTGATCCACGATTTCCCTTCGCTTCCAAAATGCTTCTTCTCCTTCTTCTTCTTTAGCTGCCAAAATTTCTTCCTCTCTTTTCTCTTTTTTGGGAGCGTCACGAACAGCGGTCAGCGTTATACTGACACCCTCAGGACACAGGAGGAACTGCAGCTGAATAGCCCCTCAAATTTGCCAAAAACCGACCAAACACTCCCAAATCTTCGACACTGAGAATCCCTCTTCAAAGAATGTAAAGATTACAAAATAGATCAATCAGTCCTGAATGATTTCACAAATTCAATGTCTTTGATTATCTCATCAAAATTGGTTTTTGGGAACACACTGCAACAATTTTCACGAGCAGGAATGAAACTAATGTTGATTTAGACCAAATTCATGGCAGAATAAGCTGGATTTGGGGAATGGATGGACATGTAATGTGTGATGTGACGTCATGTTGACCGACATCCTGCTGCGTATTCATTGGAACCTTCTCCTGTTTAAAGTATTACAGTGTTGGATGAACACCAAAACATCTTGTGTGGATTGTTTCAACTGAACCTTTGGTTTGGACAAATGAATAACATACGATGGTGAAAGTAATCAGTTTGAAGACGTGCCGCACAGATTGTATTCCACTGAAGCTTTCAGATATTTTGTTAGCAGTCATGTGTTGCATAGAAGCAAAAGGGGTTTCCCCCCATAAAGCATTAAAAAAAAATGCAAAAACTTAAATTACCACTCAGCCATGTCAACAGAAAAACATTGAAGAACAAAACCCATTGAATTCATGTCAACATTTTATTTCCATTTCTTGAAATACCACATTTTTGTGACAGAACACAGACAAAAACACTCCTGAAGGTGGATCTCATCAACAGTGCTGCAATGTGGAACCTTTCCTTTCCACTGGATGCTCTCTTGGAGTTTGGGGATCAAGCTGAACTTCCTGAAAGAGCTCTCCAAGAGAGTCTTTCATGGTTTCATCTATTTGTGAATTTTACGGTGGTACACCAATGAACTACAATTAGTAAAGCTCATCCCACAGGTTTCACAAGAATATGGCTTCTCACCTGTGTGAGTCCTCATGTGGATCGACAAACTGCCCTTCTCACCGAAACGTTTCCCGCATGTTTCACAAGAGTGCAGCTTCTCGCCTGTGTGAGTTCTCATGTGGGACGACAAACGATCCTGACGACTGAAGCTTTTCCCACATGTTTCACAAGAGTACGGCTTCTCACCTGTGTGAGTTCTCATGTGGCTCAACAAATGATCCTGTCGAGTGAAACTTTTTCCACACGTTCCACAAGAATACGGCTTCTCACCTGTGTGGATCCTCATGTGGACCGAAAAATGCCTCTGATCGCTGAAGATTTTCCCACATGATTCACAAGAGAACGGCTTCTCACCTGTGTGAGTTCTCAAGTGGAGTAACAAATGACCCTGTCGACTGAAACTTTTTCCACACGTTCCACAAGAATACGGCTTCTCACCTGTGTGAGTTCTCATGTGGAGTAACAAATGACTCTGAATACTGAAGCTTTTCCCACATGTTTCACAAGAGTACGGCTTCTCACCTGTGTGAGTCCTCACGTGGATTAACAAATGACTCTGTCGATTGAAACTTTTCCCGCATGTTTCACAAGAGTACGGCTTCTCACCTGTGTGAGTTCTAATGTGGCTCAACATGTTACACCGCTGAACGAAACGTTTTCCACATGTCTCACAAGAGTACGGCTTCTCACCTGTGTGAATCCTCATGTGGACCAACAAATTCCTCTGTGCACTGAAGCTTTTTCCACATGTGTCACAAGTTTTCTTCTTATCAGTGACCGTTCTTACTCTCTGACATAGTTTGGGTTTTTTACTGACAGGTTCACCACATGTTTCCTCACATTCATCCTGCTTCTCTGAAACTGGAAAGTCAGTCGGTTTGTTCTCATGGTGGACTTCAGAGTCCTGAGAGAGGAGCTGCTCACTGTCTGGTTCTTCTGCTGGTTCACTCAGGTCACTCTGCTCCTCAACAGAAAGAACCTTCAAGGTTTCACTTTCAGACGTCACAACAAGCTGCGCTTCCGTCTGGCTGGTACTGAGATCCTCGTGGTCCTCACTCTCTGGAGGCCCTGGTTCCTCCTGGTTCTCTGGAAACTGAGGAATCCCTGGTTCTTCAGGTTCCTCTTTTACCTGTGGAGGTCCTGGTTCTTCTGGTTCCTCTTTTACCTGTGGAGGTCCTGGTTCTTCCGGTTCCTCTTTTATCTGTGGAGGTCCTGGTTCCTCCTGTTCTGGACAGTACTTGGTTTCCTGCTCCTCTCTACAGTCACAGTGCTGCTGGAGCTCTGCAGGGACAAAAAAGGACAAAATAGAAGATTAGTTTCTTTTCTTTTTTTTTTTTTTTCATTTTTGATTGCTGGGTTAGTGCCTGCTGGATCTCACTCGGCTTCATCTATACTTCCTTTGGTCTCCCGACAGCTTCCTGATTGACCTGGTTAGGATTCTGCAGAATCTGGTGTTTGGGAAGGTTTTGGATTGATAACTGGCTTCAAAGTGTGAACCACAGAGCACAAATAAATCTAATGCACCCTTCTCTCAGAACACTGTTTATGCCTCTCTTTTTGTCTGTCCTGTGTTTGTTTTATGTCTCACTTGGGTGTGCACAGCCCTCAATGGCATAACGCAGGATACAGCTTGAGATAAACTTAATAGGTTACTTGCCATGAGGGCAGGTGATGGTCACAGACAAAAAATAAAAAATAAAATAAAATAAAATAAAGGATTAGTTTTATTACTTCGTCAGTTCAAGCTTTTAAAAAAAACTGGCACTGAGGTGGTTGAACTGAAAACATTCATTCAAATTTCAAAACAGCATAAAGTCGTCATATTATTGCTGAATGAGTTCCTTCGGCTGCTGAACCAGTCGTTTCATGGATGAACTTTTTCTCGGTGGTGTAATCACTCACCTTCTCTCATTTTCACACAACATTCTGTTAACTGTTTACCACGCTACCCGACAGTCTAGGCGCCAGCCCAGTGTAGACGGGGGGGCGGACGGGGGCCGGCGACGACGCGACGCACAGTTGGAGAAAACGTAACGGAGCAACACAAAAACAGAATCCACAGATCAGCGGCGCTGATCCAACATGTCCAACAACATATGATCATTGACCACATTGCTAAAAAGCACAAACGGTAACAATACAAATGATAAAATAACCAGCTCTCACCTTTAGCAGAGCTGGGGGCTCCTCTTTTTTTGAATTTTGAATAGCACAACACTTCATATTGACTTGACCAAGCCAGTGGAGTTTGCTGTTGTTTTTTAAGCACATCATAGACTGAAAACTTTATTTTTTTTAAAGAAATACTGTACTTTGACTGAGGGGGGTGGAGAGCCCCAACTTGACGCCGGGTCCACTACCCGAGATGCAGGGATGACGAGACTTCCTGCTTTTAAATGATCTCAGGCAATGCCTCTTCAAAAAACATCAATGTCCACAACTTTCTTTTTCAGGCCAGTGAGGGAATCAAGTCGTCACAGTTCCATCAAGCACCTCTGCAGCTGGCTGAAGGAAGCGACGCAACATTGGAAAACACTTGGCATTGCGATTTTATTTCTCATCCTGATATATATACACTTGGGACGCAACGGTACGCACCAAAATATTGAAGCGTTCGGTCTGCTCAGCATGGGACAACACGCCCTAATGGACCGCGGTTTTTCGGCATTGCGATTCATTTTACACGGCTGCTTCACAGCCTATCGTTTAAACTTGAAGCTGGCCGCTATCATCCCGGTGGCTCCCACTCCAAACACATCAACTTTGTTGTGTATTTTACTGAATAAATCTGACAACACTGAGTGCGCCTCATACTTACAGAAGGCATGTCCAGCAACAGCGGAATTGTTGAGAGACAGAACTTTGAAGAGGCACCAGCTTGGTTTAAATCTCTGGTGTGGGTAAACTTCGGTTTATACTGCTGTATAATGTATACAAGCAGTCAGGCAATAAGAGGCAATTTATTATTTTAAAATACTATGATCAGTATCTGTTATCACGAGAGAAGCACATGATATCATACAGCACACCAGTGACAACGTTAATTGTTAATGTTTACTGTGAAATGCAGTTTCTGCTGACCAGCAAAGTAAAGGGATATTTCTGGGAGAAAAAGTTGTCTTTATGGACAAAATATGTACCGAACTGAAACCATGGCGCAAAAACCGAGGTATGGACTGTAAGATCTTGGTGAAAAAATAATGCCACACTGGATGGAAATCAATCGTGTGACACTACAGAAGCTTATTGAAACAATGCCACAGTGAATGTGCTGTAATCAAAGCTAAAGGCGGTCCAGCGAGATAATAGACTGTGTGACCTTTTTGTTTTGGTGCCGACTTCTTTTTGGCCAGGCAGTGTATACAGCTCTGTCAGAAAATACAGCAATTTTCAACAGTTGACATGAAGACAACTTTTAAGTTACGCCACACTCCTGCCATCCTGAATACAGTTAACCTGTTTGTTGCTCTTCTTTCAATGTTGTTTCCAGCTACTCTATGAGCAGGGGTGTGGTCTGCTGTGGCAAACTGATGAAACACCACTGTGATTGGTGGATCGCTGCACACACTGTTTGTTGGGTAACCTTGTCGGGAATGTGGAGTTCATTTACCTCCAAAACTTCAGGGATCTACGATGTGACTACAGTCACCACGTACATTGTGATGATGATGCTCAATCTACATACTGTGTCGCAGGATGAAAGACTTTCCTCCCAGCAGACCACAACATGTGACACTTGGAGACCTGGGCTCCTCCAGCTCCGTCCTCAACACTGACACCACCCAGAGCTCCGTCCTCACGACACTTGATGCTCACTTTTCACACATGGCTGCACTCCCATTCACTGCACAAACCATACATGCTAATTTGCAGAGGACACAGCTGAGGTGGGATTGATAAACAACTACTGAGGAGAGAGGAGGTCCAGGTCTTCACACACTGGTGTCTCATCAATGACTTGCTCCTGAACACCAGCAGGATGAAGGAGCTTGTCGTTGACTTTAGAAGGCACAGGGAAACGACACAGAGTAGGTCAGTGAAGGCTGTTTACAGTCATTATATTCTTGTTTAAAGCCATTAGAGATATGCTGTTAAAGACATGTAGTCTTTCACTTTCATGTTACACAGTCAATGCACATTGTTGAAGCTCTGGCATATATTTCCTTGTGGAAAAAGGACATGATGTGTTTCCTCAAGTGGAATACGGTGCTGAGATTAAACTTCCACACTAGTGGGAGCGTTGTGTGTGGTGTACTTGAAGTCAAAAGTGGAGAAGAAGAGTGAAAATATTTGGAGTTACCAGTCTGCTGAACAAAGGTGAGTAAAATATTAAAAACATAACACACACAGATCCTAATTCTGTCTGTGGAGGATAAAGCAAACAGCCGTAATGATGGAGATCCTCCAGCAGTCACACTCACTGTTCATTCACACTTTTACATACCGATTCTGTGTAACTTGATTTCAGGTTTGAAAATGACGTCCAGCAGTCTGTGTCGGCGATCAATCTTCTCCTGGTACTGGACAATAGTTTGTTGAAACACGGTGAAGATTTCCACAGCAGCAGCAGTGAGTCTCTGGATGGTGGAGTCTCTCGCAGACTGGTGGGAATCCTCACTTCCACCACCAGTAACGCTCATTTCAACAAGATCCTCCTCCTCTTTAATGTGTGGAGCTTCATGTTCCTCCTGCTCCACACTGGAACTCGTCTTCTGGTTACCAATGTGTTGCTGTGGACTCTCTGGAGGGAGACAAGACAAAGTCCCTGATGTGATGGACGTGAATGTTTTACAGTGAGGGATGGATGAGACAGGACACGCTACATTATTACATTAAACATCTCCTTATTATAGACTTGACAGGAGCTGTGAGGTTTAAAGAATAAATGAGGGAGCTTTCTGGATGCAACACTGGCCTCCCTGAGCTCAGAGAAGCACCACAACAGCCAGAGTGGCATGCTTCTCTCCATCGAAACAGGAAGTTCGCATTACAGACAGACCAATATGGTTTTCTCAGGGCCAAAGCCAACACACCAAATGCAGAATATCGGCCCGATGATGGGCCTGGTTGATGATCAGTCAATTCTGAGTTTTCATGGAAGCATTAGAGAAGGCTGGACCTCTCTATTCTCCTCTGACAATCCAGCCCCTGATATGGAATAATGCTTTGTTTTCAAAGTTCTCAGGAACACAGTGTGAAGGCCGCTCTGTTTTGTCTGAAGTCACTTGGAAACAGCGTCCGCTAGTCTCGTGAGATCTAGCTATACGAGATGGCGTGGCCGGAAGTCATGCCAGAGTCGGGCTGGATTCTCTCCGGAGCAACAGCCTTGCTCTCAATCAGCTGATTTGTGTGTGCTTCCTCTGCAATCCTCAATAAATCCTCTTTGTGCAGCATCAACACCTTGACTCGTCATCTTTGGCTCTGATTCACCAAAAATTCCACAACAGTTTGGGGGCTCGTCCGGGATCTAAATACAACATAAACGAGGTAAGTGCAAATGTTTCCTCTGTTAAATATTTAACTCAGGAAGTAATGCCTTACCTGTGGGAATGTTTGACTAGATAAAAGAACTATTTCATGGTTGATTGGAATTGTTAAAGCAAATTTCTAAACATAAAGAGCCAAAGATGTCCCTAAATTTTTTGATTGATTTTTATCAATCAACTGCTAATCATTGATTAGTAACAATTGGGTTGTAATAATAATTTTATCTTAATTCGGAACTGTGGCTGAGAGAGCTTCGGAAGAGTTTCTAGACTTGGAGTCTGGACGGCCCTGGGGGCCACTGGCGAGATGATGTGCCTCGCTAAGCCGTGGAAGGGCTGAGCCCCTGAAGCGACTTTGTTTTCACTCGGATTGGATCCGAGACGGGCGTGGAAGGGCTGAGCCCCTGAAGCGGCGTCGCCTGAGGAGATTTCTGCTGGTGAAGCTTGTTGAAAACTGGGTGAGTGTGATTCTGCAGGTCACCTCACGACTCTGACTCTCTCTTTCACGTTAAAAAAAGGGGGTGAATAAAGAAGAAGGTCACGATGCTGGGAGGTTGTTTCGGTTTGTAGAGGACATGTGTTGCTGTTTGTGTTGCTGTTTTGTGTGCAGTTATTGTTTGTGCTAATCTGTTTGGTAAACACCAAAGTGTTAAACATAGGAAAAGAAGAGACAGGAAGTAGAACAGCACGGCGTGGTCTGATCCCGTTGAAAGTTTTCAGCAACTATTCGATGAGTTCACACCGGTCGGGGTGGTCGGCAGGACCAAGATATTGGAATGTTTAGAAGAGTCACAATCTACGGCCAGAGTGATGATTTCTGGCTGGTTACGCAGACAACCGAGTGATCTGAGAACACCGAGAGAATTAAAGTTTACTTTAATGCATGGTGGTTTTGATTTGCTGGTTCTGTGTAAAACACGGATTTTGACTCCTCACTCATGCCACAAAACTGGTTGTTGAAGAGAAGTGTGAGGATAGAAATGCTGAAGTGAGAGAGAGAGAGAGACAGAACAGAGAGACAGAGAGAGAGAGAGACAGAACAGAGAGACAGAGAGAGAGAGAGAGAGACAGAACAGAGAGACAGGGAGAGAGACAGGGCAGAGTGAGAGAGAACGAGAGAGACAGAGAGAGAGAGAGAGACAGAGAGAGAGGCAGAGCAGGTAGAGAGAGACAGAGAAAGAGAGGCAGAGCAGGGAGAGAGAGACAGAGAGAGAGAGAGGCAGAGCAGGTAGAGAGAGACAGAGAGAGAGAGAGGCAGAGCAGATAGAGAGAGACAGAGAGAGAGAGACAGAGAAAGAGAGGCAGAGCAGGGAGAGAGAGAGAGAGAGACAGAGAAGGTAGAGAGAGACAGAGAGAGAGAGAGGCAGAGCAGGTAGAGAGAGACGGAGAGAGAGACAGGGCAGAGAAAGAGAGAGAGAGAGAGACAGAGAGAGAGGCGGAGTGAAGTGAAGAGATGAAGAGTTTGATGAACAGGGAGGAAGAACAGGAAGTTAAGAAAAATAAGCAGGTTTTAACCAAAGGCAAGATTTTCAACCCGTTTGTTTTGTTTCCTGCTTTTTACATGTTTAAAATAAAGAATCCATCAATGAGTCAACAAAGTGGCTTGTTGAACATGTAATCTACTCCACTATTTTTAACCTGAAGTCTACTGAGGACACCCAAGATTTGAATTTATATTCAATCTTTGAATAGCCTGTCTGATCACGACGGGGTTGATTAATCTGTGCAATCTTAAAAATTTGATTTATCTAAAAATTGAATTCATCTGCAGCTTAAACCAAAATAAAGAAAAACAGTAACTGTTTTCTAATGAGAGGGAATTCATTTAATAGAAATAAATTCCTGCTTATATCTACACACAAGACAAGCTGTCTTGGCATAGTTTTTCATTATTCCTCTGAGGAATAAACTTTGAATGCAGCATTTTATCAGATGAATCAAATAAGATGTCTGCGACTGACAATACTAAACATCCATTGGTTAAAAGTAATAATACTCTGAGCAGTTTGTCTAGAGACATGCTTGTACTCATAAGTATTTTCTGACAATGGTACTTTTACAGGTCATTGAGCATTAATCAATGTAGCAGTATTTGTACTTCAGTACTAAATTTTCAGAAACCTCCACCTCTGGAAATTTGTCAAAATAAATGTCTTTTTTTTTTTTTTTTTTTTCCATCTTCAGTAGGTGGGCAGAGGCCAGGAGAGCCACCTGTGAACCGTTTCCTGGATAGTGCTGTAAAGCATGTGATTCAGGCCTGTTTGAGAGAAAACTGATTTCTCCAAGACTGCCAGCTGCGTGCAGGGTCAGAGGTCACTGTTTGAGTCATTGACAGGTTTGAGGACGGTTCCCTGAGGTCAAACTCTCAGGATGATTATTCATGATTGTGTTAAAGAGAAAAGACAACCTTAATTTGAGAGGCAATTTTTTTTGACAAAACTGTTAACTCGCACAGCATCTGTTAAAAAAAAACAAAAAAAAAACAAGCTGAACATAGAGTTCAACTTGGTATTGCAACATGAAAAAACTCATAAATTTCCAGTTTATTTTAAACCCTCCAAAGTGAACTGACAAGAAGCAGTTCTTTCAGTGGTTCTTATCAGACTGATCAGACTGCTGAGGAGCCAAGGACCCTGAACAGAAAACAATCGAGAGAAAATATCAGCACTAGTGAGAGAATGGAGACGAAGGTCCACCAGTCACATTGTTTGATAGACAAATATGATAATATACTAATATGTTTTTCTCTTTTGAGTGTTTGTTTTGTTATAAAGTCCTGTACAGGCACTCGCCGCTCCGATCCACAGCCCCGATCCTCACGGCCAGCCACGTTGCGCCAGCCAACCGGGAGGGAGAAGCTCTGTCAGCAGCGGGAAGTACAGACACACGCACACAGGAGTGACGAAACTCAGATTTTAGCGAGAAAATTGGTTTTTCTATGATGATGACATGGATAGCGATTCTCTGTTCTTCTGTTCTGCTGAGACTTTCCATACAGGAGGGGAGATGTTGTGACTGCGAAAGCAGTGGACGCATTCTTGGAGACGGCTGCTCCTGGTGGCTGGCTGGGAGGAGGCTGTGGAGGCGGTGGGTTTGATTACGACGTGAAAACATCGGACGTGATAACGGCGTACCACAACGTGATGGAAAATATGAGGCAGCATGACCGCGACAAGGTCAGGCCATAAACACACACACTGGGGAGAGGAGAGATTAGACTTTAAAAAGTTTTAGATTCCTTACTTTATTAGCTTTTGAATGAATTATGTGTTTTTGTTTGTTTTATAAGTCACTAGGAAGATATCAGTGGGTCGACGGGCTGAACCGTCCTGACCAGACTGAACCAGAGGCAGCAGGATCCTGCATGATGGTCACTTCTTCCCCACATCACTGTAACCTGAACACAGGGGGCGGAGCTTCTAGTTTTAGTGAAATGGTTTTAACTATCGACCAATTGCTCAGTTGGGTGAAGAATTAAAGTGAATTAATTAAATGAATTTGTTTCAATACAGTTTCAATGAAATAACTTGGAGGTCACATTCCGGGTTTTCAAACTGAGTGGAGGGGGAGACAGAAGCAACAGGTTTATCTCGACCTTCCCCTTGGACATAACAAAACTAGCATGACAATGTTTTTACATGACTGTGCTACAAGAATTTGTTACTCCCTATGAATCTACATTCTTAATTTTGAAATCTACTGAAATGAATTACATTTGCACCTTTATTTGATTTAGTTGGAGAATTTGTGGGCTAACTATAAAGAGATTACTCAGATTTAGCACTGACCACACCTCACAGAATCACACTGGAGCTAAATGTCAAACTGATACAGACAGACAACAGAATGCTTGTCCAGAAGTCATGGGAGGTATTGAATGTCTTATGAAGTCAATGAATGATTCAATGATGTTTAGTACCGACTCTTTCTACACCAAGACGAGGAGGATCTGATGGGTGGACAGTTTTCCAAGAAATCAACTGAACTGTACTATCTTCTACTTCAAAATCTGCTGATGTTAAAATCATTTTGTCTTTTGGACCTCTGACTCATGCTACTGTCCAGTCGTTGACCTGTCTGACCTGTCTGCTGCATTATTTTAACTCAGATTGGATCCCGAAAGGCAATATTTGCCTGCATTCACCTAAAAGGTAAATACTGCTTCACATTTGGCCCAGGACTTTGTCTCGAGTCTGGGAGTTTGTGCATCGGCAGTGAGGGGATCTGGATCTGGACCTGTCGGGTGGGAAATCTGATACAGTATGAGGTTGATGTTTTCACACCAAAAGGTTGAAGGAAGCTTGAAGAGCCTGACACTGTTCTACTCCTGAACCGTCTTCCTGAGGGAGGCCACCGAGCATCCTGAGCCCAGCTGCAGCTGAAAGTGACGTTCCTTGGACATGTTCTGAGGAGAGGATCTGGAGGAGGAGAACCGGTCCTGGTCTTCGGGAAGACCTGAACTGTGGTCTAATCTGCCGCTACAGACTAAGGGAGGAGACGTTGTCTTTTCTAGGTCTGGCAGAATGCTGTCGTCACTGGATTTTTGGTTTGCAGCTGTAGACTCTGTGTTAGGAACAACCACACAAGGATGTTTCTGCAGGACTGGAATGAACAGAGACAATGTCACAGGAGGGTCAACATCTGGAGGAAGACTAAACATCAGCCTCTGGTCTGGGATTACCTGGCTACGGACCGCCCTGTCATCTCTATTCCAGGAGAAGGGACGGTTCTCTACAGGTATTCTGGTTCGGACACATGGATCACGGTTTCACCCGGATGCTTATTTCTCTTGCAGACTCCTGACCGGGTTACTGGGCTCCTAAATAGTCTGTGAGCAGCTGATGCTCCAGCAGAGATTATCAATGCAGCAGGTTTTGGTTCGGGGCGACCCAACCCCTCACCACACCCCTCTCCCAACAAACAAACCGCCACCCCCACCTCTCCTGTTCCTCTGCTTTAGTCTGTTATCTAAATTCATCAATCAGTTCCTAGATGTGGACAAGTGATCAAAAAGCCTTCTTGTTTTATGACTGTCTGTCAGTGAAGCAGTCAGCAGAAAAAGTGGGAAGTTCAGAAGCCACTGTGTGACCTTCACCTATAGGCTGACCCACAACACACTGGTTTTGAATTCAAAATTTTAAAAAAAAACTATATATATATATATATATATATATATATATATATATATATATATATATGTACACACACACAGTCTGCAGATAACTTATCTACGCATCAGATCAGTAACTAAAATGACTGATATCAATTAAATTCTGGCAGTGGAACTTCTGACTAAATAAAGGGATGAGACTGAATAAACCCTGGACCTGATCCTGGTCTGGAGCAGGATAAATCCTGGACCTCACCCTGTCCAGCGGTTTGTCCCCCATCGGCAGACCTGCTCATGTCTCTATTCTAAACATTCACCGTAAAAGCTGCAGAAACCACAGTGAAGTTAGCATGTTAGCTCAGACTGAGGGTCAATAAAGAGCTGCTTCTGTTTGCAAACAGCGTTTCTAGTACACGTGTTGTTTGACACTGAAGGTAAAATCACTCCTGTTATTTCACTTGGAACAAGAAGAGCAGCTGCAGCCTCATTTCTGTCTGCTGGCTTCAAAAGAAAAGGAACGAGCCTCCAGCAGTCAGACTCAGTGTTCATCTCTTTAACATACCTGTTCTGGAGAACGGGACTGGAAGTTCTCTTGTGATTTCCAGCAGTCTGTCCTGAAGATTCATCTCCTTCTCGTATGGGATGAGAGTTTGTTGAAACGCGGTGAAGATTTCTCCAGCAGCAGCAGTTAGTCGCTGCTGAATAAACTCTCTCAAAGCCTGAACTGAAGTCATTATTCCTGCAGGAGATGAAATGTTTCCTCTGGGAGACAGAAATACTCAGCCTTCCAGTGATCCACGATTCCACTCCGCCAAAATTAGGCTTCTTCTTTAGCTGCCAAAATTTCTTCCTCTCTTTTCTCTTTTTGGGAGCGTTAGAAACAGCGGTCAGCGTTATACTGACACCCTCAGGCCACAGGGGGAACTGCAGCTTACAAGCCCCTCAAATTTGCTGGAGCCATCGACATTATAATGTACAACAGAGTATACAGTGGTATGAAACAGTTTGGGCACCCCTGATCATCTTTAAGATTTTCCTTTATAAATCATTGGTTGTTCGGATCAGCATTTTCAGTGAAATACATCATATAGCAGACAAACAGTGATGATTGAGAAGTGAAGAGAAATTTATAGGAGAAACAGAAAGTGTGCAATAATTACTTGAACAAAAGTAGGCAGGTTCATACATTTCGGCACCCTTGTTGTTTTATTGATTTGAGTACCTTTAGCACTAATTATTGGAACACAAAGTTTGTTTGGTAAGCTCATTGACCCTTGACCTATACAGGTGAAGCCAATCATGAGAAAGCGTATTTCAGGTGGCCAGTTGGAGGTTGTTCTTCTTTTTGCATCTCCTCTGAAGAGTAGTAACGTGGGAGCCTCAAAATAACTCTCAAATGACCTGAAAACAAAGATTGTTCAACATCATGGTTTAGGGGAAAGATACAAAAAGCTAGCTCAGAGATTTAAGCTGTCCGTTTCCACTGTGAGGAACATAGTGAGGAAGACCACAGGCACAGTTGTAGTTCAGGTCCGGAGCGGCAGGCCAAGAAAAATCTCTGATAAGCAGAGGCGAAGGATGGTGAGAATGGTCAAACTCAACCCACAGACCAGCTCCAGAGACCTACACCATGATCTTGCTGCAGATGGTGTCACTGTGCATTGTTCAACAATTCAATGCACTTTGCAGAAGGAGATGCTGTGTGGGAGAGTAATGCGGCAGGAGTCTTTTCTACACACATGCCACAAACAGAGTCATTTGCGGTATGCTGAAGCACATTTGGACAAGCTGGCTTCATTTTGGAATAAGGTGCTATGGACTGATGAATGTAAAATTGAGTTATTTGGACATAACAAGGGGTGATATGCATGGCAGAAGAAGAACACAGAGTTCCAAGACAAACACTTGCTGCCCTCAGTAAAATTTGGTGGCGGTTCCATCATACTGTGGGGCTGTGTGGCCAGTGCAGGTACTGGCAATCTTAAAGGGACTTAAGGCAAGATTTGTGAAAAACTACACATGCATTTCCAGTTTATTCAATGCTAATGGGCCGTGAAGCATTAAAAACCTAAAATAACAGGCCAATCCGCGTATCTGTCTGTTGCCTTATACAGGCTGTGTGCCACAGAATTTGTTGCTGTATGGGGTCCGAATATCCCGCGCAATCGTGGGGATGTGACCTAAATTGACGCTGTATGCGCGTTGCCGAAGGCTCTTGAACAGGAAGAATATGGCTGCCGTGGACATGGACTCAAACAGTGCTGGGATGCTGGGATCAGGGGCGGGGTGGCCATCAGGAGGTTCTGGAGGTTTCCCGAATGGCCGGTGTGTTCCGGACTGGTGGGGTCTATTCTGCCCCGCCCCCCGATCTCACGGCCCGTGTGCGTGTCCGCTCTCCCGGTATTACATATTTGCTCCCGGTCTGTGAATCGAAGCACAATTTCGATTTCGAGTAAAAAAAAAAAAAAATTACCGAAGCCGGGCAGGCACCCGAATAAATATTGGATATGTGTTTGATTCATGGAGGGAACTTCAGCTGCATTTGGGAGTGAAAACAGATGCTGATAAAAATCACATAATATGCACTGTGGTCTTGCAGTAAACCACGACGTAGTCAACAGCATTAGCATCCCTGGTGCAGTGCTGTGAAGACAGACAGTCTGAAGTGTTTGTGCGCGCTCCCGTGCTGCCTTGGCTGGTGGCTGCAGTTACCCGCAGCGCCTATGTAAAGTTGCCTTAAGTCCCTTTAAATG
Organism: Salarias fasciatus; assembly: GCF_902148845.1. Classification (NCBI taxonomy): domain Eukaryota; kingdom Metazoa; phylum Chordata; class Actinopteri; order Blenniiformes; family Blenniidae; genus Salarias; species Salarias fasciatus. The sequence continues at coordinate 5,235,065 of NC_043754.1, forward strand.
GTAAATGGACTGCACTTATATAGCGCTTTTTACCCTGCACTGACAGAGCCCAAAGCGCTTTACACCGCAGTATCACATTCGCCCATTCACACTCACATACCGCTCACAAAGCGCTCAGTCCACCCACTGGGGGCAATGTAGGGTTCAGTGTCTTGCCCAAGGACACTTCGCCATGCAGACAGGGGGAGCCAGGAATCAAACTAACAACCTTCCGATTGAGAGACAACTGCTCTCCCCACTGAACCACAGCCGCCCATTTAAAGTTGAGGGTTGCATGGATTCCAGTCAGTATCAGCAAATTCTTACCAACAATGTTCAAGACTCGGTGACAAAGTTGAAGTTGCGCCGGGGCTGGATACTTTAAAGCTATAGTGCGTAACTTCGGTCGCCCTCTAGCGGAATTCTGCGTTCTTACAACAATAAAGCCGGCGCTTCCACATGACGTACGCCCAGGTGTTCCCGGTGTCCCCCCCTCCCCCAGTGATTCGCATTTCCACTGCGCGAATCACTGTTGGAAACTGTTTTTATTCTGTGTGAATAAGGACAGCTGGTGAAAAAAGATGGACTCTTCCAAAGAGGTAATTATTGTTTTCTTTTTTTTTTTGCCACAGAAACGCAAATAGGTTATTACAAACGGGAGACAAGGTGCCTGCTAATTTGTAACTGACAGGTCAGTGGATGAAAAGACCCAGTGGTCGTCAGTGGAAATTATTTGTTGTCCGTTGGTCTCCAGTAGCTGCTTCTTGATGAAAATGAAGTGTTTCCTGCAGGAAAAAAGTTTGGTCGGGGTCGGGGTTGGGGGGGGGGTCTCTGCTAACGCTGCTAACGGCTAATGTGGTGCACCCAAGTGTGCAGCCACATTTTGGTAATATTTTCTTATTAATGCTATGACCAATCGTCATATTATTATTATTTATGGTTTATAAATCCAGTGTGATTAAAGACAAGTATTTTATGTTTTTAAAAGGTGGTCCTGTGAGGTTGTGGTTTAGTAATTGAGAGAATGAATGCACAACCTTTGCCGCTGTGCTAGCCCCGATGCGCTCTGGGGACGGACTTCTGGTCTCAGCCTCAGACGTGTTTTGGCAAAGACACGAGTGGAGCTGTGGTTCTTTCTCTCATGCTTCTTCTCCATTTCACAGGTCAGTAACTGATTAAACTTACTGCAAATGGAAGCCTTAAGCTTCGTGTTACTTCTGCATTTCATGGAAAGCCATTTTGTGTTGTTTATAGAAGTTTAATGTGACTTTTTGTGCGAGTTTGTGGAGCTGCGCCGGTAGTCTCGCGAGAGTTGGCAGTGTTATCGTGAGAGTTCATGGACTTCAATATGAACTGAGATATGTGTTTTCTTCAGGAATGTATTTTTATGCACTTCATAGCTCCAAATTGACAACAGGACTCCTTGACTTGTATTTATTTAGTTTGATAAACCCTTAATGCTTTGTTTGTTTAGAAATAAGAATGATTTATATGTTTATTGAGATTTAAGATATGTTTTGTGTTGTTTTGTGAAGATTTTGTTGCAGATTGACATGTTTATTCAATTTATATATTTCTACTTCTATGTGCTAAGTCCAAATTTGTATTTGTTTATACAGAAACTGAAGCCATATGAAGAGTTTTGAATAACTGTGAATGCATATAGATTAGATATGACTTTTTTGAAACTTTTATTGTTATGTTGATCTGGACAGAAAAAAATTGCACTAAATGTGAATTGTATATATTTTGAATTGTTTAATTAGACGTGTTTTGGCAAAGACACGAGTGGAGCTGTGGTTCTTTCTCTCATGCTTCTTCTCCATTTCACAGAAAACACAATTCTTTTTGTTCTCGTGGTCACCAAGCCTGGGACCCTTAACACTAACGCTGCTAACGCTGCCGGTGTTCGACTGCCGGAGAGTTTTTTTTTTTTTTTCCTCCTCTCTGTTGTCCGGGCGCTGCACAATTTAGCACAGGCGGGGTGCCCGGACTGAAAAGGTCTGGCGGAAACCCTGAAGTAACATGTCGTTTTCTCGGTCTGCCTGAGACTTTGAGCTGAGCCTGTTGCTATGAGCGCGTCCTCCCCCTCCCTTCTTGTTGTGACGTAAAATGCGTAATTTTCTGCGCGCCAGCGCTGGAATGTCGCCGGTCGACACGCAAAGCAAGAATTATATATATTGAAAAATCCCAAGACATGTTAGAGGAGCCGATCGGCTTAATCTGCATTTTGTCATCTCCACTAGTAGTGGCTTGGCTAAAACGGACATTCATAGACATTTAAAAGTTACGCACTATAGCTTTTACACGACAACGACCCGAAACACTGCTAAAACTCTACTAAGGCATTCATGCAGAGGAACAACTGCAACGTTCTGGAATGACCATCTGCAAGCGCTCGATGATGGCCTGTATGTCAGGCCCGAAGAGAGAGGAGGTGGACAGGGGGAGGCCCAGGACTCCCCGCTGGTCACGATCAGAGAGTGACGACAGACCAAGCCACAGGTGCCTCATGGCGAGCTTTGCGCTTGCCATGACGCGGCCTCCGTTGACGGCGATGGCTCTGCACATCCGCATGAGAACCTCGGCCGCGTTCTGGATTTCCTCGATGTCATCTGGAGTGAGCTGGGACCTCTCGTGGCAGATCTTATCCACAGAGCCCATCAGGATGGTCATGTTGTTAGCCAGGGCAAATATCTGATTGCCGCTGCCATAACCATGATCCAGGAAGGTCACCATGCACCTGTCTCTCTCAGACGGCAGCATGGGCTTCCCGCCTGGCCAGGCGGAGGACTTGGGGAGAAGGCACAGTCTCACGGAGTCCTCTATTGCAGGCACTCCGGAGACCGGCCGCCAGCTGTCCACGCAGGAATATTCGTGGTAGCCTTTCACCGCGCCTCTGGCGGTGAGCGGCGTGCGCCAATCCTTCTGCAAGTTGTCCTGGAATGAAGGCATGGCGGGACATAACACCACAGTCCGAGACCAAGTCTGTGACTGGGTTGCTAGTCCGAGTGCAAAATCGCGCTGAACCGGCTCTGGAGGCTGTGGTGGCAGCGCGAGGCTGATGCGCTCGGTGGTGGAGGTGAGGAGCCCCGCGAGGTGCTCAACAGGCTCGTGGGGAGGTTCACGGCGGCTGGCGCGAGAAACGGTGGAGGCGGAGTCGTCGAGGCGGGAACTCCGCGACACCAAAACGCTGCTGCTGCTGCTGCTGCCGACGGCGTCGCCCCACGCGTAGGCGGCAGGGGCGGTGACGTCCACACATGAATAGTTCCTACATTACAATATTATGTCCACATGAGCAAATGAAGAAAACCTTAAGTCAACCTACAAGATAATTCAAGCCGATCTACAAATGTTTAAATGAGTAACTTGCACATCTTCAGCGTCGTCCTCGCGGGCGGGAACCGGAGAGGTGTCTCCCACAAAGGCGGTTCGCCGGTGAAGCTCTTCTGGTGGCAACGTGAGACAGGCCGGACAGGAGGACCGCTGGCGGTGATGCTGCCGACCGAGGCAGAGGAAGCAGCGCTTGTGATGATCTCCGTCGCAGAGCCGAGTGCCTCAAGAGCGGCAGGTGAAAGGCCCGACGCCCGATGGCGACTGGTCGTGGGCCGGTGAATCCATGTCTTGATCCATGGTCTTGATCCGGAGAAAGCATCTAGTCTCATGTAAGAACTGAGGAAGAAGAAGGATTTGCAGAAGGCCCCCTGAGGTTATATACCCTCGGCGTGGGGCGTGGCGCTGCGCCATCGCGCGTGGGGGATTGGTGTGTCAAGCTTCCTTTTTGCCTCAGTGATTGGTCGAGGGACGAGGTCCCCATAGCGAAGCCCGTAGGCGGGTTAAGCACTTATGAAGTAGAACTTTGAATTCCGCCACACCACTCACCAGATTCTGCAGTAGGATTGTGTCAGTCCCACTGACCGACACCAACAAGAGTCTACATTGGATATCCCTGACTATTGACAAACCCATGTCTTGTGACTTTGACTGATTGAATCCAAAACAAACAAGGAACATTTTCATTGGACATCATTTTATTTGTTAATTTTATTTGTTTTACTTCTTCTTATTTTATTGGCGCCCTCTGTCTATTTATTTATTCCAGTCTTCTCCTCTCTCCATTCTCTTCTTCAATCCCGAGTAATTCATTCCTGTCTATTTATTTCTGTCTTCTCCTCTCTCCATCCTCTTCTTCCCTCCCTAGTAATTCATTCCTGTCTATTTATTTATTCCTGTCTTCTCTCTCCATCCTCTTCTTCAATCCCTAGTAATTCATTCCTGTCTATTTATTTATTTCTGTCTTCTCCTCTCTCCATCCTCTTCTTCCCTCTCTAGTAATTCCTTCCTGTCTATTTATTTATTCCTGTCTTCTCCTCTCTCCATCCTCTTCTTCCCTCCCTAGTAATTCATTCCTGTCTATTTATTTATTCCTGTCTTCTCCTCTCTCCATCATCTTCTTCCCTCCCTAATAATTCATTTCTGTCTATTTCTTTATTCCTGTCTTCTCCTCTCTCTATCCTCTTCTTCCCTCCCTAGTAATTCATTCCTGTCTATTTATTTATTCCTGTCATCTCCTCTCTCCATCATCTTCTTCCCTCCCTAATAATTCATTGCTGTCTTTTCCCTCTACCCTACTTTCTTTTTTTTATCTTTTATGTGATGATCGACTTTGTTGTCTTGTCATCTGACCTCCGGCCACGTGTCTTGGACACTCGGGTGAAGAGAGGGGCAGAGCTGTCGACCGATCACCACCTGGTGGTGAGTTGGATTCGCTGGCAGAGGAGGAAACCGGACAGACTTGGCAGACCCAAACGTGTTGTGAGGGTCTGCTGGGAATGTCTGGTGGAACCCTCTGTCAGCATAGTTTTCAACTCCCACCTCTGGTCCCACCTCCCCATGTCCTGAGGGAGGCTGGGGACATTGAGTCCGAGTGGATCATGTTCTCCACCTCCATTGTCGAAGCAGCTGCCCAGAGCTGTGGTCGTAAGGTCTCCGGTGCCTGTCGTGGCGGCAACCCCCGAACCCAGTGGTGGACACCGGAAGTAAGGGCTGCTGTCAAGCTGAAGAAGGAGTCCTATCGCGTCTTGTTGGCTCGTGGGACTCCCGAAGCAGCTGACAGGTACCGGCAGGCCAAGCGAACTGCAGCCCGAGTGGTTGTGAAGGCAAAAACTCGGGTCTGGGAGGAGTTCGGGGAGGCCATGGAGGAGGACTATCGGCTGGCCTCGAAGAAATTCTGGCAAACCGTCCGGCGCCTCAGGAGGGGAAAGCAGGTCTCCGCCAACACTGTTTACAGTGGAGGTGGGAAGCTGCTGACCTCAACTGGAGATATCATAGGACGGTGGAAGAAAAACTTCGAGGACCTCCTCAATCCCGTCGCCACATCTTCCGTGGAGGAAGCAGAGGCTGAGGTCTCAGAGGTGGACTCGTCCATCACCCAAGCTGAAGTCACCGAGGTGGTTGGTAAGCTCCTCGGTGGCAAGGCACCGGGGGTGGACGAGATTCGCCCTGAGTATCTTAAGTCTCTGGATGTGCAGGGACTGTCTTGGTTGACACGTCTCTGCAACATCGCGTGGCAGTCGGGGACGGTGCCTCTGGTTTGGCAGACTGGGGTAGTGGTCCCCCTGTTTAAAAAGGGGGACCAGAGGGTGTGCTCCAACTATAGGGGGATCACACTCCTCAGCCTCCCTGGGAAAGTCTATTCCAGGGTACTGGAGAGGAGGATTCGACCGATAGCCGAACCTCGGATTCAGGAGGAACAATGTGCTTTTCATCCTGGTCGTGGAACAGTGGACCACCTCCATACCCTCCATAGGGTGCTCGAGGGTTCGTGGGAGTTCGCCCAACCAGCTCACATGTGTTTTGTGGACTTGGAGAAGGCGTTCGACCGCGTCCCTCGTGGTGTCTTGTGGGGGGTGCTCCGGGGATACGGAGTCCGGGGCCCCTTGTTAAGGGCCGTCCGGTCTTTGTATGACCGGAGTAGGAGTTTGGTCCGCATTGCCGGCAGTAAGTCGGACCTGTTCCCGGTGCATGTTGGACTCCGGCAGGGCTGCCCTTTGTCACCGGTTCTGTTTATAATCTTTATAGACAGAATTTCTAGGTGCAGCCAGTGGCCGGAGGGGGTCCGGTTCGGGAACCACAGGATTTCATCTCTGCTTTTTGCAGATGATGTCGTCCTGTGGGCTTCATCGAACCCGGACCTACAGCATGCACTGGGGCGGTTCACAGCCGAGTGTGAAGCGACAGGGATGAGGATCAGCACCTCCAAATCCGAGGCCATGGTCCTCGACCGGAAGAAGGTGGCTTGCCCTCTCCAGGTTGGTGGAGAGACTCTGGCCCAAGTGGAGGAGTTTAAGTATCTTGGGGTCTTGTTCACGAGTGAGGGATGGATGGAGCGTGAGATTGACAGGCGGATCTGTGCAGCAGCCACAGTGATGCGGTCGTTGTATCGGTCCGTTGTGGTGAAGAGGGAGCTGAGCCGAAAGGCGAAGCTCTCAATTTACCGGTCAATCTACGTTCCCACCCTCACCTATGGTCATAAACTTTGGGTCATGACCGAAAGGACAAGATCCCGGATACAAGCGGCTGAAATGAGCTTCCTCCGTAGGGTGGCTGGGCGCTCCATTAGAGATAGGGTGAGGAGCTCAGTCACCAGGGAGGAGCTCAGAGTAGAGCTGCTTCTCCTCCACATCGAGAGGGGCCAGCTGAGGTGCCTCGGGCATCTGGTTAGGATGCCTCCTGGACGTCTCCCAAGGGAGGTGTTCTGGGCATGTCCCACTGGGAGGAGACCCCGGGGAAGACCCAGGACACGCTGGAGAGACTATGTCTCTCGGCTGGCCTGGGAACACCTTGGGATCCTCCAAGAGGAGCTGGAGGAAGTGTCTTGGAACAGGGAAGTTTGGGCATCCCTGCTGAGACTGTTGCCCCCGCGACCCGGCCCCGGATAAGCGGAAGAAAATGGATGGATGGATGGATGGATGGATGGATGGATGGATGGATGGATGGATGGATCTTTTATGTATTTCTTTACCTTCTCCATATCCCTTTGAAAATGATCCACATATATCTCCAGTACGTCGGTTCGTGTGGTGGTCCAGGTTTCTTTGGTTCATCAACTGTCAATTCTTTTTTCGCCATTAAGTGAACTTCAGATTCTGAGTCCGAATCATCTTTTGTTTCCTGGTCATCTGATTCACTCAGTTCTTCCTTCGCCGTGAAGTAAACGTCAGATTCTGAGTCCGAGTCATCTTTTGTTTCCTGGTTGTCGGATTCACTCAGTTCTTCTTTCGCCGTGAAGTAAACATCAGATTCTGAGTCCCAGTCATCTTTTGTTTCCTGGTTGTCGGATTCATTGAGATCTTCAGCAAGCGTTTTGGAAACGTCAAATTCTGAGTCAGAATAGTGTATTTCCTGGTTGTCAGCTTCACTGAGATCTTCAGCATCCGTTTCGGAAATGTCAGAATATGAGTCAGAATAGTCTGTTTCTGGGTAGTCGGCTTCACTGAGATCTTCAGCAGGCGTTTTGGAAACGTTGAATTCTGAGTCAGAATTATGTATTTCCTGGTTGTCGGCTTCACTGAGATCTGCAGCATCCGTTTCGGAAACGTCAGATTCTGAGTCAGAATAATGTATTCCCTGGTTGTCAGATTCACTGAGATCTTCAGCAGCCGTTTTGGAAACGTCAGATTCTGAGTCAGAATAGTGTATTTCCTGGTTGTCAGCTTCACTGAGATCTTCAGCATCCGTTTCGGAAACGTCAGATTCTGAGTCAGAATAATGTATTCCCTGGTTGTCAGATTCACTGAGATCTTCAGCAGCCGTTTTGGAAACGTCAGATTCTGAGTCAGAATAGTGTATTTCCTGGTTGTCAGCTTCACTGAGATCTTCAGCATCCGTTTCGGAAACGTCAGATTCTGAGTCAGAATAATGTATTCCGTGGTTGTCAGATTCACTGAGATCTTCAGCAGCCGTTTTGGAAACGTCAGATTCTGAGTCAGAATAGTGCATTTCCTGGTTGTCGGATTCACTGAGATCTTCAGCAACTCTTTTGGAAACGTCAGATTCTGAGTCGGAATAATCTGTGGATGATGAAAATGGCTCTACAAAGTGTGTTTGAAACCCACCCCGAATGATATGCTTTGCAGCAACATTCCTGGATGGAGAAAGTCTTTCTTCTGTGTCCAGGTTGTCACTTGAAGATGTACATGTGGAACACATGTCTGTAGCAGATGTGTCTATTGAAGGCATGCACTGAGCCTGAGAAGAGCTTGTCATCTCGATGTTTGCCCTCAATGCCTTTTTGAAGTTGTTGAACATGACCTGGTTATGCTCCACCTCAGCAGCCTTTATGCGGTTTTCACGCAGTTGCTCCTCCAGTTCGATCTGCAGCCGTGTAATTTCTTGCTTCTGGTCATCATTGTCAGCAAGTATGGCCACTAATTTGTTCAACTCATCACTGACAATGCCGCGCACATAATGTATGGGAAAGTGCATGACTATGTTTTGAAACATGTCTATCTGTTTCTCAAGCATGAGGACTTTTGTACATTCATGCTGCAACTTTTCTGCAAAATATTTGACTTTCCATTCACTTACTTCTGTACATGTACAAGGTTCTCTCTTTTCTTTTTCTGTAGGAGCTTGTACATTAGAAGCACCATCTTCAGGTGTCCATGTGTCTGGAATCAGGATCTCCACCAGCTGTTTGATCTGCTCCTTCTGCAGTTCCAGCTTGATGTCCAGCTCTTCGCTCTGTTTGACTGCTTTGCTACTCATTTTGCTCAGGTGGGTCTCCATGATCTGGTACTCCGATTTTAAGTCTCTCTGTCTTGTTAGTCTATGTTGTATGTCAGCTATCATCCTTGCTACACTTTCTTTAGTCATTGTGACTTCGTTTGCCACAATGATATAATTGTATAGCTGAAGTTCCTTTTCTTTCCTGATCCTCTTAAGTTCTACCTGAAGCTGCAGTCCCTGCATGGTCTCCAGCATCTCCCTGTATGAGTTGGTGCTCGAATCCATTTTGGTCTTCTGGCTGACTTGTGTTTGCTCAGTGTTTGCTTGAGTCATGCTTCTCATAATGTTCTGAAATATCTTCTGACTGACTTGTGTTTGCTCAGTGTCTGCTTGAGTCAAGCTTCTCGTAATGTTCTGAAATGGAGCTGTCCAAGAAAATCGCTTATCTGATAGACTGCTGTCTGATGTGGCTGTCTCTCTGAGGTCTCTGGTGACAGTGAGGCTATTTTGGCAGAGACTGGGGTTTATCAGATGAGATGAAAGTGCCCTACTGGCTTTCATGTCATTCCGAATTCTTCTGCCTTTGTTGTCATGACAACATCCCACACTACGAGCTCTGATGTCATTCAGTTCTGCCATTGAATTTAGCTTTTTTGTGAAATGAATAAACTCATTCATAAATCAAATTCATTAATAAATTCACCACTAATAATAAGCAAAATGCAGGGAGGCAGAAGATGGAGCCTTCCCCCAAATAGTTGTGGGCTTTTAAAGAAATAAATCACACCAAATCTGCACACTTTGCATGTGACGCAAACATTTTGTCAGTCTATTCAAATCTGTGTTGTTATTGTGGTAAAAAAGTTTTCCTCATTTCCATATTACCTCTTATCTGGGCTCATTCATTGACAAAATATGCTGATCTCTGAGCTGAGATTAGCCACGACAGAGTCAACAGGTATGTGTGTTGCCATGGAGACCAGCTGCACCCAGCAGCCACGACAGTGAATCAGCACTTTTTCATCCAGTTTGAATGGTTGAAGAAATGTTTTTCGAGAACCCAGAGGTGAAATTGGAAGAAAAAAAAAAAATCCCTATGAGTAACAGAATCCTTTAGTAGATTTTTCCTGAAATTTTCATGTCTGTGTGATCATCCATATAGCAGGAATCAGTTCACAAAAATGTGTGAACGTTTGTATTTCAGCGAGAAAATCTCTCTCAAAAATGCGCTGAATTGGATGAGAGAAATTTATGCACTCTCAAATGTGTGTGTCCTCAGAGAGATCCGTTTGAGACAGAAAAGAAACGAAAGCATTTTAAGAATCACAAGGAAAATGCCTACGTTTTGATGTACAGTTCATTAGGATTGACCCAGAAATGTGGCTGTGGGAACGTGACAAAAAACTTTTTTTTTTTCATTTTAATCAAGTCTCCAACTGCCATTCTCCCACTCCAGCCCTCTCCCATCCACTCCTATTATAAATTATATTTCATTTATTTTGTGTGTCCCACTGCTCTAAGCTGTTTATCTGCTCTGTTATTGCAGATTATTTAAAGAAAATGGTGCGCCTACATTATTGGTATATTATCATTCACCATTATATTTTATTTTTCTGTTTCTGAATGGTAATGAAGGTGTTGGGGGGGGGGGGGGGGGGGGGGTGCTCGGCGGTTCCCCCCACACCAGTAGAACCTCCGAGGAACCTTCTGCTGATAAAGAGGTGAAATTAGACAGAAGAGCAGCAGGATTTGGTGCTGCTGAAATGAAGAAATTAAAATATGGTGTATGTAATGTACGTAAAGTTATAAGATTTAAACTAATAAATAGTTTATTGAGGACAATATGATTTGATTTTTTTTTTTATATGATGGAACATGCAGAACAAATAGAATCAGGGTGATTGCTTTAAAGTGAATTCAGGTTGTGCATCATGTTTATGAATAGTAAGTAAAGTAATAAAGAATTATTACTTTGAATATAAGTAGTCAGTAAAGTAACAGGATTACTTTTTTGGGGAAGTAATCAGTAGTTTAACTTGAGTTGAAGCAGGCCCCTATCATCCCGGTGGCTCCCACTCCAAACACATCAACTTTGTTGTGTATTTTACTGAACAAATCTGGCAACACTGAGTGCGCCTCATACTTACAGAAGGCATGTCCAGCAAGAGCAGAAGAGTCAAGAGACAGAACTTTGAAGAGGCACCAGCTCGGTTTAAATCTCTGGTGTGGGTAAACTTCGGTTTATACTGTTGTATAATAATGTATACAAAAAGTCAGGCAATAAGAGGCAATTTATTATTTGAAAATACTATGTTCAGTGTCTGTTACCATGAGAGAAGCGCATGATATTATACAGCACACCAGTGATAATGTTAATTGTTAATGTTTACTGTGAAATGCAGTTTCTGCTGACAAGCAAAGTAAAGGGATATTTCTGGGAAAAAAAAGTTGTTTTCTTTATGGACAAAATGTGTACCGAACTGAAACCATGGCGCAAAAACCGAGGAACGGACCGTAAGATCTTGGTGAAAAATTAATGCCCCACTGGATGGAAATCAATCACGTGACAATGTGGAAGCTTATCGAAACAATGCCACAGTGAATGTCTGCTGTAATCAAAGCTAAAGATGTAAGCTGGATTTGAGGAATGGATGACATGTAATGTGTGATGTGACGTCACGTTGACTGACATCCTGGTGTGTATTCACTTGCGCCTTCTCCTGTTTAAAGTATTACAGCGTCGGATGAACACCAAAACATCTTGTGTGGATTGTTTCAACTGAACCTTTGGTTTGGACAAATGAATAACATACGATGGTGAAAGTAATCAGTTTGAAGACACGCTGCACAGATTATATTCCACACAAGCTTTCAGATATTTTATGTTAGCAGTCATGTGTTGCACAGAAAAGGGTTTTTTTTCCCACCAAAAAAAGCATTAAAAAAATGATAAGTTAAATTACCACTCAGCCATGTTAACTGAAAAACACTGAAGAACAAAACCCATTGAATTCATGTCAACATTTTATTTCCATTTCTTGAAATATCACATTTTTGCGACAGAACACAAACAAAAACATTCTGAAGGTGGATCTCGTCTCAACAGTGCTGCAGTGTGGAACCTTTCCTTTACATTGGATGATCTCTTGTAGTTTGGGGATCAAGCTGAACTTCCTGAAAGAGCTCTCCATGAGAGTCCTTCGTGGTTTCATCTATTTGTGAATTTTACGGTGGTACACCAAAGAACTACAATTAGTAAAGCACATCCCACAGGTTTCACAAGAATATGGCTTCTCACCTGTGTGAGTTCTCATGTGGATCGATAAACTGCGCTTCGAACTGAAACATTTCCCGCATGTTTCACAAGAGTGCGGCTTCTCGCCTGTGTGAGTTCTCATGTGGGACGACAAACGATCCTGACGACTGAAGCTTTTCCCACATGTTTCACAAGAGTACGGCTTCTCACCTGTGTGAGTTCTCAAGTGGACCAATAAATGACTCTGTCGAGTGAAACGTTTCCCACAAGTTTCACAACAGTGCGGCTTCTCACCTGTGTGGATCCTCATGTGGACCAACAAATGACTCTGATCGCTGAAGATTTTCCCACATGATTCACAAGAGAACGGCTTCTCACCTGTGTGAGTTCTCAAGTGGAGTAACAAATGATCCTGTCGATTGAAACTTTTTCCACACGTTCCACAAGAATACGGCTTCTCACCTGTGTGAGTTCTCATGTGGATTAACAAATGACTCTGAATGCTGAAGCTTTTCCCACATGTTTCACAAGAGAACGGCTTCTCACCTGTGTGAGTCCTCAAGTGGATTAACAAATGACTCTGTCGATTGAAACTTTTCCCACATGTTTCACAAGAGTACGGCTTCTCACCTGTGTGAGTTCTAATGTGGCTCAACATGTTACACCGCTGAATGAAACTCTTTCCACATGTCTCACAAGAGTACGGCTTCTCACCTGTGTGAATCCTCATGTGCACCAACAAATTCCTCTGTGCACTGAAGCTTTTTCCACATGTGTCACAAGTTTTCTTCTTATCAGTGACCGTTCTTACCTTCTGACATAGTTTGGGTTTTTTACGGACAGGTTCATGACATGTTTCCTCACATTCAGCCTGCTTCTCTGAAACTGGAAAGTCAGCTGGTTTGTTCTCATGGTGGACTTCAGAGTCCTGAGAGAGGAGCTGCTCACTGTCTGGTTCTTCTGCTGGTTCACTCAGGTCACTCTGCTCCTCAACAGAAAGAACCTTCAAGGTTTCACTTTCAAACGTCACAACAAGCCGCGCTTCTGTCTGGCTGGTAAAGAGATCCTCATGATCCTCACTCTCTGGAGGCCCTGGTTCCTCCTGGTCCTCTGGAAACTGAGGAATCCCTGGTTCTTCTGGTTCCTCTTTTATCTGTGGAGGTCCTGGTTCCTCTTGTTCTGGACAGTACTTTGTTTCCTGCTCCTCTCTACAGTCACGGTGCTGTTGGAGCTCTGCAGGGACAAAAAAGGACAAAATTAAAGATTTGTTTCATTACTTCGACAGTTCAACCTTTAAAAAAAAAACTGGCACAGAGGTGGTTAAAATTAAAACTAAGGCTGTGACTTTAACGCATTAGTTACGATTAATTAATTACAGAAATTTTAACGCGATAAAAAAATTATCGCAAATTGTCGCGGAACGTTTGTCACCGGACGAGTTTCACCCGGACATATTTCGCTGTGACACAACAACGAAACAGCTCCCGACTTGGTGACTTTCTCGTTAAATCTGGCGACTTTCCAAAGCCTCCTGCCGACTTTTTTTTGTCAAAAGCGACTAGCAACAAATTTAGCGACTTTTTCTGGAGCTCTGGAGACGTGACGGGACGTCTCGTTCTGCAGCTGCTGTCCTCAATGAGCTGCGGGTGCTGCGTGAGCCCCTCCCCCGTCCCAAAGCACTCACAGGCGGCCAGTCTCAGCAGCGCCCCCTGCTGCAGTCAGAGAGGAGGAGACCCACACCACTCCTCCACACTTCAAATGGATCGCGTGTGCACAAATACGCCACTGCTCACTTGCTGACAAACCAAGAATCAACAGAAGAAAGTTCATTTGTAGTTCTAAACATATTTAGGGTGTTTTTTTTTTTTTTAACTCACATTTTGCTTCTCCCATGACGTTATTCCTCTCTCCTACAGCGTCCATTACAATTACATGCAAATGGCAAATTAGGTAACGACCTCATCTAGCGACTTCTGGCGACTTTTAGGACAGCCAATAGTGACTTTCCTAACTGGGGAGTTGGCAACACTGCTCCCGACGACAGCGCACTACTTGGTCTCGTGCACAGAAAATTTAGACTTAAAAAGCCAGTGGATGGCAGCGTGGATAAAACCAAAGCTGTATGCACATTGTGCAGCAAAGAATTTGCATACCATCGCAGCACATCGAGCCTGCCATATCATCTGAATGCTAAGCCTGTCGCAGCAGCGGCCAACACGCAAGCCTCGCAAACGGCTAGAGTTGAAGAGGACGTCATTCCGACTACTTCAAGGACCCTCGCCCAGCCCAACAAAAGTTGCACTAATCAATGTGTATTGGTTTATTTGTCTTGGTTAAATTCCTCCTTCCTTGCTGAAAAAATGAACAGTGTTTTGTTGCTTAAGCTTATGTATCACTATATTGATTCACTATACCAAAATCCATTAGAAAATGAAAGGTTCTCACTGATCTCGGGTCAAATATCGATATGCGATTAATTGAAATTAATTACAAAGGCCCTAATTAATTAGATTAATTTTTTTAATCGAGTCCCACCCCTACTTAAAACGTTAATTCAAATTTCAAAAACAGCATAAAGTCGTCATATTACTGCTGAATGAGCTCCTTCAGCTGCTGAACCACTCGTTTCATTGATGAACTTTTTCTCGGTGGTGTAATCACTCACCTTCTCTCATTTTCACACTGTTTACCACGCTACCCGAGATGGAGGGATGACGAGACGTCCTGCTTTTAAATGTTCTCAGGAAATGCCTCTTCAAAACACATCAACGTCCACAACTTTCTTGTTCAGGCCAGTGAGGGAACCGAGTCGTCACAGTTCCATCAAGCACCTCTGCAGCTGGCTGAAGGAAGCGACGCGACATTGGAAAACACTTGGCATTGCGATTTTATTTCTCATCCCAATATATATACACCAGTGGCGGCTGCTGGTCTTCCAAAGAGGGGAAGCTCATTTTCAGCATACATTGTAATATGTGTAATCTGTTTTTTGTATGTAAATTCTATTAGCTTTCATGCCTTTTGTACGCCCTGTCAAAGTTAGACAGATCCTCAAAGCCCACTTGTGAACAGACAACACCTCCCTGAGATGGTTTCATCCAGAGGCATGGCCAGCAGGACATTTTATTGGTGACAGCACTTCAGTCAGCAGCTCACCTTGTCAGACCAGGACAGCTGAAAGGACCTGTTACTTTTCCCCACCTTTCGGCACCAGCTCAGTCTTCGGAGTTGATCTGTTATGCAGTTTAACACCAATTTTCTCTTCGTAAGGAAGAATATCAAATGGCTTCGCCAAAATCCGGTCCACAACATTCACATTGTCTGCCGCTGTGTGCAGCTAGCGAGCAGCTGGAGCTGCTGGAGGCTGGAGCGCTGTGTGAGAGAAGGGGAGAAGCTCCACAGCTGCTAGTCGAGGACAGAAACTACAGAGTGACCGAAACGAGTCTCCAAACACAACGCTAGTCGTTTTTCACAAACATAAAGTCTCCAGGGATCAGTAAAGCCTCCAAATCAACTCAGAACAGCAGAATGAAAAACTTCAGAAGCGCTTTGGTGCATTTTTTTTACTTCACTTTTTTACTTTATTTCACTTTATTTCACTTTTTTACTTTATTTGCTCATTTCGCTGTCAATCAAGCTTCACACAGATCATCCAATCACCATGCAGAAGCTCAGCGTCCAGGCCAGCCCAATTCTCCATAGACCCCCAGAGACGCTGAGCGTCCGTGGGCGGGACCAGCCCAGTATTTTATCCAATGAGCGTCCAGTTTCACTGCAGCAGAACAACCCACTCTAGCTTCCGCATGGACGCTCAGCGTCCGGCTGTTTAAAGCGCCGTGCCGCTGCGAGGAGGAGTGAGAAAAAAGCCGAGTCAATTACTTCAGATAAGTAGCCGATTCTGAACAAAAGATGAACGTGTTGTAGCGCATATTTAGTCAATGAAATGTTCACACAACAGTAAATATTGGACCACTTATTTTTTGATATTTTAGGGGAAGTTGAGCTTCCCTTGCAGTCTTAGAGCAATCGCCACTGATATACACTGGGGACGCAACGGTACACACCAAAATATTGAAGCGTTCGGTCTGCTCGGCGTGGGACAATACGTCCTAATGGACCGCGGTTTTTCAGCTTTGCGATTCATTTTACACGGCTGCTTCACAGCCTATCGTTTAAACTTGTAGCAGGCCCCTATCATCCCGGTGACTCCCACTCCAAACACATCAACTTTGTTGAGTATTTTACTGAATAAATCTGGCAACACTGAGTGTGCCTCATACTGACAGAAGGCATGTCCAGCAAGAGCAGAAGAGTCGAGAGACAGAACTTTGAAGAGGCACCAGCTTGGTTTAAATCTCTGGGTAAACTTCGATTTATCCTGCTGTATAATGTATCCAAGCAGTCAGGCAATAAGAGGCAATTTATTATTTGAAAATACTATTTTCAGTATCTGTTATCATGAGAGAAGCACATGATATTGTACAGCACACCAGTGATAATGTCAATTGTTAATGTTTACTGTGAAATGCAGTTTCTGCTGACAAGCAAAGTAAAGGGATATTTTTGGGAGAAAAAGTTGTTTTCTTTATGGACAAAATGTGTACCGAACTGAAACCATGGCACAAAAACCGAGGAACTAAGATCTTGGTGAAAAATTAATGCCACACTGGATGGAAATCAATCATGTGACATTGTAGAAGCTTATCGAAACAATGCCACAGCGAATGCCTGCTGTAATCAAAGCTGAAGGCGGTCCAGCGAAATATTAGAGTGTGTGACCCAGTGTTTCCCCTGCCATTATATTAGGGGGGTATGAGGTATGAGGCCCAAACTGAAATCACAAGCGCAAATATGAAGAAAATGAAAGTGAACTTAAATCGTGAGTTTTGTCGCTGCAGCGTTTCGGCCAGCTGGGCGTTTTTCAGGCGTTGAAAACACGCAAAATAAAGTACATTTCTCTTCAACACACAATCAGGCTTAATAAAGGTAAGTATGAGGCAAAATTTGGCGTGACTGAATTTAGGCTGTCTTGGAGAAAGGATGAAGTTTGAGGAAGTGAGCGCTCATGAGAAACTTCCATTTTTCATCTGCTCTGCTATTGGTGTGTGTGTGTGTGTGTGTGTGTGTGTGTGTGTGTTGGGGGCAATCTTGGGAAAGACTTGGTATTTTAAGCCATTATAAATCATATTTGATCAATTGTAAAATTATTTATGTAACACATACATTTTGAATGGAATCGGCAGACTTTATATGAGCCATTTTAATCGTGATTAACTCCAGGATTGGGGCGCAATTAATCGCGATTGAGAAATGTAATCGTTGCCCAGCTCTAATTAGAAATGAAAAAAGAAGAACATATCATGACTAAAATCCCTTATTTGGAGTTTTTGTACGACGGTGACAATGACCGACGCGAACCAACACCAACCCCCCCTCAATCTACATACTGTGCAGCAGGATGAAGGACTTTCCTCCCAGCAGACCACAACATCTGACACTTGGAGACCTGGGCTCCTCCAGCTCCGTCCTCAACACTGACACCACCCAGAGCTCCGTCCTCACGACACTTGATGCTCACTTTTCACACATGGCTGCACTCCCATTCACTGCACAAACCATACATGCTAATTTACAGAGGACACAGCCGAGGTGGGATTGATAAACAACTAATGAGGAGAGAGGAGGTCCAGGTCCTCACACACTGGTGTCTCATTAGTGACTTGCTCCTGAACACCAGCAGGATGAAGGAGCTCGTCGTTGACTTTAGAAGAAACAGGGAAACCAAACATAACAGGTCAGTGAAGACTGTTTACAGGTGTAGTTGAAGTCAAAAGTGGAGAAGAAGAGTGAAAGTATTTGGAGTTACCAGTCTGCTGAACAAAGGTGAGTAAAATATTAAAAACATAACACACACAGATCCTAATTCTGTCTGTGGAGGATAAAGCAAACAGCCATAAGGATGGAGATCCTCCAGCAGTCACACTCATTGTTCATTCACACTTTTACATACCGATTCTGTGTAACTTGATTTCAGGTTTGAGGATGACTTCCAGCAGTTTGTGTCGGCGATCAATCTTCTCCTGGTACTGGACAATAGTTTGTTGAAACACGGTGAAGATTTCCACAGCAGCAGCAGTGAGTCTCTGGATGGTGGAGTCTCTCGCAGACTGGTGGGAATCCTCACTTCCACCATCAGTAACGCTCATCTCAACAAGATCCTCCTCCTCTTTAATGTGTGGAGCTTCATGTTCCTCCTGCTCCACACTGGAACTCGTCTTCTGGTTACCAATGTGTTGCTGTGGACTCTCTGGAGGGAGACAAGACAAAGTCCCTGATGTGATGGACGTGAATGTTTTACAGTGAGGGATGGATGAGACAGGACACGCTACATTTGAAATAGAGACATTTAAAAACTGATTAAACAGCTCCTTATTATAAACTTGACAGTAGCTGTGAGGTTTAAAGAATACATGAGGGAGCTGTCTGGATGCTACATTGGCTTCTCTGAGCTCTCAAAAGTTAGTGGGAAGTTTACAGTTTGACGTGGTTCAGACTTTTTTTTCCCCCAGCAACACCTGAACACACCATTATTCTGTCAGAGTTGCTATAATGTCGGTAACATCCCATTTCATCTACTTCCCATTTCGTCTACTCTGTTTCTGACATACATTCCCATTTTGTCTACTTTGTATTTTTCCCATGTTTCACTACTGATCCACAGGTTTTGCTGTGATACATATTTTGACCTATTCTTACCCTTTTAAACACTAAACTTCAAGGGTTCGGGTTAGGGTTAGGACATTGAAAGGGTTAGGTTTGGGGTTTAGGGTTAGGGGAATAAATAGCTGTTGGAGCAATTTTCATAATAAATATCCCGTTTCTTAAATAACTTTCATAATTAATGTTATTTTGGTGGTCTAATGTTGAAGTAGAGAAAAGTAGACGAAATGGGAATGATTGCCAAAAAGGTAGTAGACGAACTGGGAGTAGACGAAATGGGAGTTTAGACGAAATGGGAGTAGACGAAATGGGAGTTTAGACGAAATGGGAGTAGACGAAATGGCCATAAACCATAATGTCCAGGCCAGCTGAAAGCTTTACTGAGGCACAGGACTGATCCAGGCTCATCCCATCCAAAACAAGAGGGTTCAGGCTGACTTGGTTGCACAAAAGACCGAGCCAGGATGAGAACACACAGAATCACCACAGCAAGCAGAGTGGCGTCCTTCTCTCCACTGGAACAGGAAGTTCTCATTACAGATAGACCGATATGGTTTTCACAGGGCCAAAACCAACACAACAAATACAGAATATCAGCTCGATGATCCCGCCTGGTTGATGATTGGTCAATTCTGAGTTTTCATGGAAGCATTACAGGAGGCTGGACCTCTCTTTTCTCCTCTGACGATCCAGCCCCAACCCCTCACCACACCCCTCCCCCAACCAACAAACCGCCACCTCTCCTGTTCTTCTGGTTTAGTCTGTTATCCAAAGGCATCAACCAGTTCCAACATGTGGACAATTGATCAAAAAGCCTCCCTGTTTTATGACTGTCAGTCAGTGAATCAGTCAGCAGAAAAAAGAGGGAAGTTCAGAAGTCACTGTGTGACCTTCACCTATAGGCTGACTCACAACTCACTGGTTTTTATTTACATATATATTTGTATACACGTATACACACACACACACACACACACACACACACACACACACACACACAGTCTGCAGATAACTTATCTACGCATCAGATCAGTGACTAAAATGATTGAAATGACTCGTATCAATTAAATTCTGGCAGTGGAACTTCTGACTGAATAAAGGGATGAAACTGAATAAACCCTGGCCCTGATCCTGGTCTGGAGCAGGATAAATCCTGGACCTGATCCTGGTCTGGAGCAGGATAAATCCTGGACCTGATCCTGGTCTGGAGCAGGATAAATCCTGGACCTCACCCTGTCCAGCGGTTTGTCCCCCATCGGCAGACCTGCTAATGTCTCTATTCTAAACATTCACCGTAAAAGCTGCAGAAACCACAGTGAAGTTAGCATGTTAGCTCAGGCTGAGGGTCAATAAAGAGCTGCTTCTGTTTGCAAACAGCATTTCTGATCCACATGTTGTTTGACACTGAAGGTAAAATCACTCCTGTTATTTCACTTGGAACAAGAACTGCAGCTGCAGCCTCATTTCTGTCTGCTGCTTCAACAGAAAAGGAACGAGCCTCCAGCAGTCAGACTCAGTGTTCATCTCTTCAACATACCTGTTCTGGAGAACGGGACTGGAAGTTCTCTTGTGATTTCCAGCAGTCTGTCCTGAAGATTCATCTCCTTCTCGTATGGGATGAGAGTTTGTTGAAACGCGGTGAAGATTTCTCCAGCAGCAGCAGTCAGTCGCTGCTGAATAAACTCTCTCAAAGCCTGAACTGAAGTCATTGTTCCTGCAGGAGATGAAATGTTTCCTCTGGGAGACAGAAATACTCAGCCTTCCAGTGATCCACGATTCCACTCCGCCAAAATTCTTCTTCTTCTTTAGCTGCCAAAATTTCTTCCTCTCTTTTCTCTTTTTGGGAGCGTCACAAACAGCGGTCAGCGTTATACTGACACCCTCAGGACACAGGGGGAACTGCAGCTTACAAGCCCCTCAAATTTGCTGGAGCCATTGACATGTACAACAGAGTATACAGTGGTATGAAACAGTTTGGGCACCCCTGATCATCTTGAAGATTTTCCTTTATAAATCATTAGTTGTTCGGATCAGCAATTTCAATGAAATACATCATATAGCAGACAAACAGTGATGATTGAGAAGTGAAAAGAAGTTTCTAGGAGAAACAGAAAGTGTGCAATAATTACTTAAACAAAAGTAGGCAGGTGCATAAATTTAGGCACTCTTGTTGTTTTATTGATTTGAGTACCTTTAGCACTAATTATTGGAACAGAAAGTTTGTTCTCATTGACCCTTGACCTACATTCACAGGTGAAGCCAATCATGAGAAAGGGGTTTTTCAGGTGGCCAGTTGGCAATTCTTCTGCTTTTTGCATCTCCTCTGAAGAGCAGCAACATGGGAGCCTCAAAACAACTCTCAAATGACCTGAAAACAAAGATAGATAGATCTTTATTTGTCATTGTCACAGGTACAACGAAATTTAGAGTGCTCTCCAGTCAGTGCATCATTCATAAAAAGCTAAACATCCTAAGAAGTTACTTTGAAAAAAAAAAAGAAAACTTAAGACATAACCAAAAGAATAAACATTTAGGCACATTCACACAGACATCAGCTCCTATTAGCTAAAGATTGTTAAACATCATGGTGAGGGGATGGATACGAAAAGCTAGCTCAGAAGAGAGGTGAAGGATGGCGAGAACAACGGTCAAACTCAACCACAGAGCAGCTCCAGAGACCTACACCATGATCTTGCTGCAGATGGTGTCACTGTGCATTGTTCAACTATTCAACGCACTTTGCACAAGGAGATGCTGTATGGGAGAGTAATGCGGCGGAAGCCTTTTCTACACACATGCCACAAACAGAGTCACTTGCGGTATGCTGAAGCACATTTGGACAAGCTCGCTTCTTTTTGGAATAAGGTGCTGTGGTACTGATGAATGTAAAACTGAGTTATTTGGACATAACAAGGGGCGATATGCATGGCGGAAGAAGAACACAGAGTTCCAAGACAAACACTTGCTACCCACATTAAAATTTGGTGGCAGTTCCATCATGCTGTGGGGCTGTGTGGCCAGTGCAGGTACTGGCAATCTTGTTAAAGTTGAAGGTCGCATGGATTCCAGTCAGTATCAGCAAATTCTTGCTGTGACAAAACTGAAGTTGCGCCGGGGCTGGATACTTTAACACGATAATGACCCGAAACACTGCTCAAACTCTACTAAGGCATTCATGCAGAGGAACAACTGCAATGTTCTGGAATGGCCATCTCAATCCCCAGACCTGAATATTATTGAAAATCTGTGGTGTGATTTAACGGGGACTGTCCATGCTCGGAAACCACCAAACCTGACTGAACTGGAGATGTTTCGTAAAGAACTGTAAAAAAAAAAAATATATCCCTTCAACCAGAATCCAGACCCTCATTGGAAGCTATAGGAAGCTTTTAGAGGCTGATATTTCTGCAAAAAGATCTACTAAATATTGATGAATTTTTTCTGTTGTGGTGCCCAAATTTATTTATGCACCTGCCTACTTTTGATTAATTATTGTAGACTTTCTGTTAATCCTAGAAACTTCATTTCACTTCTTAACATCACTGTGTTTGTCTGCTATATGATGTATTTAACTGAAATTGCTGATCCGAACAACCAATGATTTATAAAGGAAAATCTTCAAGATGGTCAGGGGTGCCCAAACTTTTTCATACTACTGTATATACCATAATACATAGAATATAAACAGCATAGCATATGTCTATTCTGTCTATGCTTCTTCTAATTCTTCTTCTTTGGGTCAAAGACAGGTGGTACCAGCTGTTGAGGTGCATTACCGCCACCTTCTGCTCTGGAGTGTGACCCAAAGTTCACGACATCCCCTGAAATTCTCTTTCTGATTCTCATCTCTTTCAGATACTTGAGTCGATCGCTGCTCTCATCGGTTCGTCCCCATAAACTCTCCTCTGTGGAGGCAAGGCATTGTCATCTTGGAGTTTCCACTGGTTGAAGAATCTCATCTTGATATGTGCATAGAGAGTGGCAACCTGACTTTAATGTGCAAATCAAATTTAAATTTTGTGCAGTTTGATTTTATTATCCAGACAATGAAAACCACAGTGAGTTTACATGAAATGTTTTGTGAATTGGAATCAGATCAAGACTGACAACAGGCTGTAGGTTCATCACACTGGGATGAACCTACCCGCAAGAAAAGACTATCTTTAGTTTTCCAGATTCCTTCAGGAATTGTGCCTGGCAGGAGGGAATTATAGGGGCTGTATTAATTAATTTTATAATCAAGAATTCAATACAAATATTTTAAATATAGCAATCAATGTGAATAATTTCCGCCATGCCTTTTAAATAACTTTTAATTAGAAATATATCTTTTTTAAATTGTGGTTCATTATTTTTTTGGAGAGATGTGAAGACTATGCAAGTTTTATTTTTTAAATTTTTCTGGGGATATGAAGTGTTTGTGGTATCTTGGCAATATATAAAAAAGCCATTATGTTTGAAGAACATCATTATCAAAGTTATGAAATCCATCCTTTGAAAATGTATTCACTTCAGTCATTAAATAAACTTGCATTAAGGTGTTTGCACGTTTTATGCGAAACAACGGCCCCTGCAGGCCTTGGGCATAACTGCACTTTTTTTTTTTTCCCTTGTCCTGTTCGGCAGCTGGGGCGTGCAATATTGTATGATTGTAGCCTTTTACTATCTGAACAGATTTTAATGTTAGCAGCAGGACGAGACTGAATCTCCTCCTGCTGCTGCCTTTATTTAAAGCTGGCATCCGTCATGGCTGCCGGACAGGACCGGCACAGAAACGCTCAGAGAACGAGAGACAGAAAGAAAGAGAGATAAAGAGAGGGAGAACCGGGGGGGGGAGCACAACCTATGTAACTACGTAACTGCAGCTTAATGAAACGCTTGTGTCTGTGGCCCGTGCATCCATGGAAGAGGGGAACTCCTTCCTCGCTCTTTTAGTAGCGCTCAAGTAAAATTTAAGTTTCTTTTGCCTGGTGGAGTCTGTGCTGGAGTTGTGGCAGTGCTAGAAGCCGGTCCTTTCTTACTTTCTGGAAGCTCCATTTTCAATACTGCTCGGTTGCTGCTCATTAAGCATCAGGCGGAGTAATGGCGGACAAAACGGAACTTAAGGATATCAGGCCAGCGGGAACATGCATTCCGTCACATCATCTCAAATTCTCAGCAAAAAAATTCTGGTGCCGGACCGGCACTGCAACTTTCAAGTGACAATTTAACGCTGTTAGTGGTACTTACAATGAATATATCACGGCACATTGTACACACCATTGAACATTTGTAACATATTCATGGTGGAAAATAAGTATTTTCAAGGTTGAAAAACTCCTTAATGCACCTTTAAAACATGATCCGAGTTCAGAGTAAGTTTCAATGTAGCCTATAAACAACAAAAAGAGGCGCTTCTCCATTGAACATTAGTAACAATTTTGTTAGATAAAAAGTGGTACAAGTAGTTTGGCTTCAATGAAAACTTTATTACATTAATACAATCTCTCTATGATAAACCAAGGGCTCGAGTAAAGATCAATGGGGATATCTCTGACCCCTTCCCCTTGGAGAGGGGGACGAGACAGGGATGCCTGATTTCTCCTCTTCTTTTTTCCATCTATATTGAACCCCTTGGTCAATTGATTAGACAGACCAAAGAGCTTAAAGGAATTAAAATGGCCGGGAATGAACAGAAAGTAGCAATGTTTGCTGATGATGTTTTGGTTTTTTTGGAGGAGCCGGAAGAATCATTTCCAAAGCTGATGTTAATATTAACCAGCTTTGGAGAGTTATCTGGTTACAAGCTTAATATATCAAAATCTCAAGTGATAACCCTTAACTGCAATATCTCAAGTCACCTCAAAGATAATTTCAACCTGAACTGGGAAGCTGAATCTTTAAAATACTTGGGAATAATACTCACAAAAGATACTTCTAAGTTGCTACAAGCAAACTACGATCCATTATCACAAGCAATTAAAGCAGATATAAATAGATGGAGCCTTTTACCTTTTTTGAATTTAAATTCAAGAATCCTAGCCTTTAAAATGACTATACTTCCCCGACTGTTGTATTTGTTCAGAACGTTACCCATTGAAGTGAAAGATAGTCAATTTAAGGAATGGGATAAATGGATCTCTCGTTTTATATGGCAGGGGGACAAACCCAGGATCCGTTATAATATTCTTCAATTAGGCAAAGAAAAGGGTGGAGCGAAACTCCCCTGTCTACAATATTATTACTATGCCGCACAAATTATCCCCCTGTTACAGTGGTGCAACCCACATTTCAAAGGGAAATGGAAAACAATTGAGGTTAATATATCACATAACTTTCCATTACAAGCCATAATTGCAGACAAAAAATTAGCAGATCAATTAGAAGGGCAAAATCCATGGATGGACCATACATTAAAAATATGGTATAAGATGATTAAAATCTGTGAAATAGGAAACATTCTAAAAAATTTCAGATGGTGTGCCTTTGATACAGACTTTCATCCTAACAAAAGTGATAAAAGATTTCAATCATGGATTAAAAAAGGATTAACAACCTACTCTTCCTTTACTGATAAGGGGATACTGCAGAATTTCCAAACTCTACAAACTAAATTTGGATTAGATCAAACGGATTTCTTCAGGTTCCTCCAAATGCGGGACTACTTTGTTAAACACTGCAAAATCTCGAATTTATCATTAACAGAATCAGTCTTTTTTAAAATCATAAAATCAGCCTTTGATAATTCATTTAACAAGGGAATTTCTAAACTGTATAAAGGCATCTTAGACGCAAAGAACGAAAATACTTTATATATAAAGAGGAAATGGGAACAGGAGGCAGGAATTGATATTACTGTTGAAAACTGGGAAAAGATCTGTATGTTTCAATGGACCTCAACGAATTCATTAACATGGAGAGAACATTGTTGGAAAAATGTCATCAGATTTTTCAGGACCCCATATCAGGATAAATACAGAAAGGGAAATGCAGAGTGTTGGAGGAAATGCGGCTCACTTGAGGCAAATCATTTTCATTTATTTTGGGAATGTCCAAAACTACATCACTACTGGCTAGAAATTTATAAAGCTCTGAAAGAGGTCTTTAAAGTCAAAATTTCTTTAGACTTTATTAATCTATACATGGGTGTGGTATCATCTTTGAACAGAAGAGGGGATATAAAATTATTCCAAGCTCTTTTAGCAGCCAGTAAGAAAGCAATTACGAGAAAATGGCTTAATGAAACCCCACCAACCTTTGATGACTGGTTGCAAATAATTTTGGAAATATTTAAAATGGAAAAATTGACATATTCCCTGCGAATCCAAAGGGACAAATTCAACTCAATCTGGAATAAATGGATTCATTTTGTATCCCCCCTTCGGAAGGATTTTACCTAACTCCACTCACGTGCGTATTGTTTAGAAACTATTAGTGTATTACTAATATTTTAGTTTATCATCTATAATTTCATGTGTATGTGTATACATAATTTTCTCCTCATTTTTTGAGAAGTGTAATACCTTTAGGCCCCCAATGTTTGTTTTGTGTTTGTTTGTTGGGTGGAAAAAAAAAAAAAAAAAAAAAAATAGGGGGGAGGATGAGCAAAACTGGAAAAGACAAGGATAATAATGAATTAATGTATAGAATTGTTGCCAACCTCTCCAATAAAAAAAAAAAAAAAAAAAAAAAAAGTGGTACAAGTAATGTAAACATATACATGGACAGTTAAATAATTCCAAATTTGAATTCAGCTGAATTCACTAGCCAGGAAGGGGGGTGCTTCTGAGGCTGCAGCCCCTGGTAACTGAAAACTGGTAACTTTCTGCTCCATTAAGTAAATCACATTCTCGAGTTTTCAACCATTTTTACAACCGGTTTGACTCTGTACAAACGCACGCACACACTAACAGATGTCCACCCGGCGGCCACTCCACCTCGGCTGCTGCGACCTGCTCCTCCTCACCACCCAGCGGCTGCTCCACCTCTGCTGACGCGCCGGCCTTCACTGTGGAGGAGCTGCGTGTGGAGATGAGGAGGCTCCATGGACGGAAAGCTGCAGGGCCTGATGGGATATCACCACGGCTGCTTAAGGAGTGTGCGTCAGAGCTGGCTGTGCCTCTCCAAACCATCTTCAATCGGAGTCTTCAGACTGGATGTGTCCCTGCGTTGTGGAAGACCTCATGCCTGGTCCCAGTGCCCAAGGTGGCAAGGCCTGCAGGGATGAAGGACTACAGACCAGTGGCCCTAACATCCGTGGTAATGAAGACTTTTGAGAGGCTGCTGCTCCGGCTGCTCAAACCTCAAGTGGAGGGGGGGCTGGACCCCCTTCAGTTCACCTATCAGGACAGCATGGGAGTGGACGATGCGGTCTTGTCCATCGGGCGCTCTCCTTTCTGGAGGGAGCTGGAGGCTATGTGAGGTTGATGTTTTTTCGACTTTACAAGCGCCTTTGATACCATCCAGCCTCAGCTACTGAAGGGGAAGCTTGAGAGGATGGGAGTGGATCCTCTCTTTGTTTGCTGGATCCACAACTACCTGACTCTGAGGTCACAATACGTCCGGCTCGGGGGGGGGGGGTGTATCTGGGACCCTGATGAGCAACACTGGTGCACCGCAGGGGACTGTACTATCCCCCTTTCTCTTCACACTGTACACTGCTGACTTTGCTCACAGATCTGCTGCGTGTCATGTGCAGAAGTATTCAGATGACACTGCAATTGTGGCATGTGTGAAGGGTAGGGATGAAAAAGAGTACAGGGAGCTCATCGCGGGATTCACCACCTGGAGCAGGGACAATGGTCTCATTCTGAACACCTCGAAGACGAAGGAGATGATCATTGACTTTGGCAGGAAGCCCTCTCATCAACCTGTCATCATCGACGGAGAGAGTATTGAGGTTGTTCACACCTACAAAAACTTGGGTGTGCACCTTGACCACAAACTGGACTGGTCAGAGCAGGCTCGGGCCCTGTATAAGAGAGGACAGAGCAGGCTGTTTTTCCTGAGGAGACTTAAATCCTTTGACGTGTGTGGTGACATGCTGTACATTTTCTACCAGTCTGTTGTTGCAAGTGCTGTTTTCTTTGGGGTTGTCTGTTGGGGTAGCAGTATGACAAAAAGAGACAGCAATCGGCTGGACAGACTGATCAGGAGGTGTGTGTCTGTGATGGGGAGGAAGGTGGACTCTGTTGGAGCAGTCTTGGAGAGGAGGATGGGGGCTCTAATGCAGAGTATCTTGAGGAACTCCAAACATCCACTGCACGACTCAGTTGCAGCTCAAAAAAGTGAGCGGAGTAACAGGCTCCTGTCATTGCGCTGCAGAACTGAGCGCTTCAAGAGGTCTTTCATCCCCTCAGCAATCAGGCTGTATAACAGATGTGCCTGAGCCAAACTAAGTACAATCCGAGCATTTGTATTTATTGTATTGTTGTTATTTATTTGCATGTGAATGATCTGTGTGCTGCTGGACACCGGAATTTCTCCCTTGGGAGATTAATAAAGTTTTTATCTATCTATCTATCTATCTATCTTCTCTTTCGTCGACTCCATTTTGACATTTAATGGGAGTGTCAAGGTGAAGCAGGAAAATCTCACCAATCACAGAAGACTTCTCGATCATCCAGCCAAAGAAAGTTCTTACAGACGAAGGGTGCGAGGCAGCGGAACTTTGTTCGGCCAGGAGGAGGTGGGAGAGTTCTCGCACCTCCTGAGCTGACAAACTTTGTTCGGCTTCTCATGTAGTATAAATAGGCCTTAAGACTTATAATGAACCCATTGGATGTAAATCAAACCAAGTATTTCTTTGTATGTTAGCCCAATATGAAAATAAAACAAAATAGCATAAATCATTTGCTTTGTTTCCTTTGCCAGTTCCCGTGTTGCATTTACGCTCATCAAGAACATAGAGGTGTACTCAATTTATTATCGCGTTCCCTTGCTTTTATACAGCTAGGGAACGCCTTATTTATCCCGTTTCCTCGCTTTATTGTAGTGAAGTAACGCTTTGATCATGCATGCCCGCGCTATAGAAAGCGTCCCCTGGCCTTAATAAAATATTCTGCACCCTAACACCTGCGGGGCTCCATACATTCTGGCCATCCCAGACAAATGATAACCCTCCCACCCCTACCCCCACCAGATCAGTGTCCTGCTATCCGCTCTGTGTCCTCCGCACCGCCCTGCGTCACATTCACTCTGTTAATATTGTACAGTGTATGGCCATAAATTCAACTGGGAAAAAGGGAGGAATTAATCAATTTGGGGAAAAAAATCCTACAAAACGCCCCCAAACACTGAGGTGCAGATTCGGGCTGGACTAATATGAGGCACTGGACAGGATTAAAAACACAGACATCCTCCATACTTATTACAAAAGATAATTTCAATTAAAAAAAATGTAATTTTATGAGTGATTTTGTGTATCTTTAACGGTACTGACACTGGAAACCTGCCTGTGAGGTTTTCTCAGACAAATTATCACCAGACCATCTGCTCCACAGTTGGCCACACCTTGTCCACGAAATTATCACTGCGTCCAGCAGAATCTGTCGACACCTCCCCCTGGTGTGCGGGCACGGCCATCGTGGCGCAAGCGCAGCCGACCGGGGTTGTCCCGAGGTACTTACCCTCGATAGAAAGTGTATCCCCTCTTTGCTGGAGCGTATAAATAAACTGCTTTTTGGATGGGACTCCACGCTAAACAATGACAAGAACTATCATGCAGACTGTTGCATGGATGCAGTGAGTGTTATAGTTTTCCTGTACTGTTTTTTTTTTAATTGTAATATATCAAATAAACAAGTCCATTGTTTGAAATGCTTAGTTTTTCAACTGTCGTCCTTGATCACACTGTGTCGTGCCATACGAAACTGATCTGACAAAGAATCAATAGTCCTCAAAAGTATTGCTCTGTCTCTCTTCATACCATGCTCATACGTTGAGCTTCGATTGGTCTTTGGGATAATTTTTCTTAGATTAGCCTCCTACGGCTATTTTACGATCATCCAGAAGTTCTGTGAACACTTTCAAAATAAAAGCGCGTATCCATGAAAAACGTGAGAACTCAACCATATTTAGCCTGCAAAAATCTGCATCCCCCCCGAGAATGGTCAAATCATAAACTACCATCATGAATTTTATTTTGTGATTATTTCTGTTCAAGACTGATGATATTATATAGTTTCAAAGGACCCGCTCACTCCTTTCCTAAGTTACAGGGGGGTAAAAATTATTTCACACTATCTATCAGGGGTAAGTACCTTGGCACAACACTGGGCAGCAACCGCTGTTGTGTGTCGAAAATATGAAAATGCGGCCTCCGCTGCCTTGCTCTCTCTGTGCTGCGCCATCAAAATAGGGCCTTTTATCTCTTAATTACAAGATCCGGATCTGTCTGATGCCTTTAAACCGTTGAAAAACTATTATTAATTTTTTTTAAGAAACACATAGGTTTGTAAATATTACATATTGCTAAGTCACACAGTTATATGAGTTCACACTTTTCGTTATAACTATTCCTGCTTTGCTCCGAGCCCTAGTTCAATTCTCCACAGTCTTTTGATGCTTGGCTCTGTGCCTGAGCTTTGTCCACATGTCCAAGCAAATCCTTCTACAAACTCAAGAAGTCCGCACCACTCTTAAAAGTCTTAGTTTCACAATTTGTGGGGTAAAACTGTGGAATAAAATATGCGTGGAGAGAGGAGGTTTGACAAATGTGTGTCAGTTCAGAGATACAAAGAGTTGATTCTGGCAGGTACATGGTTTGGTGATGACATGAGGATTGGCGGTTTATGATGCCGTTCTGTTGACATTATTGTATATTTGAAGTATTCTAATACACTGAAAGTGATAATTATAAAGATGTTGTTTTCTAAATTAACGGCAATGATGTGAAGAGGTAGGATTAAATAAGCGCTTCTACTTCCTACTCCTTCCCTGGCATGTGAGACACGGGAACATATGGTGATTACTTATCTATATTGTTGATGTTCGAAATCAAAGCTTCTAATCTAATCGAGGTCACGTGTCGTTCGTCAAGGAGCTGGTCTTTTGAACGGCTCTTTCAAAGGAACTGACACGAGTCGGTTCCCTTCAAAGAACCATCTATCCCAGCTCTGCACAGCACTGCTGTGAAGAAATGTTGTGTAGATGTAGAGTTCAGTTTTCAGCAGTGGGGGGTTCTTCTGATCACCACTTTGTTTACACATCATCAGGTGATGGACTCACATCCCGGCTTTACTCTGTAGATACAATGATCGACGATAACAAAACTTGTGAATCAGGATCAGCTTCATCAATCACAATGACAGTTAGAGGAGGGTGCAAAATATTTCTTACTGTTGGAATACACCTGCCAGAAAATGTATCTCACAGTAAAGCATCGCACATCGTGCACAGCATCGCAACAGCATTTATTCATGTATAGTAACTTAAAATGATCTTTAAACACAGAATTGTAGCTCCATCCTGCTGAATGCATAAACACTCCTGTGGCAGGGGATACAGTTTTTTCGAGGGTAAATACTTTTGCATCACACCGGCAAAGTAAGTTTGAGATGATGAATTATTAGGGATGGGACGAGATCTCAATGCCGCGAGATTTCTCGTCCATGCTTTGAACGAGATTGAGTACGTTTATATGCAGGCAATAACTCTTTATTAACTGGAATATTGACAGAATAATACATTATTATTGATGATACTGTCGTTCTGCTCCTGACGGCTCTCAACACAGGCCGAGCTCTCGGCAGCAATACGGGTCGTTGGCTTTGAGGACTTTGATTAACTCGGTGCTGGCGTCGACTCCTTTCTTGCGCACCGTGTCGATGAGTTCCCGCGCCTTGTCCGCCCGGGGTTTGGCTCTGAGCACCTCGTTCTCACTGTCGGTCAGCACGCCGCAGTGCAGCAGCTCGTCCAGCAGCTTGTTCAGGACCGGGTCCGACACCTTATCCACGAAGCTGGAGCGGACCTGAAACAGCTTCTCCTGGGCTGTGATGTTGCTCGCCAGCCGTGGCTGGTTTCTGCTTGCCGGGGTCGACACAAGTATGGCTGAGAGGGGAATCAGAAATGGGAGAGTTCCACTGAGTTTACGATGTCTTAAGTTTGTTCAAAGGTAAAAGTCATGGATCACTGTGATCCTGAAACCAGCTATTAAAAGGCAGGTGTTGCCTCCATATTGTTGTCCTTAGAGGACAGAACATGAACTGTGCAACTGCTCGCTGTGCTCACCAGGCAGGTGGAGCTGGTGCTCCCACACTTGGGTTGTCTCTGCATCTCGCAGCATCAGGGTCACTTTGTCTGCCTCCGACTTCATGAACATTTCAAATGTTGGGTGGTAGTTTGGTCCGTAGTTTCCAAAGAATTCTGCACGCTGCAACAAAGGCAAGCAGAGCTGGGAGTTCAAAAGTCACTGCTGACTGAACGGAGAGATGCTGGTACTCACTGCAGGCGTTATGCTGAAGTCCTGCGGCTGCGGCTCGCTGCACAGGCTGTAATACTGGCCTGGGTGCAGCAGACAGAAGGACGGAGCCTGGATGTGCTCACAGTTCTCCAGCTGAGCTTTCACCTTTAACCACAGCAAACAGCGAGTCATGTTAACTTGTTGCCTTGTGTAAGAAAGTTTCTCTATAACTCAGATTTTAAGGTTTTCTTTTCAACGATATAGAACCTTGATTTTAGGAGGTGCAGTGAGGATGAGGTTCTGTGGGAAGAACAGGTGGAACCGGTGCAGAGAACCTTTGGAGCATGTAACAGTCGCCAACATATTCTCCCTGAGGTTCTCTTGTTGAATGTGTCTGTATTTCTACATGCCGAGATCTTCTGTCTGAGTGGACTGGTTCTTACCTCGCTCAGCGGCACGTTGCTGGGCAGCAGAATCACCCACAGGATGAAACCCTGTCTTTGCATCGGTTGGAAGAGCAGGATTTGACTGCGAATCGGTTTCATTACGAAATCCACAAAGCGTTTGAAGAAGTCCCAGAGGATGCCGAGGGCTGAAAGGTGTGGTACATCCACCACCACGTGGGTTTCGGTCACCTCCAGAGGCTGGATGAAGCTCATGCCTTCATCAGTGATGTGAGCCACAGAGAGGCAGTCGGAGAGCAACGCTGGGAGGAGAGAAGGTCAACGTCACCTCACATGTTACGACCTGACGGGCTCTGAGGGGTCCTGATGGCTCATGAGGGGGTCTGAAGAGTTGTTCTGAAAAGTTTCTGAAGGTTTCTGAGGGGTTTACACTGTATGGTTCTGAAGGGTTCTAAGCAGGTCTGAAAGTTATCAGTGCTCTCACCGGGTTCAGGCTCGCAGTGAGGGAGGTGCAGCTGTCTGATGGACTCCTCTGGACACGTGATGCTGAACAGAGCTCCTCCTGGAACCTTATGAGCCGACTGAAGCTGCATCTCATCCCAGACCATCATCTCGTAGGTGGCTTCGCTCTCGTGAGTCACACTGAACACCAGATCAGTCAACGAGCAGTGGAACAGACCAGGACCAGGGAACCTGAACCTGAACCCAGGAGGGAAACGACACAGCGTGGAGATCTTTCTCAGAAAGAGTGGAGAATTTACAATCACACAAAATATTGTTTTAATCCACAGGAGTGAAAACGTGGATCAAAGTTTCCCATGGAGTACGAACGCCACCGACTAACCATCTGCTAAACCTGCTGCTGCTGATGCTACTGAAGCTACTCTGGTATATTTCTTAAACTTTAAGCTATGACTAAAGACAATATTTAAACTGGGGAACATTACAAGGATTTCTCTCATGAACTAATTGGAAAGGCATAATGTTATTTTTATATTGTCCAGATAAAGATTTAGCAGTTTTTGGTGTCACCGATGACGACCGGTCTTACCTGTAGGATAATCCCATCTTCTCTTTTTTCACCTCTGGAGTGAAACTTGTCTGAACCTGAAATCCAAGCAGGCCCAAATTCAATCAGTGACTCTGTGCATTGATATCAGGAAGGAAACACGAGGATCAAAGAAGACACTCCTCTCAATTATAGATGAATTGATTTTTAGTGTGGTGGAGGTGGTCTCAGCCTGTACAGGTGGTCTCCAGCGTGTCTGAATGTGGTGTGAAAACAATCACAATGGTCTGGGGAATTGACATATTCCACAAGTCTGATCTGATCAAGCTCCAGTCGTCTGTTGAGCAACACAGATTTTTATAAACGCTCAGTTATCAATAACACAGGATGTGTGTGCGGTTTTCAAAACTGTTTCATCGTAAAGAACCTGAAACAGTCTGTAAAACAGTGCTGCATGAGGGCAAAAAAGTTTCTGTTCTGTCACCACCTGACCTTGAAGGTCCCATATCCAGTTGTCGTGGAAAAGTAGGACCACTTAGAGCACCATTTAATTAAAGAGAAAAACTGTTGTGAAAATAGACAACTTCTACTATTTAAATCACTCAAACCAGTGAGAAAACACTGCAGGGCAAAGTGAACACATGCAAAAATTGACACACGAAAACACATACCAGTGTGCACACATGTACATGAACACACACTCTCCCTACATAGGAGGCCGTAGAAATGACTCTCTGTTAAGATGCTCAAAACTACTAAATGGGAAAAATAAGAAAATAACTGCAGCAAGCTGTCTGTCCTGTAACTAAGAAAAACACATCAGAATTCATAAATCGTTCAATAACAGAATATTAAATGAACAGTTAGCCTGATGACTGGAAGATCGCACATAGAAGAGCACGACAAAGAAGACTGACACACCATTACTCCTTTTGTTGTGGGTTTTTTGTGCTTTTCTCTATTTTCATGCTTTGAATCTTAGTCCCACACACCTCCACCATTTTTCTCTCGGCTGTATTTGTATTTTGATTTGATGTTTGAGATAACTGAACACTCACCTTGTCCGTGTTCGGCTTCTCCACACTGCACAGAGTCAAGGTCCCAGTCCCAAAACCCACAATGAATTCTGGGTATAGGGGCTCCGTGAAGGTGGTGTGGAAGGTATGAATGAGAGTCTTGGTTTCTCCTGACAGCTGATAGAAAGACAGCATGCCGGCTGGCCAGTCCAGAAACAGTCCCAGTCTCGTGTTTCTGAGCCCGAACTTTTTGGTGTGCCCCTGAGAAGCTGGTATGTATGTTCTCTTGTTGTGGTGTTCCAAGTAGAAACCTACTGATGAGGTGGTGATGCCCAACCAGAAGTCATCTCTCCTTTCAATACTCGATTTCAACGGTCCCGTCCTCGGTATACTTTTATAGGTCACGCCGGCACTCGCCCACCCATTGCACTCCACCTCCCAGTAGCAGCGCCCGGTCAGAGCCTCCCTGCACAGCACCCGAGGCTTTGTCCTGATAATCTTCGGAGGATTCTTGGTACGGCTCACCGTCCTGCCGCAGTCGGACAGGATGAGGGATTTGTGCACCGTGCTCGGGTCCACTGACAGATCACAGGCGACTGGCAAAGAAACAATGAGTTTTCAGTGAGAACAGCTTCTGCACCAACAAGAGCACCACTGCTTCTCATTAAACCTGCAGAGACATTTGGAAGGAGTCCTGCAGGAAGTTTTCCTGACAGAGCCTTCAGATCTTACAGCTCTTCTGTGGATTAAATCAACTCCAACTTCTGATTTATCATCTAAACACAAACTGACTCTGTTTGGAGGACTCCCAGTTCATCGGTACTCTGAGAGAACTACTTCAGCGCAATAACCACAGACAACCACAATTTCTAAATAGGAGCATCAAAAGAAATGAAAAGGGAAAGAAATGATTTGTAAACCTCATGAACCCAGGGCCGTAGCCAGAGTTTCAGAAATACTGAGGTCCACCTCTCAATATCCCCCTGAATAGAATGTATGAACGTACAAAACAAATCCATGTTCATAAAGCGTTTCATATGCACACTGGTAAGTTGATGTGTTGATGAATCGAAACGGTTCTAAGACTCATTTACATTTACAAACACCTCAAATTAACCATATAGGGAAACAACACGCCTCTCCATATTTATTTTTTCTTTACCTTTCATAGTCGTGGCAAAGACAGTAACAAAGACACACTTTTCTCAAACTGGAACACTTCTCAGCAGGTTGAAACAAATCTGAAAATGTTCTTCGAATGTTGGGAAAACCAATAATTACAGAAATTCTGCCCGATAAGGTAACCACCGCAGTTAATGCTCAGAGGAGAGATCGCCAGAGGGAAAAAAGATGGTCTGACATTCAAGTCATGACAAAAATCCTGAAATCAACAGGAGCTGGATGAGCTCTGGGGTGGCTTTGTTTCCTGTTGTCTCTGGTTTCAATGCAGTTCCAAAAAATTTTGGCATAAATCCATGATTATTTATCTTGGCCAAAAAAATAGGCAAAAGACTAATTCCTAGATGTGAATCGATCCTTGGTTTTCCTCACGACATGATACTGCCACTGGACTAGCAGTTGTCATCTCAGTTCTTATTCTTACAAGGCTTTTGTCAGTGCTTCACTGAACTCACAATTCTCCAAAGGAACAATAAATAAACCAATCAGTCTATTTCCCTATTGAGAAGCCATCCGGTGCCCTCAGTGAAGAGATTTTAAAAACTTCTTCTCTACAGAGAATATTGTTCCTCAAAACTTCCATGAGTATTTAACAAACATTTAAATCAGTTGTCGAAGCCGAGTTAAAGCAAGCAGAGAACACATGCTGCGTTTGCACCTGCCTTCTATTTGTAATTTTACTATTTTGCCACTGGACTTTGTTTGTACGCCTGGTCCGATTTCTGTGTCAATTTTCACACGTCCCAAAGCACAAATCCAAGTTGATGAATCCCACAATTTGCCGGCAAATGCTCGCACACACTCAGTAGCACACAAAAGTGTGTGCACACATTTGATAAATGAAGTCCCTGGAGTATTTTTCCATTTCATCCTCCATGCTCCTTTGCCTTCCAGTTTTTCACAAACCTCCCAGTCCTCTCTCTCACATCAGCATTCTCTCATCTATTCTGTTCTCGGTAACGCTTCCTTTTACAGTACGGTAATTACCATGTATTAACGTGGTAATTACAGGGTAAGTACCATGTAATAAGGAGAAGTTATTGTAAAATTACCATGTAATTACAGGGTAACTATGTTTCTAATTACCTAGTACTTTTAGAGTAATTACCAAACCAATTCTAGGCAAATACCAAGTAACTACCTGGTCGTAAGTATTAATTACTGGGTAATTATAATGTATATAGCAACTATGTCGGTAATTGCCAAGTACTTACTAAGTAATTGCTAAGTAATTACCATGTAATCATTGGCAAATGTAGACTTTTTACTAGGTATTACTAGGTACTGCTAGGTGTGTACGCTATGTATTTCCCTATTAGTTAAGTGTTTTTTACTACTTACCTGGTAACTTCTTAGTATTTCTCAGTAACTACAACATTTACCTGGTAATTACGGTTGAACTGTAGACTACTGCAAAAGGAAGTGAGGCCTGTTTCCACACTATTACCTGGTAACTACTTATTCGTTACCCAGGAACTGCAAAAATACCTACCTGGAAATTACATAGTTATTAAAGTGGATTTGTACTGTAAAAGGAAGTGAGGTCTGTTTCCATGTTATTACATGGTAATTGCTTATTTGTTACCTAGTAAATAGAAAAATATCTACCTGGAAATTACATAGTTATTAAAGTGGATTTGGACTGTAAAAGGAAGTGAGGTCTGTTTCCATGTTATTACATGGTAATTGCTTATTTGTTACCGAGTAAATAGAAAAATATCTACCTGGAAATTACATAGTTATTAAAGTGGATTTGTACTGTAAAAGGAAGTGAGGTCTGTTTCCATGTTATTACCTGGTAATTACTCAGTATTTAGCCTGTTACTCGGAAACTTTCACATTACTCCACACACTTGCACCAAAAATGCAGCAAACCCCATCAGTGTCTGTGATACAGTCTCTGAACAGCACACTGTATCTGTCAGGAGATCAGAGTTTCCATCAAAACCACCATCACCAGCCGTCAGATTACATTAAGATGAACGCATTATTTTTACACTTCCTCACTCCAAACACCTCACTGTGACAGACATGCAAAAACAAGAGAGCTGCCAAAGATAAACGTTTTAATCAAATGGAGTTCAACTTCTTATAAAACAATTTACAAAACAGTGCACATTTTTAGCAGTCAGGCACCTTTTTTTTTTTAAGAAACAGAACAGACTTCTTTTGCAAAAAACAAAATACAAATAACAGTGATAAACAATCACTATAAATCAACATTAATAAGTACACTGCTCCAGTCTTGTGAATTCACATCATGTGTTTTCTGCAGACCCGTCTGGTCTACAGGAACCCTTGATCTCCATCATCCCGAATACCCAGGACCGCCGTCGCCAGGTGTTGTCACGTTGTCCACGTCCAGACTTGTACCTCCCTCGGTGTGATGGAAACGAGGACAGCACAACTGTTCCTTCTTAATGCTCAGGGTTTATTCACTTTAACACCCAAACCCCAAACGTGAGAGCTGAAAACATACAAATATACATTTTAATAAACAGAAACTTACACAATAAACAAATATACACATTGCACAAAACACAAATATCTTTAAACCTTCAAATATGCACATGAAACCGACATTACAACCGAATCATTCACCCAAGCCTGAACCACAGCCACCCAGCACCAGCTGCAGAGCTCCACACTACCACCACGATAATGATCAATAAAACTCCAAGAAAAACGAAAATATACACACCTCACTGGCTGCTTCACATTGTAAAGGAGGTAAGCCGTTTGTTTTTGCTCTTTTCACGGAGTTTTTTGTTCTTATTTTCTCTCTCCGCGTTTATCTGTGCATCACTTAATGTGGTCCTACCCGGAACGTTCCGCCGTAAACACGCTTTCTCTCATTAGAGTAGGAACCGAAATTTAATTAAATATAAATATCACCATATCACCAAGTGTCTGCAGACGTTCTGCCATAAATAAGCTTTCTCTCAGTCGAGGTAGAACCGAAATTTAATGAAATATAAATATCACCGAGTGGCGGAACTAACCCTCTGCAGACGTTCCGGGTAGGACCACATTAAGTGGTGCACACAAACGTGGAGAGGGAAAACGCTCCAAAAAGTATGTAAAAATAACAAAAACAAACGGCTTACAATGTGATGCAGCCAGTGAGGTGTGTATATTTCCGTGTTGCTTGGTGTTTTATTGATCATTATCGTGGTGGTAGTGTGGAGCTCTGCAGCTGGTGCTGGGTGGCTGTGGTTCAGGCTTGGGTGAATGTTTCGGTTGTAATGTCAGTTTCATGTGTATGTTTGAAGGTTTAAAGATATTTGTGTTTTGTGCAATGTGTATATTTGTTTATTGTGTAAGTTTCTGTTTATTAAATGTATATTTGTATGTTTTCAGCTCTCACGTTTGGGGTTTGGGTGTTAAAGTGAATAAACCCTGAGCATTAAGAAGGAACAGTTGTGCTGTCTTCGTTTCCATCACGCTGAGGGAGGTACAAGTCTGGACGTGGACGAAGTGACAACACCTGGCGACGGCGGTCCTGGGTATTCGGGATGATGGAGATCAAGGGTTCCTGTAGACCAGACGGGTCTGCAGAAAACACATGATGTGAATTCACAAGACTGGAGCAGTGTACTTATTAATGTTGATTTATAGTGATTGTTTATCACTGTTATTTGTATTCTGTTTTTTTGCAAAAGAAGTCTGTTCTGTTTCTTAAAAAAAAAAGGTGCCTGACTGCTAAAAATGTGCACTGTTTTGTAAATTGTTTTATAAGAAGTTGAACTCCATTTGATTAAAACGTTTATCTTTGGCAGCTCTCTTGTTTTGCATGTCGGTCACAGTGAGGTGTTTGGAGTGAGGAAGTGTAATAATAATGCGTTCATCTTAATGTAATCTGACGGCTGGTGATGGTGGTTTTGATGGAAACTCTGATCTCCTGACAGATACAGTGAGCTGTTCAGAGACTGTATCACAGACACTGATGGGGTTTGCTGCATTTTTGGTGCAAGTGTGTGGGGTATGTGAAAGTTTCCGAGTAACAGGCTAAATACTGAGTAATTACCAGGTAATAACATGGAAACAGACCTCACTTCCTTTTACAGTACAAATCCACTTTAATAACTATGTAATTTCCAGGTAAATATTTTTCTATTTACTGGGTAATAAATGAGTAATTACCAGGTAATAACATGGAAACAGACCTCACTTCCTTTTACAGTACAAATCCACTTTAATAACTATGTAATTTCCAGGTAGATATTTTTCTATTTACTGGGTAATAAATGAGTAATTACCAGGTAATAACATGGAAACAGACCTCACTTCCTTTTACAGTACAAATCCACTTTAATAACTATGTAATTTCCAGGTAGGTATTTTTGCAGTTCCTGGGTAACGAATAAGTAGTTACCAGGTAATAGTGTGGAAATAGGCCTCACTTCCTTTTGCAGTAGTCTACAGTTCAACCGTAATTACCAGGTAAATGTTGTAGTTACTGGGAAATACTAAGAAGTTACCAGGTAAGTAGTAAAAAACACTTGACTTATAGGGAAATACATAGCGTACACACCTAGCAGTACCTAGTAATACCTAGTAAAAAGTCCCCCCCCCCCAATTTCCCAATGATTACATGGTAATTACTTAGCAATTACTTAGTAAGTACTTGGCAATTACCGACATAGTTGCTATATACATTATAATTACCCAGTAATTAATACTTACTACCAGGTAGTTACTTGGTATTTGCCTGGAATTGGCTTGGTAATTACTCTAAAAGTACTAGGTAATTAGCAACATAGTTACCCTGTAATTACATGGTAATTTTACAATAACTTCTCCTTATTACATGGTACTTACACTGCAATTACCATGTTAATACTTGGTAATTACCGTACTGTAAAAGGAAGCGTTACCCTGTTCTCTTCCTTTCTCACTCTGTCCTCCTCCTCCTGCTGTCTTCTCGCCTCTGCCCTTCACCTTTCCCTGCCTCTCTCCTCTCATTTCCCACAGGAAAATAGGATAGAAAAATCTCACAGATCTTTCAGTTTTCCTTGGTTTTTACCGTCATGGCAGACAGGCAGCGGTACTTACACTGAGCGAGAAGCTGTGTGTTCACCCAGTGCTCTTCGTTATGGTCCACACTGAGGAAGAGGAGCACAGAGTGAGGAGCAGCACTCTTCAGAGTCATGTTTAAAAGATTTTTTCTTTACTTCATGAGGTTGGATGCTTTTGCTGGTGGTTCTGAGCTCTTAGACATCAACTGTGGTCTGACTATATGTTCTTCCTTGAACAATGTGATCTTAGTGGACATGTGTGTGTACTGCATTCACACACAGGAACTACAGGCAGTAAAAAAAATGTCTGATGGAGATTCAGAGGGTTCTTGTTCACTATGGAAGTAATTAGAAACTAGAATTTGGCACTCAGAGAGCGCAGACCTCTGCCACAGCACAAATCAGTCACCAACAACAATAAGATCACCTTATATACTGAAAAAAATATGTACTTCTCCCCAACACAAACAATGTATGGGAGAAAGCTGTTTGTTGCATGTTCATATCTCAATGTGTTGTCCCCTTGTCATTTATTGTTGAGTTATGCCCAACTATGTGAAAGACTGCCCTATCTCTCAATGATAAAGAATCCTTTAAAAAAATCCTGGATGCAGACAGTGATCCGGATTATCACCAAAATTTAATGGATTCTAAGTTAGCCCAAGACCCACTTTTCCACAAAGTTTCATTGCAATCCGTCCATTACTTTTTCCGTAATGTTGCTAACAGACCAACCAACAAACCAACCAACCGACGTGATTACATAGCCTCCTTGGCGGAGGTAATAAACCTTTTGCGTGACAGTGCTGCCCAGTACACCTACTTGAGTTTCTCCAGGCTGCATTCGGGGTTCTGCAGCCTCTCGGAGAGCAGCCTCACCCCAAGCTCTCCTGGGTAGTTGTAGCTCAGGTCCAGTTCTCTCAGATGCGAAGGGTTGGATTTCAAAGCTGAGGCCAGAGAGGTGCAGCCCTCCTCTGTGATCCCACAACTCGACAACCTGCAGGGGAACTGGACTTATCGGGGGTGTCCCAGCAGCCCTGAAGCTCCCATATTTTATCAATGCCATCTATAAATGTGTTTATTGGTAAAGACTATTTTTTGTGTGTGTGTGTGTGTGTGTGTGTGTGTGTGTGTGTGTGTGTGTGTGTGTGTGTGTGTGTGTACCTGAGGATCTGCAGTTTACATTTTGAACTTCCGAGTCCAGCAGAGAGCAGCTGAGCTCCTAAATCCTGCAGCGGGTTTCGACTCAGGTCGAGCTCCTTCAGCTGGGAGTTGGAGCAGAGAGCCGAGGCGAACACCTGACAGCATCTACTTCTCAGGCAGCAGCCGGGCATCCTGCAACCACGACACAGAGCTGAACCCATTTTCTCATAGGACAGCAGAGCAGAAACACTAAGAAATCCAGCAGCATCATCTCAGACTGTCAGAAAACTCTCACCACACCACCCCACTGTTTGGATGCCACAGAACAAAACCATCTCACACACTCAGACCAACAGCTGAACATGGAGACATAGAAAAGACAGAACATGACAACATTTGGAGGATCATGTTTCCATGAAGACTGACCATGACTATAGGGGGCGTTTATGTTTTTGTTCCTGCTGATAAAGACCACTGTTCTTTCTGCTGCGTCATTTCCTGCTTTATCAGATTCTACATTGACAAAATTAGTTCTTCTGCAGCACTGTTCCTCAAAGCAAACAGATAATGGCCCCAGAACTACCAACTAAGCATTGCTCATTGGTCTACAGAAGCCTTTCAAGATTAAAGCAGCAGTTGGTGCACCCTCCAGTGTGGCTCCTTTCACATTACACTCACTCAGAAACCGCTCTTTACTCTCAGTGATTCTCAGTGAGTGTCATATCAACCCGCTGCCAGTCAGTCTGTTCAAAATCTCATCTGCTCCATCCTAAAAACAGAGACGAGCTGTGTTCCAGTGGAGCAGGCTGAGTGACTGCTGGCATCAGTTTTCATTAATGGTCACATGTGAAAGTGTCTTGTCTTGAAATACCTGAATTCCTCCAGTTCACAGACTGGACCGATCAAGGCAGTGGGAATCAGAGTGAGCAGGGTTAACTCGTCATCGATGTCCTCACGGCTTTCCATTGTCTTGGGCTTTTCAGAAAGCTTGTCCTCAGAGTGTGCCATAGGATTGTCTGCTTCACACTGATAACTGTATCTGCAGTTATTCAGGTCCAGAACTCTCAGAGCGGATTGTTTGGACTGAAGGACGGAGAACAGCGCATGGCAAAACAGAAAATTCAGAAAGAACCCAGTCAATCTGTTTAAAAAAATGAACACACACACACACACACACACACACACACACACACACACACACACACACACAAAATCACAAATTAATAAGGTGTCAGTAAAATTGTTTAAGCTGTATGAAACATCTCTGTGTGCAACACAACATCTAAATCCAAACAATTCATTAACTCATTTTCTGAACTGATTATTAAAACCTGTTCAGGTTCGTGCAGTGCTGGAGACAATCCCAGAACCTAAGGGCGAGGACAGGGCCCACCCTGGACAGTTCACCAGTCCATCACTAAGGGACAGACAGCCACACTCACAGTCACACCTATAGGGGGAATTTAGGGCCACCGATTTACCTCACATACATGTTTTTGGACTGTAGGAGGAAGGCGGAGTACCCGGAGGGAATCCACACACATACGGGGAGAACATGCAAACTCCACACAGAGAGGCCCCGGATGGCATTTGACCTCAGAAAGAGCACTGAACTAATTATTTCAAGAATAATTGAATTCAGCAGTAAGAATTCATGACACACACCTCAGACTCTCCAGTTTACAGTCCGGACTATCCAGAGAAGCAAAGAGCTTGCGATGGTCTTCAATGAAGCTAGAAGGAAAACACTCCACACTGAGGTCTCGCAGGTGTGACTGAGCGGTGAAGAGGCAAGGCAGTCTCACAGAAAAGCTGTGTGGTTGTTTCAGTCTGTGAAATCAGAGAGACAACACAACAAACCACAGTGTTCATATGGCTGCGTTAGGATGAATATCAAATAAGCTGCTGTGACTCCAATAAAGCATCATTTGGATCATTTGTCTCAACAAAAACAAATTTACTGAATTTCAAAACAAATCTGACACAAATTAATTGATGAAGAAAATCCTCTTCAATAAACAATCAAAGGCGAATTGCTGTATTTGACGATTGTTTTGGTCTTGCCTATTTTCTCATAATTTTCATTTTTCAACCTCAGAAAGCCAAAATACTGCCACGCCTCTGACTTGAAATCCTCTGATTTAATTTGTCACATTAAGTTGATATTTTTAACGGTGTTGTGATGCATCACATCTCACAT
The DNA here is from genome assembly GCF_902148845.1 of Salarias fasciatus. Taxonomy (NCBI): domain Eukaryota; kingdom Metazoa; phylum Chordata; class Actinopteri; order Blenniiformes; family Blenniidae; genus Salarias; species Salarias fasciatus. The sequence goes on from NC_043754.1 coordinate 5,279,100, forward strand.
TAAGAGCAGAGAAGCTCAGACATCAGTGTCTCCTGTAACTTCCTCCAGTTCTCCTGGGGTGACCGTCATCCACTCCCAGACCAAACACATGATGCTCTGCTATGAAACATTATCTTTCAATCTGAAATACTTACAAAACCTTCTTTACATTCAGCAGAAGCTTCTCATGCCCCTCATGTGGTAGAAGACAGCTGGTCAGGTCTAGTTCTTCAATCACCTCTCCAGATATCTGCAGAACGGTGGACAGCACAGCGCAGTCGACTGGGAGTAATGCAGTGTTTCCGTTCAGGAAGTTGAGGACTTCCTCCTGAAATCGCTCCTCTTTCAGCTCAAACTTCCAAAGAAGCAGGTTCATTAACTTCTCTGCTGAGAGGTTTCCTGTGTGGAAGCTTCTCAGGTACATCTTCATTTCCTCTGAGGTGTCTGTACTGCTGTTCGTCTCTGGCAGTAATGCCTGCAGCATCGTCTGATTGGACTCCAGTGACAATCCGAGGAAGAAACAGAGAAAAAGGTCGAACTGCCCATTCTCGTTCTGAAGGGCTTTATCCATCACCTTCTTCTGCAGCTCTAGCCAGCTCAAGTTTGTGACGTCCTCACCGAGGAAAGGTGTCAGGGTGCTGCGATCGGTGGCACAGCAGTGAAACACGTGAAGAGCCGCCAGAAACTCCTGGAAGCTTAAATGCACAAAGCTGAACATCTTCTGTTGGTACAGGCCGCGTTCCTGCTTCAGGATTTCTGAGCAAAACCCAAAAAACACAGAGGCTTCATCGACGTTGATGCCACACTCCTGGAGGTCATTGTCGTAGAAAAGAATATTTCCTTTCTGTAGCTGTTCGAACGCCAGCCTGGACAGATTCAAAACCATGTCGGCGTTCTGTGACCTCGACAGACCATGTTTAGCCTCGTCCTTTGAGTCCTTCTCTCCATACTTCTGCTCGGATGTCCGTACTTGAATGAGTAAATAGTGAATGTAGAGCTCGGTCATTGTTCTGATGCTTCGGCTCCTCTCCTCTCCGTTCTTCAACACCTCAGCAAGGATCCAACAAAAGATGGGGATGTGTCCCATGAAGTAGAAGCTGACCATACGTTTGAGATAAGACAGGACTTCTGCAGAGTCGTTGAATCTCTTTCTAAAGTAAATCTCTTTGTCTTGATCAGTAAAGCCTTGGACTTCTGTCATCTGGTCGATGTAGCGAGCAGGAACTTGGCGGACCGCCGCCGGCCGGGAGGTAATCCAGAGCCGTGCGTTGGGCAGCAGATCCCCCCTGATGAGACTGGTCAGCAGCACGCTGACTGTGGATTTTTGGCCGATGTCACTCACTCTTCCACCTCCATCAAAGTCTAGGGGGAATCTGCTCTCATCCAGACCGTCCAAGATGACCAGGATGTGCATGCTGGTGAGATGTGGGGTGTTTTCCAGTGGGCTCAGTTGAGGGTAGAAGTGCAGGAGAAGCTGCATCAGACTGTACTCTCCCTGTTTCAGCATGTTCAGCTCTCTGAAGGGAAGCAGGAAAATCAGATCGATGTCCTGGTTAAATTTTCCTTCTGCCCAGTTCAGAGTGAAGAACTGAACAGCGAATGTCTTCCCAATGCCGGCAATGCCTTTCGTCATCACTGTGCGGATAGGTCCGTCTCCCACAGGGAGCTGGAAACTCTTTCTTCCTGTTGTAAAAATGTCCTGGCAGTCGATCTGCTCATAGCCCCTGGTAGTCTGCCCCGTCTGGTCTGAGACTTTGAAGTGGTCGAGTATCTCGTGTGATCTGAAGTCGAACTGCGAGGCCGGATCAGTGATGTAGAGCCGGGTGTAGACGTGGTCGAGTCGCGAGCGGCCGTCAGACGTCCCCTCGTTTATCCACGTGAACTTGCATTGAAAGTGACTTTTCAGCCTGTCTTGAACTTCCTTCATCATGTTTTCACTGTCCATGTCTGCAGTCTGTCCCCTACAGGTCGGCCGTCTGCCTTGCCCAAGTCGACCTGCAAACAATCAGAACAACCTGCATTTATACTGGCAGCATTTATTCAGGTCCCTCAGAATAAATGTTTTTTTTTTTAATTCAATAACAAAACATGGAAATAAACAGCTGGCAGTAAATCTGCTTAGTCCTTACACACAGTTGTAGAAACAGTCTGCAGAGTCCTGAGCAGGCTGTCTATCAGTGTGTAATGAAACATTTCTATTTTAAAGCTTTTAAACAGCTTAACAACAGAGTGCTCCCCTGTAGCTGCTCTTCAGCAGCTCACTGTCACCGTTTTTCACATTTCTAACATGATTGCTAACATTTCTGTTTTTGTTCTCAACATTTTTAACTTCATACCCGACTTCTCAGATTAAACTATTTCAATTAGTTATATTTTCAAAAAGCAATAATATACACTGTAAGATAAAGTCCATTTAAAAACTACTATAGCTAATGTACTTAGAATATTGCAACTGAAATTAAAGTTACTCAAAACTTTCCCAAACACATTTGAACTTCAATCTCAATCTCTTTAAAGTTGTCTCAAACATTTTACACGTTTCCTGCCCTTTTAACTTTAATAGATTCAGTTTCAGCTCCCATTAACTGCTGTTAAATGAACTGAGCTTTGTCACTTTTGGTTTCACTTCCTGGTTAATGGTGGAGAAAATATGGGGAGGATAAATACTCCACTTAGCTGATTTCAGTTCAGAAGGAAACAAGTTCAGAGACTGAAGCGTTTCAGCCTGGTAAAAATAAAAAAAATAAAAAGCTTCAGTACTCACAGAGCTCCTGAACTTCACTCTTCTGCGGGTCGCTGACAGTTTCCAGAGAGCAGTCTTGTGTCCGCATGCAGAGGAAATATGAGCCTGGGGGAGCGGTGAAAGGGAGGAGTGAGGAAATAGGAAGTAGAACAGTGAGACACTGCGGTCAAGCCAGCCTGCGCTCTGACAAACACAGTCAAGTCAAGTGAGGCGACACGTTGTTTAGCGGTGCGCACGTATTCTACGCATTACGGTAAAAGCGAAACCGAGAGGATTGCAAAACAAACCTCGGATCACACCTCCCCTTATTCATAATTATTGGAAGACACACACAAATTTAAATTAAATTTAAATATGCTGGACTCTTTTGCAACAAGTTGACTTAAAGTCACTTTCTCTCTGTGCACCTGTTTTTCAGAAGCTCCAGTGCAACTGTGAACTGTGCCTCAACCATGTGTGTGTTTTGTTAAATCCAGTAGTGGTTTCACTTTGGTGGCTTCCAGGAAATTCTCACTGGCGCGGTCCAAAGCGTCCAAAGCTGCCATGTATTTCCCACTACTCTCGCTGCAACGCGCAGTCATTTCACTCAGAATAGAGTCAATGATGCCAAAAAACAGCCGCTTGCATTCTCTTTGAACATCCACTTCACGCTGCTCAAAGTTTTCACTCACCACGTAATCTTGTAGCGTCCTGGTAGCCTGCCGCTGTCGTTTTGAAGGAGCAGGCCCGTCTGCGCCATCACCTGCTGCATCCCCACTGTCATCGTACAGTTTCAGAAATTCCTCATCTGATCGCAGATCCTCAATGCAAGTGGTAGCACTTTGAATGAGTCGGACTGCAGTGATTCGATCTGTTTCTTCGGCTTGCAGCATCTGATTAGGTGGGTCCATGACCATGAGCCCGAAAACCTTGTGCATCACACTGGTGAGAAATGTGAAGCTCCGATCTGTGATGGCCTTGTGAGGACCAACAGCTTCAGTTTTCACCTCAGCACTTGATCCTTTTGTTCCGATTTCTTTCAGGAAGTCCACCAGTGCAACATGAGACTTAAACACCACAGACACTGTGTTAAGGTGTCCAGTCCATCGCTGCTCTAACAGCCTTTTAAGCATCTCTCCTTTGTACTTTGCAGTTACAACAGGCTTTTTCAGAAATTTATAAAGGGAATTACAGACATCAAAAAACTCTGCAACTGCACTTTTTGAAGAAATAGCATGCATGATCACCAAATGCAACTGGTGGTTGAAACAGTGGATGTACGGCACTCTTCTCTGTTTAACTTATTTTGTATAAGCTTCTGCCTCCCTCTCTTCCCGACATGACGCTGGCTCCGTCATAACACTGAGTAAGAATTTTGTTTGCCTCAAGACCAGCTTTTGACAGTTCATCAAGCACAACATTTGTGAGTGACTGGGCATCACACTTGTCTGTTGTCTGCATTGATAACAGCCTCTCTTGAATTTTGTAGTCCTTGTCCACGTAACGCACAACAATAGAAATGTTTTCACTGCCCGTCGGATCTTTAGTTCCTCCACCTTCAGTGTAAACCACGATTCCCCAACATCTTTATCAATCTGCTCCGTTACGATCGTGCTCATCAGTTCAATGATGTGATTTTGAATATTATGTGATGTGTAAGTTCAGTTTTTTGGAATTGTCTTCGCAAGCTCCTAGTTTTGCTTCAGCGTGTAATCAAGCAGGGAAAGAAACAGTCCGCGACCCGCTTCATCTCTGCTGCGAACTGAATCCACTTCACCCCGCAGTGGCAGCTCGTTTGAGACAAGAAATTCAATCATGTCTACAACTGCAGACACGTAGCGGCGGTTTCACGCAAGCTGATGAGAGTTAACCATGGTTGAAATTTCACTGCCCGTGCTGCATCGCATTCCTTTCTCTCTCAGCTAGCCGTGCATGCTGGATGCTCTTTGCTGTTGCTATGCCTGCTAAATCCCTTTGATTTAGCATCACCATGCTTTCAGTTAGCATACCCAGTTCTACTGAAAATAGAGTCATTCCCTTCAAATTTTCTGGCAGGAAAACAAAAAGCTGCACCGTGCTGATCCGCCCCGCTCCGCGCCTCCCCACCCCCCGGTCCAACACCGCATGTGCCACACCGCTCCGCGCGCCACGCCACAGCGCTCCGCTCCGATCACACACACACCCCCGGTCAGACAGTCAGGACTGGGCCCAACTAACAGTAAGTTGTCCCGGGCCCAGGCAAAGCTGTCCGTGGGCCTGCAGTTGGGCATAACTCTACAATAAATGACAAGGGAGCTTAGCAAAAAATTACAGTGTAAGTTCTTCAATGACTCGGAGATATCAGCTGCTGATCCAGATCACGGAAGTATTCCGGATACCTGTCTGCTGTTTCGACCTGCCTTCCCAGCCGCCTGCCTGCTCTGCTCTGTTCTGACTCTGGCCGGCTTCCCTACTTCAGAGGGAGGATTCCTGCATGCGCTTCTCTGGTCAGGACTCATGTGTTCTGGACTCGTTCTCCGTCCTTAAGCTCAGGAGGAAATAAATCTGTTATTCTTCACTTCACCCCTGTCACTGCCTTTTGCTGTCTGTGCCTGAGCCTTTGGACTACACCATAACATGTCAATGAGTGTCCTCACAATGGTGGAAGTACAAATGTGTGTGTGTGTGTGTGTGTGATTGTGGTGAAATATGTCTCACAGTTGCAATGCAAATAAAGAAACAATCTGGCATTTCTGAAATCGTTTTACGTCCAGATTGACTGGGTCAGATTGACCCGAACAGCATCTCTGTGATATAAACTTGTAGGGGGTGGTTGCAAATATGTGAAATGACCCACTTTAATTTTATATGTTGATTACACTCATTAAAACAAGCAGAAGAAGTTTCATACTGAAAAAATAATTGTAAATATTCTTCCTCGGTGTTCAAACTTTAAAACGGGTCAATTTGACCCGTAACATAATAGGAGGGTTAACAGTTTGGTCGCCTCTGATGTTTTGCCTCCAGACTGCTAAATAACATCATCTGATCATGTCTCCAGATCGTTGCCAGAAACTGTGCTGCAAAGCATTTTGTAATAAATCCAGACGCGACAGAAAAGCAAACAAAAACTGAATGTTAGTGGAAGCATGTTTCTTTATTTCACTATGCTTCATGACCAACACGTGTTTGAACCGAACATCACAGAGGATTTAAAAACCATGAAAATGACAAGAGCTGAGTTTTATCAGACTGAGGGAAACGTGAGGCAGTGTGAACGTTCCAGTAAAGAGAAAACTCAAGGGCGTATCAGTGCTCAGTAACAAGTAAGCTGCAGTTGACTTTATCACCTATCAGGCATGGGAAAATCTCTGTGTTGAGATTTTACTGCCGTGACTGGTTTCCACTCTTTCTAAAGGTAAACAGAAGATTTCCACATGCATCTCATTAACCTGTTTGGAAAGACAAGAAAGAAAAAACTCGGCTGAACATTTTACATGGAAACTGTTGGGGAACCTTCATCTTAGAATAATCTAAAACAATTGATCCAGCTGTTATCACTTCACTGAGCTCCTATTTAATGTTACAGGAGGAGCATTCGCTTAACCCTTAACCCCAACATTGTTTCCAGTTTCAGCCATTTCAGTGTAAACTGACATTGTTTTCAAATTGTTATTGTGTAAACGCAAAACTTTCATGTAACAAAAATGCAGCAAAGATGTGTTTTCTATTGAAAAGTAGTTGTGTAAACGAGACCAAAATGTAACTACAGTAAACGTTTCCAATAAATGAGGGAAATTGTAATCTTCTCCATTAACCTGGTACAAAAAAACAAGTTACAGCAACAAAACAAAAAAGTGCTGTCCAAACTATTTCATCTGGACAAATGAATACTATCAATGGTTTAACAAGGTTTTGCCTGAGAGTTTTTGCATTGTAAGATGCAGCGAGTCGCCTCAGAGGTTTGATGAGGGTGATCGGTCGCGCCTCATGGTGGTGCGAGTCCTTCAGTCGAAACGTTGGTGGTTCGATCCCCGATGCATGGCAGCTGTCTGCTTTGGCATGGGTGAATGGGATTGACTTTACTGTGGGAGCTGCTGAAGTGGTGAAATCCATGAAGTTCAATCCACAGTCGTGAGGTATTTCACTGCTATCCCCATCACACACGCTGCAGAAAGAAAAAAGAAACTCAAAAAGATGACATGTCTGGCAAGGGCATGAATTTCATTTTTTAAAAGATATTTCACTATTTTTTGTAAAGTAAAGTTAAACAGCTTTTTAACTGAATGCTGAATCCAACAGCACAAAGTCACCTGAACTCTTTCAGTCTTAAAATTTGATTTGAAAACTCGTTTTAAAACTCATTTACACTTGTAAAAAATCATCCGAACACAGGTGTTTAATGAAAATATACTGTATTTTCCAGGCTTTTAGTCACACTTTTTCAGCTGTTTAGCTGCCATTATCGAAATTCTGACACTTATCAAACGTGCAGCCATGTCTGAACATGGAAAACTAAATGTGTTATAGGCCAGTGTGACTATTGTGGGTTTTTTTTTTCCCTCAAAATAGTTTATTTTTTTTCTGACTTATAGCCCATAAAATACGGGAATAACCCTCCCAAAACTGAAAAGGAAATAGCAAGAGGCTTGCTACCATTTCCAGATAGCGGATACACCATGGTGCTCTCTGGCGCCCCCATGAGGTGCGAACTGCTCCCTTTTGAAAACCTAAACATTCGTGGAGAACGTTCAGCATCCCCACACCGTACCTTCATTGTCTTGTGGATCCAGTCGGTGAAGTAGGTCACGTTGGCGTAGACCCCTGGCTTGTTCCTCAGAGCACAACCGAACCCAAAGCTGGTGTCCCCTGCCAGCCACCAGACGTCGTCCTGTCTGACCACCAGAGGTCCTCCGCTGTCGCCCTGCACACACCAAGGAAGACCTGGAGCCGCCGCAAAGCAAGCGAACGTGACGTTTGCAGTGGGAGATGTCCGGCACTGACCTGGCAGGTGTCCACGCCTCCCTGCAGCCTGCCTGCACACGCCATGGTCTTGGTCACCAGGCCGCCCAGGACGTGAGGGAGGTTGCAGGTGTCTCTGCTGAAAATGCTCACCCGGGCTTGATTCAGTAAATCCGATCCTGCTGTGTCTGAGAAACATGAACACAGTCAGTTCAGTCGGAGCATTTCAAAAAGAGCCATTCTCAAGGAGTTGCATTCTGCTTCGCTCCAAGCACCATTATCGCCTACAGGGACTCCCAAAAGAGAAATTTTGAGTTTTCACTTGAATCATCTTTGTATAATTTCCAAGGAAAAAGTCTCTCTCTCTCTCAAATACACACACACACACAGACACACACACACACACGTGAAGTTGGACCCACCGAACTGGCTCAGGCGTCCCCATCCTGTGATCCAGGCTTCACTCCGAGGTCCAAGCACTTGGCCAACATTTGGAAGACACACCGCCATCACGGTACCTGAAAAACAATCATGAACAAGCTCAATCCTTTACTCGTCGCTCAACTGTTTCTTCTTCTTCCACATAAATTAATCATTCTATAGTGATAATGTTAACAAAATACACAAACAACACATCGTCCATTGAGGCACATTTACCTCAATTTGATGCTACACTTGCACAAGAATTTTATTTTGATGTCAGATGTTGAATTTCTGGATTCACAGTTCACCACAATGAAAAAACAGTAAGTGATATAATTACTGCAGTTACTACACCTTACTGTAGGGAGCAGTGTTGAGCCCATTTGGTTGCAATGTTCAGATGAATCCATACAGACAAGACAGTTTATATTTTTCGGCTGCTGTGTCTCTCATTGATAAAGTTAATAGTGTATGTTCTCAGGATGTATGTGTGTGATTTTATTACAAAAACAGCACCAGCTGTCATATTAACTGCTTTGTTTTCAGCATTTCTGCTGTTTCCGCGTAATCTGACACTGTTTTCAATACGTTGCCGTGTAAACATGCAATTTTTCTGAAACAAAAGCTACAAAACAATCATCTTGACTTGACAAGCTGCTGTGTTTCTCTTGAATGCCTTTTCTTTAATAAAATTCCTCCTGAATTGTTGCTTCAAGAAGACTTACTTCCGAACACCAAGGGCCTGCTGAGCCTCAGGAGAGCGATGTCGTTGTCGTTGGTCTGCGGGTTGTAGTCTTCATGACTTATGATCTTGAGGATCGTCCTGCCACGGTCCATCACAGACAGGCTCACGTCTCCGGAATACACTCTCCAGCGGCTCAGGTCATTGTAGCTGCCATGAAAACAAAGAGGTGAGTTTAAAACAAACGTCTACCGGTGGAAACTTCCTTGGCTAACGTTCTCTCTCCGCTCGATGGAGGCTCACTCTTGGAAGCAGTGCGCCGCCGTCAGGATCCAGGTGGGGCTGATGATGGAGCCTCCACAGAGGTGCTGGTTGTTAATCTGCAGGCTGACCTGCCAGGGCCAGACCCCATTCGCCGCTTCGGTGCCGCCCACGACACGAGCCCCGGGATCCACCGCAGGCCGGCCACATTCTGAGGAGGCAGGAGCAAAGTAGGACTCCCTCACATCACAGGCTGGAGATGAGTGAAAGCTTAGCTGCTTTTGATGCACATGTGCAAAAGCAAGGTTTTGAAACAGTAACTCACCAACACACTGAACCGTGACAGCCTTCTCCGAGCAATCAAGGCTGCAAACAAGAGGAAGAATCTTACATTTCCACCCATCAGTTCTGTCAGAACACAGGAATGTAATCCAGTGGACGGGGGTGCTTACCTGTGAACGAGCTGGGACCTCAGGTCCGAGTGAGGATTACTTCCAGGCTTCAGCTTCAGGTATCCGCCAGAGGCCAGCCGGCCGGCGTTGGTCTGGCTGGAGCTCACATAGTCCTGACTGTGAGAGACACGAAACACTGAGATGAGACTGAAGCAAAATATACTCCAAAATATCTTAGAGTCAAACAGATCAAATCCTTTAGGTTTATATTCAACCTTGTCAAAAACTTATCTGTTCAACCTAGTTTTTTTTAATTAAATACATTAAAACTTTTTTTTAGAGTTTTTAAGACATTGGTGGGGGGGGACGAAAACAAATTTATTTATTTATTTTTTTGAATCAGTTCTTGTTTTAAAATGCCCGTGTCCTCCAGTGTTTGCTTAATCTAAAGTGAAAATATCATATCCTCAGTGGTTTGACAGTAATATGAATAAATTATGTGGTGATGTCTTTTTAAAAGGAGAAAATATTTCCTCCGTAAATAATGTGAAATTATTTTGTGTTACTTATGTGTCTATTATTTATTTACTGTGCCTGGATGTGAGTGTGTGTAAATGTAATTTGACTGCATCCTGATCTGATATAAATATAAATTCTTGATCTGCTGGACATACCTGGCAATAAAGATGTTCCTGATTCCTGTTTCAGAATTTTGAGTGTGATTATTTTATTATTTTTTTAATCGTATTGAAAGGTCCTGTTCGAAGCATTGTTGATGGATTGAAATGTTAACGGTTAACAAGACCACAGTAAGGCAACAGCAGCCATGAAGAGGTGATGCAGCACGTGGTGTCTGATATAATCTGACCTGCGGAAGCCGATCTGCTCACACACGGCCTGCCCGTAGGAGTCGTTCCAGGCCTGAGCACACACAGGCATCCACTTCTGCTTCGCTGAGGAGAAACCCTCCAGCACAGACTTGGTCCCATGAAGACGGACTGTCAAACACAGAGCTCAGGACTCAAACTGCTCTCACAGTGTGTGTTTGCGTGTGTGTGTGTGTGTGTGTGTGTGTGTGTGTGTGTGTGTGTGTGTGTGTGTGTGTGTGTGTGTGTGTGTGTGTGTGTGTGTGTGTGTGTGTGTGTGTGTACGTGTGTGTGGATGAGTGCGATGCTCTCACAGCAGTTGGATTCATCCTCCCCGTCGTAACAGTCCCTGATCCCGTCGCACCACTGGGAAGGTTTGATGCAGCTCGGTCCCTTCGCACAAACCGCACAAACCGCACCAACTGCACCAACTGCACCAACTTCAGAGGCCAACATGTGGTAACCTGAAAACAAGCGCATACTACTGCTGTTTAATACTGCATAGTGCAAGCAAAGGAGTGCACACACACACACACACACACACACACACACACACAAACAGGAGCTACGAGTCCTGCTATGGAAATCACTGTTCAACACAACGGTGAAGGATCCAGATTGACTTACCGAAGCAAGCTGAGATAAGGAAACACGCCATCACCATGGTCATTAAAGCCGCCCAGAGTCCGAAGGCGCATTCTGTGGTGGAACACAGATTGAACACAAATCATAAAAAAGTTGATGATATTTCTCGGAAACTAAAGCCTCAAATCCAGATTCTCAGAAGTCGTTCAAAATGTTTTAATATTCCAAAAATAATATCAACCTGCGGTTTTAAATCTTAAAGTAAATACCAACATTTCTCTAAAGAAAAATAACAGCAAAAACAAACAAAAAGAAAAAGCCATCTTTTCAGGATTTGGTGAACTTTGTATTGATATTCGGGTCAGATCTGCATATGGTGCACTTCAATTTACATTAAAATATGCTTTGACATGAATAATATACAGTATATTTATGATATTAGGCAAAAAACATCAAAGATATTAAAGACTTCATTTCTTACGTAACTGTTATTGATTTAGTAAATAATAGAGCGTATTACATAAGGTAGATTCATTATAATAAATGCAATATATATAATTGTACAACCCAATGGTTCTTCCATATCTGACTTATTGTGTTGAAAACCGAGAAAAGCAGGGAAAATATGAACTTAATCAACTTCTGAACATCAAACACAAATTAGAGATTAAATCTATTTTTCCTTAAATGGAAATTAATGGTAACACTTTACTTGAAGCACCCGGTATAACACATCATAAGTAGTTATAAACACTCAAAAATGATCATAATGCTTTATAACCCACTATACAACATAGGGTTAGGGTTAGGTCCTGATGTTATAAAGCATTGTGATAATTTGTGAGTGTTGATAACTATAGTTATACAGTGCTATAATGTACTTATAATGTGTTATACAGGGGTGCTTCAAGTAAAGTGTTACCAGCAAAAAATTACGAAGGAAAATGATGACAATCTCAACATCCAGAAAATTTTCGTGGAATCTTCAGGTGAAAAATGCAGTGAAATTGAAAAAAACACACAATCCAAGTCCAAAAATCAATGTTTTCTTGGAAATTATTATAATTTACGGTTTATCAGCTGGATTGGAGCCTCTTGCCGACACTTTTGGTCCACAGGCCTTATTTTTGACACCCCCATCTTAAAGATGTAAAAAAACTTCTAAAACTGTTTACCGCCTCCAAGGAGGTTATGTAATCATGTCGGTTTGTTGGTTGGTTGGTTGGTCTGTTAGCAACATTACAGAAAAGTAATGGACAGATTGCAATGAAACTTTGTGGAATGGTGGGTCTTGGTCTAACTTAGAATCCATTAAATTTTGGTGATGATCCGGATCACTGTCTGGATCCAGGGATTTTTTTGAAGGATTCTTTATCATTGAGAGATAGGGAGTCTTTCGCATAGTTGGGCAGGCCCGCCGACAGGGGGCCTGTGCGGCATGTGCGTGCCACGCTGCATGCCGCACGCCGCAGTGCTCCGCTCCGATCACACCCCCAATCACAATGTTGTTTTATTATATATGGTATATGGTGTTCTTATTGTTGTTGGTGACTGATTTGACCTGTGGCAGAGGTCTGTGCTCTCTGTGTGCCAAATTCTAGTTTTGTTACCTTTTCCTTCATTCAACAACAAATGAAAACTTCCAATGCAGAAGTCAGCTCAGATAAATTCTCGCTGTTAAAAACTGTCAGTAAATCTCGGAGATGACAGGGGTTATGGGTCTCGCTCAAGGTCACCACTGTTGGTCCTTGACCTCCATCAGCTCCCCGGGGCGCTGCGATGTGGAATCTCAGCACAGGAACAGGTTTAATGTGGAAAAAAATGACATTTCACCAAGGGATGACCAAAGCATGACAAGTATTATCACCACTACCATCGCTGATGCTGCAATTCTTCTTCGCTGGAGGATGAGCTGCCGCTGGGGTGCTGCGCTGGGTCTGATTTGGGTCCACGGGCTGCAGACCCTGCTGGGGGACATTGGACGGGCGTCCGGACTCCTCCTGACGAAACGCCCTGTCGTCATAGAAAGGAATGTCTCCCTGGAGACGCAAGGAAAGTTCATTCAGTGCGCCCGCAAGGAAAATTAACCATCGACTAAACTTTTGTTCACACTTTAACCAGAGTCAGATCTCCGGGAGGGAAACCGACCGTGAACTTAACAGCCTGAATGCATCCAAGAGACAGAACAACTCAAATGTAAAAGATGTGATCATGTAATTCTGCCCAAAGCTAAGAGGACCTTCATTCTGCTTTCACAAACTTATCTTTTCTTTATTTCAGTCAAACTGTATTTGGCTCTGGTTTAATAAGAACAGTAGGATGAAGAGCCTTTCAGGAGTTTACCTGCTTGCTTTGCATGGTGACTCGATGTCGGTGTGGATAAGAATTCAATTTCAACCCTGCAAACTAAAAGTAAAGACAGAGCAATTAAGAAAACAGTCAGATTAGGTGTTATGTGTAACCTGTTAAAGAGATTTTAACTCTCATATGGATTAAACACATTCAGAAATTGAGAATTCAATAAATGGGGCAACTTCTTTTTTCCATAAAAAGCATGAAAACATTAGAAACAGATAAACAGAGAAGAGGCCGTAGTCTTTCCTCCACTTACCGTCAAACGATCAGTCGGTCAGTCGATCTGCTCTCTCTCTCTCTCTCTCTCTCTCTCTTTCGCTGTCTGGTTCCTCACCTTCACTCCTCTCTTTAATAAACAGCCCAGACCACTCCTATTTCTCCTCTGCACCAGCGAGGTCCTTTGTAAAACAGAAGATGGGCAAACACTTTCAGATAAGGCGGAAAGTCTTATTTCAACAGCAATCTTCTGCACATTTCTCAGTAACCCTGACCTGTGTTTTCTGTAGTGTGATCATGTCTTTTCATGGTTTTTGTGTCTGAAGAAACAGAAAACAATTCAATATGTGATGAGACTCTTTATATTTCAGTGTTTTTATGTTCTGATTTGAATTTGTTTGAGAACAACTGGTCAACATCATATATCAACATTTAACTTTTTTTCTGCAATAAGACGTTTTGGTACCAGAGATCACAGGAGGATCTGATAAAAGAAACACTCCATAAAGTCTTCTTTAAGAGGGTAAGCTCAGGGTCTTACAGATTATCTGCACTGAAAAAAGCTGGATCTTACAGCCAAAACTACAGCAAACTAATGAGACCAGGGCTGCCCAACATAAGGACCGAGGGCCAAAATTGGTCTACGCAAGGCTCCAGTCTTCACCATCAAACCACCATTTCAAAAAAACATTGATCTGAAAAACAAACAAACTACTTTCTTCAGAGTAGCAGACGCAACACAACACTGAGCTGAGCTGAGAAGTCAGAGATGCTTCATGAAGGAATATAAACTAGCATTAGCCTCAAAGCCATGCAGTCAGGATGAGGATGTAAAAACATCCAGAATGCAGCAGCTAGAGGAGAAGCGTTTTGGATATTTCATTTATTTTACACCAGACAGTTTCACTAATGTTGACTTTACGTTGAGGTTGTAGTTGTTGTTTTGGTTTGTGAAAATATACATATTTTCTTCATTTCACATTCTGTGAAACAGCAACAATACAACTCACGTATGCTTGTATAAGTTTTCATGTATGAGTGTGTAGAAAAAAAAAACAAAACATAAAGGCGAGGACAAGGACGTCATCCGGGCCTCGAGTGCTGCTGTCCTGCGTGTTTCAGGTCTCTCCCAGTTCCAACACACCTGACTGCAATGAGGCTCGTCACTGGGCTTCTTTACAAGCTGGATGAGACACTGAAGCAGAGAGAGAGCTGAAACATGCAGGATGTTGTGTTTTCTGTGGGTCCAAGCACAGATGTCAGGTAAATAGACCACAGAAGTTTAGTGTTTCTATTTAAAAACATTCCCTGAAAAGTGCTTGACAACCCCGGTTTACCACAAAGGTGTAAAACATGAAGCACAACATCACAAACTGAACTGCTGACGTTTCCGATCCAGGCTGCAAGATCTAAAACACTCTGATTGGCATTAATTTCATATGAGTAGTTTTTTGTTCCAACTGGTTTACGGATGGTTGCAGTGTTTTAAGAAGAGAAGAGGACATGATTCAACTTTGAGACTCTATCAATGTGATCAGTTTTAGACTCCTTCAATCGTCGGCAGGTCACCAATAGTATAAAAGCCATGGCTTATAAAAGCGTGGCAGATTTCCTATCGCTCAAGAAGCTTTTACTTACTCTGCTCCAAATGTTCACTCATTAAGTTGAAGTTAAACAGTAAGTTTGGGGGTGAGCTAATGTTTACTCCTTGATTCAGATATTTAACTGACACTGTATGGTTCTGGCGAGTCCCGACCTCCATATGGAAGCTCTTCAGTCAGTGTTGTCGGGTCGGGATGCTGCCTGTAATTTGGAGATGGATCTGCGTGGCATCCTGAGCATTATCTCTATAAATCTGTATCCTGTTTTTCTGATGTAGTATATACCATTATACCCTTTGATTGGATTTGTTTAAGTTGTTATCCGCCCTAACCTCCTCTCCGTCATAACACTGAGTAAGAATTTTGTTTGCCTAAAGACCAGCTTTTGACAGTTCATCAAGCACAACATTTGTGAGTGACTGGGCATCACACTTGTCTGTTGTCTGCATTGATAACAGCCTCACTTGAATTTTGTAGTCCTTGTCCATGTAACGCACAACTATAGAAATGTTTTCACTGCCCGTCAGATCTTTAGTTCCTCCACCTTAAACCATGATTCCCCAACATCTTTAACAATCTGCTCCGTTACGATCGTGCTCATCAGTTCAATGAAGTGATTTTGGATATCATGTGATGTGTAAGTTGAGTTTTTGGAATTGTCTTCGCAAGCTCCAAGTTTTGCTTCAGCGTGTAATCAAGCAGGGAAAGAAACAGTCCGCTACCCGCTTCATCTCTGCTGCGAACTGAATCCACTTCACCCCACAGTGGCAGCTCGTTTGAGACAAGAAATTCAATCATGTCTACAACTGCAGACACGTAGAGGCGGTTTCACGCAAGTTGATGAGAGTTAACCATGGTTGAAATTTCACTGCCCGTGCTGCATCGCATTCCTTTCTCTCTCAGCTAGCCGTGCATGCTGGATGCTCTTTGCTGTTGCTATGCCTGCAAAATCCCTTTGATTTATCATTAGCATGCTTTCATATCCAGTTCTACTGAAAACAGAATCATTCCCTGCAAATTTTCTGGCAGGAAAACAAAAAGCTGCATCTCGGCTCACGGCTCCCGACGCAGCATGCAGGCACCGTGCTGATCCGCACCGCTCCGCGCGCCATGCCACAGGCCGCACGCCGTACGACGGACACCGCTCCGCGCTCTGCACGCCACACGCCGCAGCGCTCCGCTCCGATCACACACACCCGCGGTCAGACAGTCAGGACTGGGCCCAACAAACAGTAAGTTGTCCCGGGCCCAGGCGAAGCTGTCCGTGGGCCTGTAGTTGGACATAACTCTACAATAAATGACAAGGGGGCTCAGCAAAAAATTACAGTGTAAGTTCTTCAATGACTCTGCGATATCAGCTGCTGATCCAGATCAGGAAGTATTACAGATACCAGGATCCAGAACAGACAAAAATAGGGGGATTCCGGAGTGTCAGTCACTGTGAGGAAACACATTGAGATATGAACATGCAACAAACAGCTTTCTCCCATACATTGTTTGTGTTGGGGAGAAATAAAATGTTTTTTATTATATATGGTGTTCTTATTGTTGTTGGTGACTGATTTGAGTTGTGGCGGAGGTCTGCGCTCTCTGAGTCCCAAATTGCTCTTGTTTCTAATTGTTGTGTTCTCCGGTGGGCGGTGCTGAGAAGGGCTGTTTCCTGTAATGTGGGTCAAGTCATCGCTGAATGAGATTCAGCTGTGTCTGCTGAGGCTCCTCTATTTAAGTTGGGCCCAGTCTTCAATCATCGCTGGATTGTAAGTCATCATCAACAGTTAGTTTTGAGAGTTTGTGATTGTTTGCAGCCGACAGTGCCTCGCTAACCAAATTTCTTGTTTCTAGTCTTCAGACCCCCCCTGTCTGCTGCTCTGACCTGCCTTCCCAGCCGCCTGCCTGCTCTGCTCTGTTCTGACTCTGGCCGGCTTCCCTACTTCAGAGGGAGGATTCCTGCATGCGCTTCTGTGGTCAGGACTCATGCCTTCTGGACTCGGACTCCGTCCTTAAGCTTGGGAGGAAATAAATCTGTTTTTCTTCACTTCACCCGTCGCTGCCTTTTGCTGTCTGTGCCTGAGCCTTTGGACTGTACCATAACATGTCAATGAGTGTCCTCACAATGGTGGAAGTACAAATGTGTGTGTGTGTGTGACTGTGGTGAAATATGTCTCACAGTTGCAATGCAAATAAAGAAATAATCTGGCATTTCTGAAACCCTTTCACGCCCAGTTTGACTGGGTCAGATTGACCCGAACAGCATCTCTGTGATATAAACATGTCGGGGGTGGTTACAAATATGTGAAATGACCCACTTTAATTTTATGTTGATTACACTCATTAAAACAAGCAGAAGAAGTTTCATACTGAAAAAATAATTGTAAATATTCTTCCTCGGTGTTCAAACTTTAAAACGGGTCAATTTGACCCGTAACATAACAGGAGGGTTAACAGTTTGGTCGCCTCTGATGTTTTGCCTCCAGACTGCTAAATAACATCATCTGATCATGTCTCCAGATCGCTCCCAGAAACTGTGCTGCAAAGCATTTTGGAATAAATCCAGACGCGACAGAAAAGCAAACAAAAACTGAATGTTAGTGGAAGCATGTTTCTTTATTTCACTATGCTTCATGACCGACACGTGTTTGAACTGAACATCACAGAGGATTTAAAAACCATGAAAATGACAAGAGCTGAGTTTTATCAGACTGAGGGAAATGTGAGGCAGTGTGAAGGTTCCAGTAAAGAGAAAACTCAAGGGCGTATCAGTGCTCAGTAACAAGTAAGCTGCAGTTGACTTTATCACCTATCAGGCATGGGAAAACCTCTGTGTTGAGATTTTACTGCCGTGACTGGTTTCCACTCATTCTAAAGGTAAACAGAAGATTTCCACATGCATCTCATTAACCTGTTTGGAAAGACAAGAAAGAAAAAAACTCGGCTGAACATTTTACATGGAAACTGTTGGGGAACCTTCATCTTAGAATGATCTAAAACAATTGATCCAGCTGTTATCGCTTCACTGAGCTCCTATTTAATGTTACAGGAGGAGCATTCGCTTAACCGTCAACCCCAACATTGTTTCCAGTTTCAGCCATTTCAGTGTAAACTGACATTGTTTTCAAATTGTTATTGTGTAAACGCAAAACTTTCATGTAACAAAAATGCAGCAAAGATGTGTTTTCTATTGAAAAGTTGTCGTGTAAACAAGACCTAAATGTAACTACAATAAACGTTTCCAATAAATGAGGGATATTGTAATCTTCTCCATTAACCTGGTACAAAAAAAAGTTACAGCAACAAAACAAAAAAGTGCTGTCCAAACTGTTTCATATGGACAAATGAATACTATCAATGGTTTAACAAGGTTTTGCCTGAGAGTTTTTGCATTGTAAGATGCAGCGAGTCGCCTCAGAGGTTTGATGAGGGTGATCGGTCGCGCCTCATGGTGGTGCAACAGCACAAAGTCACCTGAACTCTTTCAGTCTTAAAATTTGATTTTAAAACTCGTTTTAAAACTCATTTACACTTGTAAAAAATCATCCGAACACATTTCTCAGAAACCCTGACCTGTGATCATGTTTGTTCATGTTTTTTGTGTCTGAAGAAACAGAAAACAATTTAATATGTGAAGAGACTCTTTATATTTCAGTGTTTTTATGTTCTGATTTGAATTTGTTTGAGAACAACTGGTCAACATCATATATCAACATTTAAATTTTTCTGCAATAAGACATTTTGGTACCTGAGATCACAGAAAGATCTGATAAAAGAAATACTCAATAAAGTCTTCTTTAAGAGGGTAAAGCTCAGGGTCTTACAGATTATCTGCAGTGAAAAAAGCTGGATCTTACAGCCAAAACTACAGCAAACCAGTGAGAACAGAGCTGCCAAACATAAGGACCGAGGGCCAAAATTGGTCTGCACGAGGCTCCAGTCTTCACCATCAAACCACCATTTCAAAAAAACATTGATCTGAAAAACAAACAAACTACTTTCTTCAGAGTAGCAGACACAACACGACACTGAGCTGAGCTGAGACGTCACTGACGCCTCAGCTCAGCGTCACGTCAGATATGCTGCCATGAAAGAAGATAAACTAGCATTAGCCTCAAAGCCATGCAGTCAGGATGAGGCTGTAAAAACATCCAGAATGCAGCAGCTGGAGGAGAAGCGTTTTGCACATTTCATTTATTTTACACCAGACAGTTTCACTAAAGTTCACTTTACGTTGAGGTTGTAGTAGTTGTTTTGGTTTGTGAAAATATACATATTTTCTTCATTTCACATTCTGTGAAACAGCAACAAAAAAACTCAAGTATGCTTGTGTAAGTTTTCAAGTATGAGTGTGCAGAAAAAAAAACCCCAACAAAACATAAAGGCGAGGACAAGGACGTCATCCGGGCCTCGAGTGCTGCTGTCCTGCGTGTTTCAGGTCTCTCCCAGTTCCAACACACCTGACTGAAATGAGGCTCGTCACTGGACTTCTTTACAAGCTGGATGAGACACTGAAGCAGGGAGAGAGCTGAAACATGCAGGATGTTTTGTTTTCTGTGGGTCCAAGCACAGATGTCAGGTAAGTTGACCACAGAAGTTTAGTGTTTCCATTTAAAAACATTCCCGGAAAAGTGCTTGACAACCCGGTTTACCACAAAGGTGTAAAGCATGAAGCACAACATCACAAACTGAACTGCTGACGTTTCCGATCCAGGCTGCAAGATCTAAAACACTCTGATTGGCATTCATTTCATATGAGTAGTTTTTTGTTCCATTTGGTTTACTGATGATCTGATGATTGCAGTGTTTTAAGAAGAGAAGAGGACATGATTCAACTTTGAGACTCAATCAGTGTGATCAGTTTTAAACTCCTTCAATCGTCGGCAGGTCACCAAGAGTATAAAAGCCACAGGTCCACCTTCATTTGCGTGGCAGATTTCCTATCGCTCAAGAAGCTTTTACTTACTCTGCTCCAAATGTTCACTCATTAAGTTGAAGTTAAACAGTAAGTTTGGGGGTGAGCTAATGTTTACTCCTTGATTCAGATATTTAACTGACACTGTATGGTTCTGCCGAGTCCCGTCCTCCATATGGAAGCTCTTCAGTCAGTGTTGTCGGGTCGGGATGCTGCCTGTAATTTGGAGATGGATCTGCATGGCATCCTGAGCATTATCTCTATAAATCTGTAGCCTGTTTTTCTGATGTAGTATATACCATTATACCCTTTGATTGGATTTGTTTAAGTTGTTATCCGCCCTCACCTCCTCTCCGTCATAACACTGAGTAAGAATTTTGTTTGCCTGAAGACCAGCTTTTGACAGTTCATCAAGCACAACATTTGTGAGTGACTGGGCATCACACTTGGCTGTTGTCTGCATTGATAACAGCCTCTTTTGAATTTTGTAGTCCTTGTCCATGTGACGCACAACAATAGAAATGTTTTCACTGCCCGTCGGATCTTTAGTTCCTCCACCTTCAGTGTAAACCACGATTCCCCAACATCTTTATCAATCTGCTCCGTTACGATCGTGCTCATCAGTTCAATGAAGTGATTTTGAATATCATGTGATGTGTAAGTTCAGTTTTTTGGAATTGTCTTCGCAAGCTCCAAGTTTTGCTTCAGCGTGGAATCAAGCAGGGAAAGAAACAGTCCGCTACCCGCTTCATCTCTGCTGCGAACTGAATCCGCTTCACCCCGCAGTGGCAGCTCGTTTGAGACAAGAAATTCAATCATGTCTACAACTGCAGACACGTGGAGGCGGTTTCACGCAAGTTGATGAGAGTTAACCATGGTTGAAATTTCACTGCCTGTGCTGCATCGCATTCCATTCTCTCTCAGCTGGCCATGCATGCTGGATGCTCTTTGCTGTTGCTATGCCTACTAAATCCCTTTGATTTATCATCACCATGCTTTCATACCCAGTTCTACTGAAAACAGAATAATTCCCTGCAAATTTTCTGGCAGGAAAACAAAAAGCTGCATCTCGGCTTACGGCTCCCGGCGCAGCATGCAGGCACCGTGCTGATCCGCATCACTCCGCGCGCCACGCCACAGGCTGCACGCCGTACGACGGACACCGCTCCGCGCGCCACGCCACACGCCGCACCGCTCCGATCACACACACCCCCGGTCAGACAGTCAGGACTGGGCCCAACTAACAGTAAGTTGTCCCGGGCCCAGGCAAAGCTGTCCGTGGGCCTGTAGTTGGACATAACTCTACAATAAATGACAAGGGGGCTCAGCAAAAAATTACAGTGCAATTTCTTCAATGACTTGAAAGAGATATCAGCTGCTGATCTAGATCAGGAAGTATTCCGGATACCAGGATCCAGAACAGACAAAAAAAGGGGGATTCCGGAGTGTCAGTCACTGTGAGGAAACACATTGAGATATGAACATGCAACAAACAACTTTCTGCCATACATTGTTTGTATTGGGGAGAAATAAAATGTTTTTTATTATATATGGTGTTCTTATTGTTGTTGGTGACTGATTTGAGCTGTGGCGGAGGTCTGCGCTCTCTGAGTCCCAAAATGCTCTTGTTTCTTCTTGTTGTGTTCTCAGGTGGGCGGTGCTGAGAAGGACTGTTTCCTGTAATGTGGGTCAAGTCATCGCTGAATGAGATTCAGCTGTGTCTGCTGAGGCTCCTCTATTTAAGTTGGGCCCAGTCTTCAATCATTGCTGGATTGTAACTCATCATCAACAGTCAAGACTTTGAGATTGTTTGCAGCCGACAGTGCCTCGCTAACCAAGTTTCCTGTTTGTAGTCTTCAGACCCCCTCTGTCTGCTGTTTCGACCTGCCTTCCCAGCCGCCTGCCTGCTCTGCTCTGTTCTGACTCTGGCCGGCTTCCCCACTTCAGAGGGAGGAGTTCTGCATGCGCTTCTCTGGTCAGGACTCATGCCTTCTGGACTCGGACTCCGTCCTTAAGCTTGGGAGGAAATAAATCTGTTTTTCTTCACTTCACCCCTGTCGCTGCCTTTTGCTGTCTGTGCCTGAGCCTTTGGACTGCACCATAACATGTCAATGAGTGTCCTCACAATGGTAGAAGTACAAGTGTGTGTGTGTGTGTGTGTGTGTGAGATTGTGGTGAAATATGTCTCACAGTTGCAATGCAAATAAAGAAATAATCTGGCATTTCTGAAACCCTTTTACGTCCAGTTTGACTGGGTCAGATTGACCCGAACAGCATCTCTGTGATATAAACTTGTCGGGGGTGGTTACAATTATGTGAAATGACCCACCTTAATTTTATATGTTAATTACACTCATTAAAACAAGCAGAAGAAGTTTCATACTGAAAAAATGATTGTAAATATTTTTCCTAGGTGTTCAAACTTTAAAATGGGTCAATTTGACCCGTAACATAATGGGAGGGTTAACAGTTTGGTCGCCTCTGATGTTTTGCCTCCAGACTGCTTTAAAAACATCATCTGATCATGTCTCCAGGTCGTTGCCAGAAACTGTGCTGCAAAGCATTTTGTAATAAATCCAGACGCGACAGAAAAGCAAACAAAAACTGAATGTTAGTGGAAGCAAGTTTCTTTATTTCACTATTCTTCATGACCGACACGTGTTTGAACCGAACATCACAGAGGATTTAAAAACCATGAAAATGACAACAGAAACTGAAGAGCTGAGTTTTATCAGACTGAGGGAAACGTGAGGCAGTGTGAACGTTCCAGTAAAGAGAAAACTCAAGGGCGTATCAGTGCTCAGTAACATGTAAGCTGCAGTTGACTTTATCACCTATCAGACATGGGAAAACCTATGTGTTGAGATTTTACTGCCGTGACTGGTTTCCACTCATTCTAAAGGTAAACAGAAGATTTCCACATGCATCTCATCAATCTGTTTGGAAAGACAAGAAAGAAAAAAACTCGGCTGAACATTTTACATGGAAACTGTTGGGGAACCTTCATCTTAGAATCAGATCATCTAAAACAATTGATCCAGCTGTTATCGCTTCACTGAGCTCCTGTTCAATGTTAGAGGAGCATTCACTTTACCCTCAACCCCAACATTGTTTCCAGTTTCAGCCATTTCAGTGTAAACTGACATTGTTTTCAAATTGTTATTGTGTAAACGCAAAACTTTCATGAAACAAAAATGCAACAAAGATGTGTTTTCTATTGAAAAGTTGTCGTGTAAACGAGACCGAAATGTAATTACAGTAAACGTTTCCAATAAATGAGGGATATTGTAATCTTCTCCATTAACCTGGTACAAAAAAACAAGTTACAGCAACAAAACAAAAAAGTGCCGTCCAAACTGTTTCATCTGGACAAATGAATACTATCAATGGTTTAACGAGGTTTTGCCTGAGAGTTTTTGCATTGTAAGATGCAGCGAGTCGCCTCAGAGGTTTGATGAGGGTGATCGGTCGCGCCTCATGGTGGTGCGAGTCCTTCAGTCGAAACGTTGGTGGTTCGATCCCCGATGCATGGCAGCTGTCTGCTTTGGCATGGGTGAATGGGATTGACTTTACTGTGGGAGCTGCTGAAGTGGTGAAATCCATGAAGTTCAATCCACAGTCGTGAGGTATTTCACTGGTATCCCCATCACACACGCTGCAGAAAGGAAAAAGAAACTCAAAAAGATGACATGTCTGGCAAGGGCCTGAATTTCATTTTTTAAAAGATATTTCAACATTTTTTTTAAAGTAAAGTAAAACAACTTTTTATCTGAATGCTGAATCCGACAGCACAAAGTCACCTGAACTCTTTCAGTCTTAAAATTTGATTTTAAAACTCATTTGCACTTTTAAAAAATCATCCGAAAATAAGTGTTTAATGAAAATATACTGTATTTTCCAGGCTTTTAGTCACACTTTTTCAGCTGTTTAGCTGCCATTATCGAAATTCCGACACTTATCAAATATGCAGCCATGTCTGAACATGGAAAACTAAATGTGTTATAGGCCAGTGTGACGATTGTGGGGTTTTTTTCCTCTTCATAGTTTTTTTTTTTTTCCTGACTTATAGCCAAGAAAACACGGGAATAACCCTCCCAAAACTGATAAGGAAACAGAGGCTTTGCGACCATTTCCAGATAGCGGATACAGCATAGTGCTCTCTGGCGCCCCCATGAGGTGCGAACTGCTCCCTTTTGAAAACCTAAACATTCGTGGAGAACGTTCAGCATCCCCACACCGTACCTTCATTGTCTTGTGGATCCAGTCGGTGAAGTAGGTCACGTTGGCGTAGACCCCTGGCTTGTTCCTCAGAGCACATCCGAACCCAAAGCTGGTGTCCCCTGCCAGCCACCAGACGTCGTCCTGTCTGACCACCAGAGGTCCTCCGCTGTCGCCCTGCACACACCAAGGAAGACCTGGAGCCGCCGCAAAGCAAGCGAACGTGACGTTTGCAGTGGGAGATGTCCGGCACTGACCTGGCAGGTGTCCACGCCTCCCTGCAGCCTGCCTGCACACAACATGGTCTTGGTCACCAGGCCGCCCAGGACGTGAGGGAGGTTGCAGGTGTCTCTGCTGAAAATGCTCACCCGGGCTTGATTCAGTAAATCCGATCCTGCTGTGTCTGAGAAACATGAACACAGTCAGTTCAGTCGGAGCATTTCAAAAAGAGCCGTTCTCAAGGAGTTGCATTCTGCTTCGCTCCAAGCACCATTATCGCCTACAGGGACTCCCAAAAGAGAAATTTTGAGTTTTCACTTGAATCATCTTTGTATAATTTCCAAGGAAAAAGTCTCTCTCTCTCTCAAATACACACACACACACACACACACACACGTGAAGTTGGACCCACCGAACTGGCTCAGGCGTCCCCATCCTGTGATCCAGGCTTCACTCCGAGGTCCAAGCACTTGGCCAACATTTGGAAGACACACCGCCATCACGGTACCTGAAAAACAATCATGAACAAGCTCAATCCTTTACTCGTCGCTCAACTGTTTCTTCTTCTTCCACATAAATTAATCATTCTATAGTGATAATGTTAACAAAATACACAAACAACACATCGTCCATTGAGGCACATTTACCTCAATTTGATGCTACACTTGCACAAGAATTTTATTTTGATGTCAGATGTTGAATTTCTGGATTCACAGTTCACCACAACGAAAAAACAGGAAGTGATATAATTACTGTAGTTACTACACCTTACTGTAGGGAGCAGTGTTGAGCCCATTTGGTTGCAATGTGCAGATGAATCCATACAGACAAGACAGTTTATATTTTTCGGCTGCTGTGCAAGTGTCTGGCATTGATAAAGTTAATAGTGTATGTTCTCAGGATGTATGTATGTGATTTTATTACAAAAACAGCACCAGCTGTCATACTAACTGCTTTGTTTTCAGCATTTCTGCTGTTTCCGAATAATCAGACACTGTTTTCAATACGTTGCCATGTAAACATGCAACTTCTCTGAAACAAAAGCTTCAAAACAATCATCTTGACTTGACAAGCTGCTGTGTTTCTCTTGAATGGCTTTTCTTTAATAAAATTCCTCCTGAATTGTTGCTTCAAGAAGACTTACTTCCGAACACCAAGGGCCTGCTGAGCCTCAGGAGAGCGATGTCGTTGTCGTTGGTCTGCGGGTTGTAGTCTTCATGACTTATGATCTTGAGGATCGTCCTGCCACGGTCCATCACAGACAGGCTCACGTCTCCGGAATACACTCTCCAGCGGCTCAGGTCATTGTAGCTGCCATGAAAACAAAGAGGTGAGTTTAAAACAAACGTCTACCGGTGGAAACTTCCTTGGCTAACGTTCTCCCTCCGCTCGATGGAGGCTCACTCTTGGAAGCAGTGCGCCGCCGTCAGGATCCAGATGGGGCTGATGATGGAGCCTCCACAGAGGTGCTGGTTGTTAATCTGCAGGCTGACCTGCCAGGGCCAGACCCCATTCGCCGCCTCGGTGCCGCCCACGACACGAGCCCCGGGATCCACCGCAGGCCGGCCACATTCTGAGGAGGCAGGAGCAAAGTAGGACTCCCTCACATCACAGGCTGGAGATGAGTGAAAGCTTAGCTGCTTTTGATGCACATGTGCAAAAGCAAGGTTTTGAAACAGTAACTCACCAACACACTGAACCGTGACAGCCTTCTCCGAGCAAGCAAGGCTGCAAACAAGAAGAGGAAGAATCTTACATTTCCACCCATCAGTTCTGTCAGAACACAGGAATGTAATCCAGTGGACGGGGGTGCTTACCTGTGAACGAGCTGGGACCTCAGGTCCGAGTGAGGATTACTTCCAGGCTTCAGCTTCAGGTATCCGCCAGAGGCCAGCCGGCCGGCGTTGGTCTGGCTGGAGCTCACATAGTCCTGACTGTGAGAGACATGAAACACCGAGATGAGACTGAAGCAAAATATACTCCAAAATATCTCAGAGTCAAACAGATCAAATCTTTCAGGTTTATATTCAACCTTCTCAAAAACTTATCTGTTCAACCTAGTTTTTTTAATTAAATATATTTAAACTTTTTTTTAGAGTTTTAAGACTTTGGGGGGGAAAAAACTACAACAAATGTATTTATTCATTTGAATCAGTTCTTGTTTTAAAATGCCCGTGTCCTCCAGTGTTTGCTTTTTCTAAAGTCCTCAGTGGTTTGACAGTAATATGAATAAATTATGTGGTGATGTCTTTTTAAAAGGAGAAAATATTTCCCCCGTAAATATGTGAAATTATTTTGTGTTACATATGTGTCTATTATTTATTTACTGTGGCTGGATGTGAGTATGTGCAAAGGTCATTTGACTGCATCCTGATCTGTTATAAATATAAATTCTTGACCTGCTGGACATACCTGGCAATAAAGATGTTTCTGATTCCTGTTTCAGAATTTTGGATGATTTTTTTTTTTTTTTATCGTATGGAGGGTCCTCTTCTAAACATTGTTGATGGATTGAAATGTTGACGGTTAACAAGACCACAGTAAGGCAACAGCAGCCATGAAGAGGTGATGCAGCACGTGGTGTCTGATATAATCTGACCTGCGGAAGCCGATCTGCTCACACACGGCCTGCCCGTAGGAGTCGTTCCAGGCCTGAGCACACACAGGCATCCACTTCTGCTTCGCTGAGGAGAAACCCTCCAGCACAGACTTGGTCCCATGAAGACGGACTGTCAAACACAGAGCTCAGGATTCAAACTGCTCTCACAGTGTGTGTGTGTGTGTGTGTGTGTGTGTGTGTGTGTGTGTGTGTGTGTGTTTGTGTACGTGTGTGTGGATGAGTGCGATGCTCTCACAGCAGTTGGATTCATCCTCCCCGTCGTAACAGTCCCTGATCCCGTCACACCACTGGGAAGGTTTGATGCAGCTCGGTCCCTTCGCACAAACCGCACAAACTGCACCAACTGCACCAACTGCACCAACTTCAGAGGCCAACATGTGGTAAACTGAAAACAAGCGCATACTACTGCTGTTTAATACTGCATCGTGCAAGCAAAGCAGTACACACACACACACACACACACACACACACACACACACACACACACACACACACACACACAGGAGCTACGAGTCCTGCTCCAGAAATAACTATTCAACACAACTGTGAAGGATCCAGATTGACTTACACATGTCGAACTGGATTACGACAGGCGCTGTCAAAATGGCGATTATAGCCGCAAATAAGAGCAGGATCACGCATTCTGCGGCGGAACACAGATTGAACACAAATCATAAAAAAGTTGATGATATTTCTCCATAACTAAAGCCTCAAATCCAGATTCTCAGAAGTCCTTCAGAATGTTTTAATATTTCAAAAATAATGTCAACCTGCGGTTTTAAATCTTAAAGTAAATACCAACATTTTTCTCAGTAAAAATAACAGCAAAAACAAAAGAATCGCCATCTTTTCAGGATAGGTGAACTTTGTATTAATATTTGGGTCAGATTTGCGTATGGTGCACTTCAGTTTACATTAAAATATGCTTTGACATGAATAATATATATTTATAATAGGCAAAAAACATCAACGATATTAAATACTTCATTTCTCATATATTATTGATTTAGTAAATAATAGAGCGTATTACATGAAGTAGATTCATTATAATAAATGCAATATATAAATTGTCTAACTCAATGGTTCTTCCATATCTGGCTTATTGTGTTGAAAACCGAGAAAAGCAGGGGAAATATGAACTTAATCAACTTCTGAACATCAAACACAAATTAGAGATTAAATCTATTTTTCCTTAAATTGAAACTAATTATTGACATAACTTAGTAATCTTATGATACATACTTGTCTCACCTCAAGTTTATTTCTTTTACAATGAAATTTGTTCATATTCTTTAAATCTGTAAATCCTTTAAAGATTTTTTTAGTCCAGCAAAAAGCAAAAAATTACTAAGGAAAATGATGACAATCTCAACATCAAGAAAATTTTCATCGAATCTTCTGGTGAAAAATGCAGTGAAATTTAAAAAAAACACACACAATCCATGTCCAAAAATCAATGTTTTCTTGGAAGTTATTATGATTTATGGTTTATCACCTAGATTTGAGCCTCTTGCAGACACTTTTGGTCCACAGGCCTTATTTTTGACACCCTCGTCCGAAAGATAGAAAACACTTCTAAAACTGTTTTTGTTCCTTTTTTTTCCTTCATTCAACAACAAATGAAAACTTCCAATGCAGAAGTCAGCTCAGATAAATTCTTGCTGTTAAAAACTGTCAGTAAATCTCGGAGATGACGGGGGTTATGGGTCTCGCTCAAGGTCACCACTGTCGGTCCTTGACCTCCATCAGCTCCCCGGGGCGCTGCGATGTGGAATCTCAGCACAGGAACAGGTTTAATGTGGAAAAAATGACATTTCACCAAGGGATGACCAAAGCATGACAAGTATTATCACCACTACCATCGCTGATGCAGCAATTCTTCTTCACTGGAGGATGAGCTGCCGCTGGGGTGCTGCGCTGGGTCTGATTTGGGTCCACGGGCTGCAGACCCTGCTGGGGGACAGTGGACGGCGGTCCTGACTCCTCCTGACGAAACGCCCTGTCGTCATAGAAAGGAATGTCTCCCTGGAGACGCAAGGAAAGTTCATTCAGTGCGCCCGCAAGGAAAATTAACCATCTACTAAACTTTTGTTCACACTTTAACCAGAGTCAGATCACCGGGAGGGAAACCGACCGTGAACTTAACAACCTGAATGCATCTAAGAGACAGAACAACTCAAATGTAAAAGATGTGATCATGTAATTCTGCCCAAAGCTAAGAGGACCTTCATTCTGCTTTCACAAACTTGTTTTTCTTTATTTCAGTCAAACTGTATTTGGCTCTGGTTTAATAAAAACAGTAGGATGAAGAGCCTTTCAGGAGTTTACCTGCTTGCTTTGCATGGTGACTCGATGCTTCGGTGTGGAAAAGAATTCAATTTCAACCCTGCAAACTAAATGTATAGACAGAGCAATTAAGAAAACAGTCAGATTAGGTGTTATGTGTAACCTGTTGAAGAGATTTTAACTCTCATATGGATTAAACACATTCAGAAAATGAGAATTCAATCAATGGAGCAACTTCTTTTTTCCATAAAAACCATGAAAACTTTAGCAACAGATAAACAGAGAAGAGGCCGTAGTCTTTCCTCCACTTACCGTCAAACGATCAGTCGGTCAGTCGGTCAGTCGATCTGGTCTCTGTCTCTCTCTCTCTCTTTCGCTGTCTGGTTCCTCACCTTCACTCCTCTCTTTAATAAACAGCCCAGACCACTCCTATTTCTCCTCTGCACCAGCGAGGTCCTTTGTAAAACAGAAGATGGGCGAACACTTTCAGATAAGGCGGAAAGTCTTATTTCAACAGCAATCTTCTGCACATTTCTCAGAAACCCTGACCTGTGATCATGTTTGTACATGTTTTTTGTGTCTGAAGAAACAGAAAACAATTTAATATGTGATGAGACTCTTTATATTTCAGTGTTTTTATGTTCTGATTTGAATTTGTTTGAGAACAACTGGTCAACATCATATATCAACATTTAACCTTTTCTGCAATAAGACATTTTGGTACCAGAGATCACAGAAGGATCTGATAAAAGAAACACTCCATAAAGTCTTCTTTAAGAGGGTAAAGCTCAGGGTCTTACAGATTATCTGCACTGAAAAAAGCTGGATCTTACAGCCAAAACTACAGCAAAGCAATGAGACCAGGGCTACCCAACATAAGGTCCGAGGGCCAAATTGGTCTACGCAAGGCTCCAGTCTTCACCATCAAACCACCATTTCAAAAAAACATTGATCTGAAAAACAAACTACTTTCTTCAGAGTAGCAGACGCAACACAACACTGAGCTGAGCTGAGACGTCACTGACGCCTCAGCTCAGCGTCACGTCAGATATGCTGCCATGAAAGAAGATAAACTAGCATTAGCCTCAAAGCCATGCAGGCAGGATGAGGCTGTAAAAACATCCAGAATGCAGCAGCTGGAGGAGAAGCGTTTTGCACATTTCATTTATTTTACACCAGACAGTTTCACTAAAGTTGACTTTATGTTGAGGTTGTAGTAGTTGTTTTGGTTTGTGAAAATATACATATTTTCTTCATTTCACATTCTGTGAAACAGCAACAAAAAAACTAAAGTATGCTTGTATAAGTTTTCAAGTATGAGTGCATAGAAAAAAAAATACAAAACATAAAGGCGAGGACAAGGACGTCATCCGGGCCTCGAGTGCTGCTGTCCTGCGTGTTTCAGGTCTCTCCCAGTTCCAACACACCTGACTGCAATGAGGCTCGTCACTGGACTTCTTTACAAGCTGGATGAGACACTGAAGCAGAGAGAGAGCTGAAACATGCAGGATGTTTTGTTTTCTGTCGGTCCAAGCACAGATGTCAGGTAAATAGACAACAAAAGTTGAGTGTTTCCATTTAAAAATGGGCCCTGAAACATGCTTGACAGCCCCGGTTTACCACAAAGGTGTAAAACATGAAGCACAACATCACAAACTGAACTGCTGACGTTTCCGATCCAGGCTGCAAGATCTAAAACACTCTGATTGGCATTCATTTCATATGAGTAGTTTTTTGTTCCAATTGGTTTACTGATGATTGCAGTGTTTTAAGAAGAGAAGAGGACATGATTCAACTTTGAGATTCAATCAATGTGATCAGTTTTAAACTCCTTCAGTCGTTGGCAGGTCACCAATAGTATAAAAGCCACAGGTTCGCCTTAATTTGCGTGGCAGATTTCATATAGCTCAAGAAGCTTTTACTTACTCTGCTTCAAATGTTCACTGATTAGGTTGAAGTTAAACAGTAAGTTTGGGGGTGAGCTAATGTTCACACTTTGCTTCAGATATTTAACTGACACTGTGTGGTTCTGCCGAGTCCCGTCCTCAATATGGAAGCTCTTCAGTCAGTGTTGTCGGGTCGGGATGCTGCCTGTAATTTGGAGATGGATCTGCGTGGCATCCTGAGCATTATCTCTATAAATCTGTATCCTGTTTTTTCTGATGTAGTATATACCATTATACCCTTTGATTGGATTTGTTTAAGTTGTTATCTGCCCTCACCTGCTCTCCATACAGAATGTTTGAAGGTTGTCTGGGTTACAGTCTCACAGGGAAACAAGGTTCAGAGTCTGGATGGAACTTTAACCATCCTCGTTAGCTGGAATGTCCGGGGTCTCAACTGCCCACTCAAGCACATCAACGTGTTCGTCCACTGTGTGAAAGCTAAAATTTGATATTATGTGTGTGAAGGAAAAGCACTTGGATCTCACTGACCACTTCAGAGTCTGTATGTGAAACTTTTTCACTGTAAATTGAGTATTGGCTGTAAAATACCACCAAATCCTGTTGGGGGTGTCCTTTACAAGCATGTGGATGTGGCAACCCTGCTTTGATTGTTTGGAGCCTAAATACCCCACATGCATCTTTATAGCTCGTCTTTTTGTTCTCTTTTGGTTGTGGTGTGTTCATAAGTATGAGTAGTAGTGTTCTTATAGCTGTCTATATTGAGTTTTCTAACAACAATTTATTATTTCATTACTTAATTGTCATCAATGGCTCTGGTTGACATTCTTATTTGTTACTAAGTAAAGTTTCGTTCACATTTTTAAAATAGAATGTATACTTAGAATTTAATATAATTAAAACAATGTGAATATTCTAAGATTTTGCATGAAAAACTCATCAACAGGGCTTTTTTATTGTGACACTGTAGCAGGATGTTTTGGTAAATCCAGTCAAACCATGCAAATAATCCAAGGAAAATGGTTTGAAACACCAAAAACTACTTCATATTTTATAGAATAAACTCAGTTGAACCTTGCAGGCTTCAAGTTAGGAACATTTCTCTTTTTTACGTTATGCTCTGGATGAAAAATGATCCTAAACCCATAGATTTCTTCAATAATCGGCCATGTTTTCCATCGTAAATCAGACCGAGGTCGCAGCAGATTGAGTAAATGTGATGAAAGCAGATTTAGGTCGAGGCAGAAGCTGTAATGAGAGCAGATCTTAGGGTAAGCTTTATGTCCATTTTGGTCAGAAGACACCTTCTAAGTGTTTAATCAGTAACGTCCACATCCACGACTGACCGGGTTTCAGGATCACTGCAGGCTGGAGGACTTTCACACCCTGTCAGTGTTCAACTTCATGGTTTCAGTGGCCAGGAAAAGATGGGAATAAATGACAACATCCAGCTAATAAGTGCCATCAGATCAACCTTTTCACACAACAAGAGAGAATCTCAAACAGTAGGAAAAAAACATGAGGCACCATGGTCTTTTCGGTCCGAATGTGCAGAGCAGATCATGCAGGAGTTCGTTTCACCAGTAAAAGTCAGAATAGTTAAAATGACCGGTTGGATCAGAAACCATTTTGAGCCTCACAAGCTCACTTTAAAACTTCTAAACAGACGATAACAAGCTCACTGATTCACATTTTCTATGTCATCGGTTGCAATTTCCACATTAAATCCTTAGTGTTTAATATTCAGCAGAAGCAGATGAGGATAAGACGGAATTTTGAACTCTGGTTGTTTTGGGGGTTTTTTTTAGACTGGAAGCCAGCACTTCCTTCAAACCGCTCCCTCAATATGTTGTGCTGTGCTGTAGTTTGACTCATGAAAGAAATCCTTCAGATTGTCTATGCTGAGTGCATCAAGTGGGTATTTGGGTTGGGATTAATTTAGGTTGGATTAGAACATATCTCAGTTTTATCAACTTGGTACGCTACATACGATGTCCTTCCAACACCAACTAGTCTCCACCAGTGGTTTGGCAAAGATCCTGCGTGCTTCCTGTGCGCCAAGCCAGCCTCCCTCTGTCACATACTCACAGGGTGCAGAACCAGCCTCACCCAGGGACGGTACACTTGGCGGCGCGACCAAGTCTTGAAGAGCCTTGCTTCCACACTGGAGAGAAAACGATCCAGCATTAACTCCCTACCAGTGTCAACATCTAATACCTCATGGGGAACTGCTTTCATCTTACTTTTTTGCGTACTTTTTTTGGCTTTGCACAGTCTGACACTTGAAAAAGATTCTGATCTAACTAATCCCATTATCTATCTTATGAAATACATGCAAAAGCAGTGGTAAACCTTCCACAGAGGAAGAAAGGAAGAAGTTCGTACTGTTGTAATTACAACGCTCAAAATTTCCAAAACAATGCCAACTATCCAAAATGGCTTTCCAAAAATTCAAGCTCAAATTCAGTATCAATGGGTGTAGCTTTTGTGAAGAGGATTCTGAAGATTCAGGGAATCAGTTTTTCAATTTCAATTTTATTTATTTAAAGGACGTGTGAAGGCCTTGTTGCAGTCCAGGGCGATTATCTTGACCAGTTTGACAGTGAAAATGAAACGATTTGGTCACTTTATTTTGAGTCCAGAAATAGATTTTGTTCTCAATAACGTCAGTCTGAATCCATTCTTAATTCACAAATGTGTCTTCTTTTTAAAATAAAACCAGTTAAATGGAAAAACTATCTAAAACGTAGTGAAGAATGAGCCACCGTGTAAATTATTGTCACTACTGGAAGAAAAATCCTTTCTAATGAAGTTGAAGAAAGTCCCATTCATGGATGTGTGAGAGCTGGCATCGAGGTCAAAGGGTCAGGCACTCGGGTTGAAAACAGCTCCCTCTGCTGGGTCAGCAGAGAAGAAGCCCTCCTGAGCTGAAGAGGTGGACTGCTGCTGTGGCTGTTGTTTTAAATACATCACCTGTATTGAACATGTCTGATTTGATTTCATGTCAGACACTGAAAAGACCAACAACAAAAGATTTTGACTTTGATAAAAACTATTTATTTTCCCACTTCAACTCAGTTAAATATCAACTAAAGGAGTGTTTAATAGTGGAGTCCTGATGGAGTTCGAGTGAGACGAATCCCGCTCTGCTGTGTGATTTAAGGCCGCTGGAGCTGAAACAGTAACACGTTCATCCCTCACGATAACAGACTGACTGACAGTGTATCAAAGCTTCTACAGTTTCTGGAGGACGATAGACGAAGCTCCTCCGCCGCCGTTGCAGATGCCCGCCAGGCCGTACTGACCCGGCTGCAGGTTGTGAACCATGTGACCCACGATTCTGGCCCCAGACATCCTGAAGGGGAGAAGGAGGACACTTGATTAAAAAAAAAAAAAACTGTACTATCTAGTCAGAACACATATAACCAAAGTGAAGTATGAATTTGAGCTAGTTTGGCTAATCTGATGAGAGCAACGCCATCGAATCCTGCGAGCTGCTCACCCGATGGGGTGTCCCAGCGACACCGCCCCGCCGTTCACGTTCACTTTGCTGGGGTCGATGTCCAGCATCTTGATGTTCGCCAGCACGACCACGCTGAAGGCTTCGTTGATCTCCCACATGGAGATGTCCTCCTTTTTCAGTCCCGCTGCGTCCAGAACCTGACACACACACACGCACACGCACACGCACAGAGTGAGTGTTAGGATGTTAATAACAACACTCAGAGATCACACTGACACCCACCTTTGGTACAGCGAAAGCAGGAGCGATGGGGAAATCAATGGGTGCGACTGCAGCATCAGCAAAAGCTGAAAAAACAAAATAACATCCACATTTGAACCAACTACTGTGCACACAAACAGTACCGTTGACAGTAAAACGGTGCCAGTTTCATATTGTTCTATATATAGGGACACATGAGAGAGAGAACTTACAGACGACTCTGGCCAGCGGAGTGACGTTGAGTCTCTTTGCGGCGTCGGCGGTCATCAAAACCAGAGCAGCGGCGCCGTCGTTCAGCGTGCTGGCGTTAGCTGCCGTCACCGTTCCTGAAAAGCGCCAGATAAGTTAAAATGCTGACGCTGAGAGCAGAGAGGGCGACGGGTTAAAAAGCAGGAAATAGTAAGATTTGATAACACACAGTTCTAACAAGGCCTGCATGATATATGGAGACTTTATATAAATCTGGCAAAAGACTCACTGAAATGTACTGAACTGCTGATTTGGTACCAGTGAGTAAAGAACTGCACATTGTGAAAACAAAAACACAGAAAGTATAATTTTTTTTTTCCCCCTTTCAACTGATTGATCGATCAGCAGGTGGTTAAAGTCTGATAAAAGTCTCTGGAAAAAAATCTTCTTTTAGCATTTCTCCTAAAGGGGTGAAAGAAGGTTTGGATTATTTTCATTTGCATGAATAAAGCTTTTAAGAGGTAGATACTTAAAGGAATGTTTGTCATTAAGGTGAAACTCTGTCCCCTTCAAAAAAAACATCAGAGTATTTGCAAATAAAGATCCTGGATTGTTTTCAGTTCTTCAGCATTTCACAGCTGAAATGTTACATCAGCACTTCCTGGTGTGAAGGAATGCTTTAAGGCTTAAAATGAGACGGTGAATTTTGTTCTTTTAAAAATTCAGACCTTTATTTTTTAATATAATTTGCATTAAGATGAACAGTCAGTGTTTAAGAGTAGATCATAACTGAGCACTGAGCAGATGTAAAAAAATAAATCAGTGTAAAAAACACAGTTGTGCATGTCAGTGCATCATGAATGTTATTCCGGACTGATGAAAAATTTACTTTATTTTAAAATGACTGTAAATGCATGTTTAGTTTTCATCACTCCTGGATGCAGTGAAGTTATTCCCAGTTTTATTCTATATGTGACGCACATCTCTCGTCTCGTCTCCTCAGTGCGACTGAAGTCCTGACAGAGGGACTCAGATCTTTACCGTTCTCCTTCTGGAACACGGCCCTCAGTTTGGGAACCTTGCTGAAGTCGACCCTCCTCCACTCCTCGTCCTCGGACACCACCAGGTCCGGTTTCCCTGCAGACACACGGCAGCGTCAGCCCCTCACCCTGCGCTACCCGACCCAGACGCCGCGCCTTCCCGTCACCTCTCTGCGGGATGCTGACGGGGACGAT
Source organism: Salarias fasciatus (assembly GCF_902148845.1). Taxonomy (NCBI): domain Eukaryota; kingdom Metazoa; phylum Chordata; class Actinopteri; order Blenniiformes; family Blenniidae; genus Salarias; species Salarias fasciatus. Next base: position 5,315,421 of record NC_043754.1, read on the forward strand.
CTCCCTGGCCAGCACGCCGGACTCGAACGCCGCCTTGCTGCGGCTGTAGGAGCCGATGGCGTAGGCGTCCTGCTCCTCCCGGGTGATGCTGCTGGTCTTTGCCGTGTTCTCCGCACAGTTTCCCTTTTTTCCCCCAAAAGAAAACAGAACCAGCATCAAGCAACAGGTGGAACGTCAGAGAACAGCGAACAGCAGGCGGCAGGCACCATGTGGAACTTGTTGTAGACGTCCGTGAGTCCGTCCTTCACGATGAGGTCCTCCATCCTCACTCCTCCGTAGGTCGGGGTCTCTCTGGCCATGACGTACGGGACATTGGACATGCTCTCCATGCCTCCTGCCACCATCACATCCTGAACACACACACACACACACACACACACACACACACACACACACACACACACACACACACACACACACACACACACACATATATAGCTCCAGTCTCCACCATGCTGCTAATCCCTGACGGCTTATAGTAAACACAGCCTGTTTGGGGTCAAAATAAAATCCTGATTCAGCCCATCTGATCAGACACTGGTGTACCTGGTGTCCACACATGAGACTCTGAGCCGCCATCATGATGGACTTCATCCCAGACGCACACACTTTGTTGATGGTCGTTGCTGGAGTGCCGAGAGTCAGACCTGCACACACAATCATGGATTTCACTCCACTTCAGAATAGATCGCTCTTCAATATTCCACAGCAGCATGAGTGCGATCGGATGCATGCTCCCGTTCCTACCGGCTCCCAGCAGAGCCTGTCTCGTGGGGGCTTGTCCCTCTCCGGCCTGCAGCACGTTGCCCATGTAGACCTCCTTCACCTCCTCAGGGGCGATTCCTGAACACAGAACCAGTCAGCCCACCACGTGTGTGTGTGTGAGTGTGTGTGTGTGACATCTATGAATTAAGTAAATAATCATGTATTTTTTGGCCATTCTGAGATTGCGAATCACAAATACATCGAAAAGATCAATTCTTGCAGTTCAGTCAGTTTTTGGAATATTGTGCACATTTATATCACAATAATGACTAATTCATAATATATGCTGCAGTGTTTAGCTCCTCCTGGGTGCTTCTTATTCACTCCAAGACAAACCATACCAACATATGCTGCACATTTTTGAGTTTTTGTTAAATCTAGAGGAACTTCTACTTGTTATTACTATACTAACTTTGTTCCTGATCACTACACAAAATCATTTAAATGTTTCAACCGTCCACTGTTTGTATTTCTTTTCCATGGACGTTTTGTTCTTGATCAACATTTATAGTGTGACATTACGGAGCCTCTGATTTGAAGATGATTAAGAAATATCTGAAGAAGAGCACAGAAACATCAGAATTTATTTTTGTAATATGTAGCCTTCTCAATATTACAACAGCACATAAAGATTGATTTGTATCCAGGACTGGAACACTGTATCTCCTTGCAAAATGCAATAATTGTAAAAAAGTGGGAACTGAGTTGAGCTTCATTTACCTCATGTTAATTTCAGACCCACAGTTCAGTCTTTAACATCAACATTAGGAGGTTCAAATCTGCTTCCATAAGCTTGGATGTTCTAATTCTGGATTAGTTTATATTAATTTTTAAAAATCTGTGTTTTTTTGGTGTGACATGAAAGACAAGTCTTGCAATAATAAAATCCAAAAACCCACATAAACAATACAAAATACCTCACAATTGATTATTTTCAGTGGAAAATGAAGGTTTTCCAACAGTAATAATCACAATTAAAGATATATAAGCGGTAATGTTTATTAACATGTAATTTTATAAAAGTTTTTGGGGAGCCAGTGCAGAGGAGATGTGGATCCACAGACAGCAGTGGTGGATGATGGTGGAGGATTACCTGCTTTGTCTACGGCCCCTTTGATGGCGATGGAGCCCAGTTTGGTGGCGGGTACCGTGGCCAGGCTGCCTTTGAAGGAGCCCATCGGTGTGCGGACCGCGCTGACGATGACGACCTCCTGGAATGACAAAGGTTCAGCTTACATTTCAATCACACTCCAATATGAAAGAAGAATATGAAGTATGACTTACATTGAGGGAGGGGCGAGATGTGTAGGTTCTTGAGATGTATTTGTGAGCCTGGAAAAAAAAAAAAAAAGAAGAAAAACCTGGTTAGGGACAGTTTTTCTTCTGAAATATGCACTCCTAAAGCACACTAATCTCCATCAGATGCTATAACTGAGTAATTTCATCATAAGTATTAAGATTTTACCTTGATGCATGAACTACACGTTAAATGAGCTATTCAGAAACAGGATTATTCAACATATTTTCCATTTCAAAGTCACACCAGGGGCAATTCCAGCATGGGCATGGAAATGCACCCATGTTTTCCTCATGATTCCTGCTGGCTAGCAGGTGTTCTTGTTGTTGTTGTTTGTTTCTTCCTCAGGGATAAACCCCTAAAGGTGAGGGAAACAAGTAGATGGTTTAACTAAAGCACTTAAATCCCCCTTCTTTCGTGTTACTTTAACAAAGGACTCTGCAGATTCTCAGAGGTTTAGCAGCAGCAGCAGAAGCAGCAGCAGCAGAAGGCCCTGCGCTGCCATATTGATGCTGAAATCTAGAACTTCTGTACTTTGAACGTGACATTTCAGCAGCCCGAGGCCAGATAGTGACCCTCGGTTCACTCACCAGGCGTCTGCAGACCCCGGTCTGAAGGGTGAGAAGTCCACCGGTTGACATTTTGGCAGGGAAGAAGGAGCGTGACTCCTACAACAGCGAACAGCTTCACCTTCAGCGGCGGGGGGGACGGACCTCAGCAGCCAATCACAGCGAGGGGCGTGAGCTTTTCCATGACGTCACCGCGTCCAGGCAGGCTGGGAGATGGAGTTCTTCAGCGAAGCACCGTCAGAGTAGAAGAGGTGCCTCATGGGAAATGTAGTCAAAGTTTCACATTAACTAACTAACTAACTAACTAACTAACTGACTAACTAACTAAATAAATAAATAAAGATTGAGCAATTTTTATCAGTCGCAGCAGTAGTATTAATAGTAGTAATATTACACCAATAGAAAAAATTAATATGAGATTACTTTTTTTTTATTGTGTAAATTGTGAAGTTAAAATGAGAATTTCAAATATAGAAGGAAAGTGAATCAATCAACTCATGAAACGTGGAAAAAAGAAATGCAAAGCATTTTTGTAATGTCATACAATTGTGTAATATTGTACTATAATGATATATGGCAATGTCAAGGACACAAGTTCACAAAAAGATTAAACAAAAAGATTTGGTAAAAAATGTTATTGTCTTTCTTTGAAATGTGCATAAATTTCAGACAAACATTATTTAGCATATTGCTAATCAAGTCTTAATATGCAACGAGTCCCTTCTCTGTGGTAATGGAGCTGCAGAATAAAAGAACAAACAGAACAGAATGTAGTGAAAACCTGAAGTATGCAGATGCAAGTATGTTGCATTCACTTTTTGTTTTATTTAAATGAATGAAATAAATAAATCAAATCAAATCAAATCAAATCAAAACCTGAGCTGCAGCGTCACATGAAAAATGTGCATACCTTCTTCTCGCTGTTGTGTCCCATCCATCCATTTTCATCTGCTTATGCTGGACCAGAGTAGCAGGAGTAGCAGTGTAAGCAGGGATGCGCAGACTTCCCCGTCCTCAGACACTTATTCCAGCTCTTACTGGTGGATCCTTGGGGCATTCCCAGATCTACTAGGAGAGATAGTCTCTCCAGTGTGTCCAAATGATGATGATTTTTTTTTTTTCATAACAACTGCAATACAGATTGGTGATGTTCAAAAGATTTTGTAAAAATTTTGGGCCCATATGCCTCAAAGGAACATTGCACTGAATGTAAACCACATAGTATTACATAATAAATTGCATTAAAATAAGTCTTTAAACAGCATTTACATCATCATCTCACCACCACTATACCACGTACACATAAAGATAAAAACACGCACACTTGCATGCATTACATTTCAAATCTTTATTAAACTTCTTAATTCATTGTCTGACATTTCACTATGATTGCTGAAGTTGCATTTACTTTCATGTTTTATAAGAAGATACTTGTTGACGTTAAAAGGGTGTTCTCAGAGCATAATGTTCTGAGGTGTATGAGTGTGTGTGTGCGTGCATGTGTGTGTTATCTGTGGACTGTCACTGCTTGTTTTTTTTAACAGTCCATCCATTCATTGTTCAAGAAGCTCCGAATGTCTCTCCTGCGTACATAATGGTACTCAGTCTGACTGGGTCCAAATGAGAAGTACAGGTATCCTGAAAGGAGCAAACGAATCATCAGACCAGAGCGTAAAGGACAAACGGACCATGTGATCTCTGACGGTGGTCTCACCTCTGTTTTCAAACGCAGCGTCCACTCTGAACCCAATGCCAGGGAGGTCTCTGTGGATGAATTTTGGGTACCCACGATCCATTTTGCCTCGTCTTTCATTGTAGCTGAAAGTGGGAAAGTATTCATTCACAGAACTGTACAGATATTTGTGGTAAATGAAAAAAAAAAAATCAGAAATTCCATAAGAAATTACAATGACATGCAGTGGACTGCAGAAGTGAAACCTCCTGTTGTGTAAGAGTACAGTATGGTGCTGTAGGGAGCAGCTGAGGGTTTGTCAATGTCTTCTCTGTGTTGTTACCTCTCTTTCGTGAAGTCATTTTCGAGAGACCAGTTTAAGATTATTTAAGGAGGCGGAGAAAGGTGATTTAAGGAGAGAAAAGCTGTAATTTCCATTGAAATGTTGAACATGTAAATAATCTGAAATTGTAAAGACAGGAATTTGAATAGTAAAGATACCTAAAAGATTTATTGGTGTATAGCTCAAAGGTATCTCCATTTTTTACTTCCCACTTCATAGAAAACTCTGTGAACACTCACCTCCAGAATCTGTTGCCCGCAAAGAAGAATGTCCGACTTATGAATGACACGTGAACGGCGGCGTCCACCCCGTCGATGGTTGAAGGGAAGCCGAGGTCACGGATGTGTTTGGGATAACCAGGCAGCGCAGTGTTTCCTGTGAACCCCCAATACTGATCCCCTGTGGTGCAGACATAAGGAAGGGTCATGTTTCTGGCTGGTTTTCAACAGTTAAAGGTGCTGTAGGCAGGATTTTGCTAGTCAGTACTAATTTTTCTGTGTTTTCCTTGGATTAAATGTTAGAGTATCCATTGATAATCCTTTAGGAGTGTAGCATAACTGCACTACCGCGAGGGCGCAGCGTTTCCATCTGTCTCTGTTCTGAGCTGAAAAGCAATCTCAACAGCTCCAGGTATCTGTGACCAATCAGAAGAGCCCCTGAGGCTCTAACCGTGATTGGTCGAGGGGCATTCGTCACACATTCTTGTGGGAGGGGCTTAACTTGCGTAAGGGTGTGATTTCAGAGAAAACAGGACAGGATTGGCTGTGCTGGGTTTCAAATCGCCATCTTAGATGGGTCAAATCGCCATCTTGCTGAGGTAAGGAGAGCAGGAATACTATAGCAACAACACATCATCAGTAGGGTAAAACCTAAGCAAGATGGCGGAGATGCTGAATCCTGCCTACAGCACCTTTAATGTGACTTTTTACTAACTGGAATTTGCTATTGTGTATATGTGATTTAATGGGAGAGAGACATGAGTAGACATGATGGGAATAGAAAAGGAATAAAAAACATTTTCCAAATGATAAAAATTAAAAAAAGTTCAATAAAAGGTTTAAAGGGTAGTTCTGAATGGTCTAGATGTAACAATCAGCATAATCATGTCATCAATATTACTCAGATTTCTGAATAACATTGTCTTTGAACATGCTTGACGGGATGTTAAAACATTAACTCTGCAAAGTTACAGAAATGCTGCTTTTCTCTTTGAGTTTGATTCAGTTAAGTTGGACTGTATTGAGTTAGAAATGTTTGAAATTGAAATTTAACTGAAATTTTAAACTTTTGCCTGTTCTGTGTGTATTCCTGAGGGATTCGTTTTTGTACCTTTAAAGAAAAACACAGTATTGTCTCTCTTGTACTCATAAGCAGCATCCACTTTGCTGATTCCAGCCCAGACGGACTGAATCGGCTTCATGCTGATTCCATCCCAGGAGCTGGTCTTCCTCCAGCAATATCTGACAGAAAAAGACCAAAACACTGTGAACAAGCAGATGTTAGCACGATACAATAATTGCAGCCCAAGACTGACTAATTTGATTAATGAGAATAAAAAAAGACGTCTCACCCATCTTTAAAGAAGTACAGATTTCCTTGAATCGTGGTCACGGCGTCAAAAGTGAGACCTGCGTCACAGCGGTCTGGGACAGGAGCCGATGTGGGTTCAGGTTCATCGTGGGGCTTTGGCACAGGTCTCAAGGGGGGTAGTGGGTCTGGTTTGGGCTCAGCCGTTACCTGATCTGTCGTGGATCTGACTCCTTTAGTAGAAGATAATGAGGATAAAGACGAAGCTCTGCAGGAACGTCTTCTTTCTGTGAGGATGAATCTCACCATAGAGAGCTTGCACGCCCTGCACGTCATCTTCTGGCAGCGTGTATCCGTCTGTGTTCACGTACTGGTAGGTGGGAAACATCAGGGCTGTCTGGAGCTTGGAGTGGGAAAGTCCCATAGCATGGCCGAACTCATGGGCTGCCACCAGGAACAGGTTGGATCCTACACAAACACACCAATCACGTTAATGTGGCGTTTCACCAGCTGGAGCAACATCACGTCAGCGGCATTTCTTTAGGTCTGCACCTTGTGCCGACAGCGTCCAAACCTCATCTTCATCAAAGTGCGTGTCGCCGCCGAGGCCTTGTCCAGGTGAGAATGCATGCGCCAAGACGCCTTGCGGTCCATCAAATGGCGAAAAATCTCCATGGTCTCAATTTAAGAGGAAGAAGGCAAAAGAAAAGTTTTAATCTGAGTAGCCACACAGATAGTTGAGGAAAAAAATGTTCAGAGTAATGTGTTCTTTGGACTCTTCTTCTTTTCTTTCTGTTTTCTGTGGCACATAGAATGTTTATATCGTCTGTAGTCTGTCTGCCCAGAAAATAACAATGAGCCGAGCTGAGACATCAGTCACGTTGATTAGAATTTTTTATCCAATCAAATGTCAAATAAATTATTTTTATTCAAATGTACTGAAGTATGACTTAAAAGGTAAACATTTGGAGGATACATCTTGTGGTTGTGTGGATGAGGGCGACAGTCTCTAAACATTTCATCTCATGCTTGGAGACATTGACTGTTTTTCCAGTTCATCTGAATGATTCAAATGTCCGGATGAATAATATACAATGACAGCTGATAAGGGTGCAATACAATAAGAATAATAATACATTTTATTCAAAAGTGCCTTTCGTGTCACCCAAAGTCACTGTTCAAATAAACAACATAAAATACAGACAGGATAAAAAGGGAGGTGAGGGACCATCCAGCTGGGTTTGGAGTTCGGATTTAATGATGGAGAGAGTGGTAAAGTTTTACATGGGTGCTTTTCATTAGTGATCTAGTCCTCTGTTCTTATTTCTTTAACCAAGTGTCTTTTACCATTTCCTTTCTGTCTTGTTTATTTTATTGATATTGATGGTGTTTCTCCTTCAAGTCATCACATCAGTCGTTCCCAGGCTGGAAACCATGGATGTGATGGCTTCATAATTAGATCTGTACATGTAAAAGAAAAGAGTTTCTGTTTTGAAGGGTCTTATTTTTGTGAGTCAAAGATCTTGGGTATGTCCATCAATGGCTTCACTGTTGTAAAGGTTCTGGTTTTTCTCAGAGGCAGTTTGGGGTGCTCCTATAAGTGTTAGGAACCATTACATGAAGTGTTAAAGACACAGTTTTACCTCGACTGCTGAACTTGATCATAATGTCGGCGGTGCCGCTGTCAATCTGCTTGAAATCCAGAGGAGTAACGTCACTGTACAGTTTAAGAGCCTTGGCTAAAGTGGCGTCCACTTCACGTTGAGTCAAGTCTGGAGTGTACTCTGTCACCCTGCAGAGTGAAGACAATTTGTTGACACCAAAATGAACTTAAACATCACTTGTTACGCTTTATTCAGTAATACCTGTATGTGATCACTGTCTTGTCCCACTTCGGCCCTCCTGCAAAGTGACTGTATCTGAGCACATCTGTGAAGCCGCAGCGTGGCCGATTCATCACCTCCAGCGAGTTGGAGTCCAACTGCCCCGTCGCCTCCAGCCCAAAGAACTCCTGCATTTTTTTGAGAGTGTCCTCATAAGAGTCCAGGGAGCTTCGCCAGACAGTTTTGGGGGCACTGACCCCCACATCAGAGAAAAACCTGGACAGGTAGTCCTGGAAAACAAGTCACATTTGCATTAATTGACAATCTTGATTCATACGAGTCAACAACAAACAACCATTATTGCTTTTTTTCTGATATGACGATAACTTATCCATCCATCCATCCATCCATCCATCCATCCATCATGTTAATGAAGACATGACCACTCCACTGAAACAATGTAACTGTTTTCTGTGCAGCAAACTTGAAAAACCTCTCATGTGAATTTCTGAAGATAATCAAAGCGAGTACAGGCATATTGATGCTTTGCGGGCACCGTCAAGTTTTATCATGACATTTTGCACAAAGCTGCAGCTGAATGATTGACTGAAAGCTGTGTGTGCCAAAACATCCTCCCTGAGTGACTTGGAGCCTCCGGGGGTGAAGACACTTGGATTGATTTCATATCATTTACCAATCAGAAAATGTTTTGAAGGACTGTCTTTCTATTGGCTTGTATCTCAAATGACCCTTTAATATTTTGTGTTTGGAGTGTTGCATGCACGAATGCAAAGTTTGGGCATTTTGGTATTTTCAATGTGTTTTTAAATATCTTCTGGGGAAAATATTGACATGATCCCTCTTTTTACTTTTCCTGACTCTGGATGTTTTTGATTTGATCATGAAGCAGTTTTCATTTCATTTTACCATTGATGGTTTTGTCAAAGTTTGAGGCTATGCCCACAACAAACCTGCAATGGCAAAGTTATTTGGAAACGTGCTCAAATTAGCAACTTTTGAAGTATAACTTAAACATGGAGAAGAAAAAAACCCACAGTAAATGAAAAAAAAAAAACACTATCAATGACTGTCACACGGGTATAGAGAACATTTGTGACTCTGACAAATAAATTTGAAGAAAACTGTGTGCAAGTCCTGCAGGCACGTCTTTGTTTCCAAGGCTGATAATTTATATTTTCTATATCTGAGCTTTAATCATTCATAGATAGCATTATTGTGCATCTCATTCCAACATCCTGCCTGTAGTCTTGCATATAGTCCGTCATGCTTTCACCCTTCAAATTACAGACTTCCTAATGTAGCGAGCAATATGATGTGAAGTGTGTTGTTTACCTGGGCTTTGGAGACCTCCGCCTCACTGCGTGGAGCTGTGATGGGCACCGCTCCGCCGTGGGCCACAACCATCACAATCATCACAGCCTTCAGAGTCAGCGCAGCTTCCATGATTGTTTTTCTTCTCTATCGGAGAGAAAGAAACCCCTCTGAGATGATCATTTAATGTTTCCCTCTGGTTCTGCTCAGCTGAAGTGCTGTGAAGAACTGTAATGTTATTTCCTGAAATTTTTAGTTGCATGACCGGGCAATATGACATTCCTGCAAGTGTCTGAACAGGCCCCTTCAGAACCAGAGCAGAGATCAGGTTGACATGTTGAATCTGCAATAACATGATTCTGATAACAGCTTGTGCAATGTGACACATCATCCCAAACACTTTCTGTTTTGCCTGATTTGACCTCAGGGCTGTTAAATGTTTCCCTGTTACACAATGGTGCAGCTCAGCCTCACGATGTGATGTTGACCTCAACCAAACGTCACTCTAAAAGTCAAAGATGAACGTGCCGGCCAATGGCAGGCAGAGTAGGACCTTCACAGCATCCTTAATTAATCATATGCACACCATTGATTTCCTTCAGGTTTTGTAAAAAGCTAGGCTTTTAATTGCCACTTTACCTGTTTTTAGCTCATAGGTTAGTCCACAGAGAGAAAACTGTTTCGTTAACCACACCTGAGTGTTCTGACGTCTCTTGGTTTAATCAATCAACCAAACCAAGGTTACAAGGGAACAAAATCTAAGGTGGAAACAAACATGTATTTTATGAGATCTGGAAAACCTCAATGAAACACTAAAATTCTAACCATATTCCAACCTGATTGTAGCACGTTGTGAATTTTATTCAGTTCAAAGTTCGACTCAGTCACTCTGCCCCTGATCCATTTTACAGATCCATCTCAGAGACTGTGTGAATCATTATCAACATGCACCAGAAAGTATTTCCTCACTAAGTATTTCACACATCTGCAGATATTTACTGAATTTTTTTTTTTTTTTGCATTTTATTTCAATCTTAATTAAAGCAACCAAGCACAATGTAGATGTAATCTCAATACATAATAGATACATAAAGATGTTTTGCACTTTGCATTTTGCACTTGCATTAACCATACTGCCAGGGTGAGTTTGTAAAAACATGCAAAAGATGATTTTTTTGACATTTCACTGTATTTTGCACCAGAAGCTTTCATTAAAATTGACTTTATGTTGAGGTTACAGCCTTTTTTTGTACTAATTGTTTAATTTTATGAAGGTATTTTCATCATACTTTGCACCAAAACAAAAAAAAACTTCAAATTTGAAGTTTATTTTAGCAGTATTTTACTGGTCCAACACATTCAGCATTAAATTGGTCAGAATGTGGCCCCAGAACTAAAATATGTTTGATGCATTACTGTTTTAGTCTGTTATCATGCAGAGAACATCATTTTAATTCTTCTCATGCAGCCTTTTGACACTGTGGGTCATGATGCCCACTGAATAAAAATTATTGTAAGAGTTGTAGAAAATGTGATCCATTTTCTATAGTGATTGTGTTTATTTACCTGACTAATTTCTCCTTATTGCCATGAGGTGGATTTATAGGACTACTACAGAAATAGCAGAATTATTTCTATCCTCAACGTTACTGTGTTATAGCTGCTGTAGTACAAACTTTTTGTGATCTTGTCTAGTTGTGACTTTGTGCTTTGTCGTTTGCTACAAACATAACTGTTTGGATCTGTTGCGTGTTTTTTTTCCAAGGCCTTTTTCTACTTGATCTTTATTTTTTTTTGTAAGTGGCGTGTGATATAATTTTACTTCTCACATATCCTGTTGTGTTTCAAGTAAAGCTTGATATATTTGGGGAGTCATTTATAAGAAGTCAGCCCACTCTTTCCTTTTTATTTTGTTAACTTTGGATACTTAAAAAAAGAGATATTAAAATGTCAAGTTGGAGACATGATCATTTCTTTGTGCAATTTGTGAGGAAAAACACAATTCTTGAGAATGACTGATGCCTGCTATAAATATTAACAACACTGCTGTGAACAGATTTGTATTCTTATTGATACCCCGGAGGAAAACATTGCTGTTACCATCCATCTACTTGCACATGTGAAAAAGAATATTTTGTGCGCAGTAGCAGAGTTTCTAAAACGTTGCGTTTCCCGGCGTTTTCAAGAAGAGGGAGAAGATTTCAAAATGTTGTGTTTTTAGTGGCTCTGAGCACCGTTGGTCATGTAAACGAACGCTCAAAAACATCAAAAAACTTTTGCCTTTTCACTTGGTCTGACAAAACATGGTCTGAATTGGTTCTAAGTTTTACAGTCCTGCTCTGCAACACATAACTACCATGCATAGAATAGAAAATAATAGAATCGCTTTGACAATAAAAAAAAAAGAAGAAAAACACACACACACACACACACACACACACACACACACACACACACACACCAAGAGTTCTTGGGATATATCAGTGCTTTGCTGCCTGCTTATCGACACACGGCTTGGTTTGTGTCTATTTATGGGCTTTTGCTTTGTTCTTTGTTTGTTTTCAGCAGTCCATCCATCTATAGTTGAAGAGCTTGCGACTGGCTCGTCTTCGTGTGTAGTGGTACTCAGTCTGGCTGGATCCATATGAGAAGTACAGGAACCCTGAAAGGAACGAGTGCTTCATTGATATCAGACCAGGCTAGAGCGCAGTTCAACCACGGACCATCTGATCTCTGACGGCGGCCTCACCTCTGTTCTCAAAAGCAGCGTCCACCTTGTAACCGATCCCGCGGAGCTCTCTGTGGATGAGCTTTGGGTATCCACGATCCATTTTGCCTCGTCTTTCATTGAAGCTGAGAGTTTAAAAGTATGGAAGAATTTATTACCACCACAGAATCATCTCAGAAATACCTTCATGCAGTTTTACTGCAGCTCAAGAAGACATACTGGCCATGAATCTGCCTTTAGTATCAGTTTTTCTGTTTACACAGTAACGTTTACAAGTGAAAGTCAAAATATTTTGTTATATTTTGGGTCCATCTACACAGCAAATTTTCCAGTGTTGAATTAACTCTGAAAGTGTTAAAGAGTGGTCTCATATATACACTTTTGTAGTGTTAAAATCTCAACACTGACCAGTGTTAATTTTCTAATGCTGACACTCAGTAGAGTTATATTAATATTCCTCTCTGTTGACCAGTGTTCCTATTTAACTATATACAGTGTTAATTCTTCGAATGAACACTTTAAAGTGTATATTTTAACACTACAACAGTGTATATATGAGACCACTCTTAACACTTTCAGAGTTAATTCAACACTGAAAATTTGCTGTGTACATGACAGTGGTGTTCAGAACCACTAAAAGCCCAATATATAAAAACAGCTCCCAATGCGGAACTTTTGGCGATCACTCCAACTCTGTCACAGTGTATAAAATGCAACTTTGTGAAAACACTGCAGCCCTGTCACCAGACGCTGTAAGTCTGTATCCTTGTAAAGTGGGTCAGATGCAGTTTTTCATGTGCAAATGTGCAAATAACAAGTTCAAGTTATCAATATTCAACAAATGGATATGCTGACAAATTTCAATTTGGTTCATTAAATGAGTCATTTCTTTTAGTGGAAATACACCGGCTCAGTTTTTTAATGACAAAGATCATGTTCCTACAAGTAGCATCAAGATATCAAAAAGGGAATTTTTCTCAACAAAAAATTTAAGAGTTTCCATTGAAACCTCAGAATGTTTTTGTTTTCTTTTCTGACTGGTGCTGACGTCCAGGTAGGACCACACTAATGAAGCAACACTCGCCTCCAGAATCTGTATCCCACAAAGAAGAGCGTCCGGCTGGCAGAGGACACGTGAACAGCCGCATCCACGCCGGTGACAGATGAAGGGAAGCCGAGGTCGCTGAGACGTTTGGGGTAACCTGGCAGTGCGGCGTTTCCTCTGAAGCCCCAGTAGCGGCCTCCTGTGGTGCAGAGTTTCAGCTTGTATTCATGAATGTTTCCAGGAACAGCAGCTGTGTTCCAGCTTCTGTGTGAGTGATGATGTGCTGCTCATGACTAGATTTTGTACCTTGAAAAAAAAGACAGTGTTGTCTCTCTTGTACTCATAAGCAGCGTCGACTTTGGTGATTCCAGCCCAGACGGACTGGATTTTCTTCATCCTGATTCCGTCCCAGGAGCTGCTCCTCTTCCAGCAATAGCTGGCATGAAGGATAAAGAAATATGAATATGCAATTGGAAAACACACAATTTGCCAATCTGGCCAATAGAATAAAAGATGTCCCACCCATCTTTAAAGAAGTACAGATCCCTTGAATCTTGGTCACAGCATCAAAAGTGAGCTGAGGGTCACACCGGTCTGGAACAGGTTCTGATGTAGGGTCAGGTGCACGCGGTGGTTTCACCATAGGTTTTCTAGGAGGCTTCGGGTTTGGTTTGGGCTCAGCGGTGGGCTGATCTGAAGAAGGTCTGACTCCTTTTAGAAAAAAAGTGAAATCTCAGCAGGGGCATCTCTATTTCTGTGTTTTGTTTTTTTCTGTGAGGATGAATCTCACCATAGAGAGCTTGCACGCCCTGCACGTCATCTTCTGGCAGCGTGTATCCGTCTGTGTTCACGTACTGGTAGGTGGGAAACATCAGGGCTGTCTGGACCTGAGAGTGGGCAAGTCCCAGAGCGTGGCCGAACTCATGGGCTGCCACCAGGAACAGGTTGGATCCTGCAGATTCACACTGACAGCATGAATGCGGGTGTTTGATCAGCATGAGGAGCGACGCCACATGATCGATATTTCTGCACCTTCTGCTGTTAGCGTCCAACTTTCATCTTCGTCAAAGTGCGTGTCCCCTCCGTGACCTTCTCCAGGTGAGAATGCATGTGCCAAGACGCCCTGCGGTCCATCAAATGGTGCAAAATCTCCATGGTCTATTGATGAGAAGAAGATATCACGAATGTTCAGTCGTCAAAGAAGCAGGAAACTGTCTATTGCTTTTGCTTAGAATGATCCTGAAGAAAGTGGATGAAAAACAGTGAAGTAGCAATGCATTAATGCAGAGACTTTACCTCCAGGAGTGAACTTGATCATAATGTCGGCGGTGCCGCTGTCAATCTGCTTGAAATCCAGAGGAGTAACGTCACCGTACAGTTTAAGAGCCTTGGCTAAAGTTTCATCCACTTCGCTTTGAGTCAAGTCTGGAGTGTACTCTGTCACCCTGCAGAGTGAAGACAATCAAACACATGTTGGATTGTTTTTAACAGCTGAATGACCTGAACATGGACTGTTACCTGTACGTGATCACTGTCTTGTCCCACTTCGGCCCTCCCTCAAAGTGACTGTATCTGAGCACATCTGTGAAGCCGCAGCGCGGCCGATTCATCACCTCCAGCGTGTTGGAGTCCAACTGCCCCGTCGCCTCCAGCCCAAAGAACTCCTGCTTTTTTTGAGAGTTCCTTCAAAGGTGTCCAGGGAGCTTCGCCAGACCGAGTCGGGGGCACTGACCCCCACATCAGAGAAAAACCTGGACAGATAGTCCTGGAAAAAAAAACAGGAGGTTAAACACAGCTCCTTACCTTTGCCAGTATTTTTAATGAACCAGCCATATTCATGAAGAATATCTGCTGCCTGCCACACAGCATACAAAAACTGGAGCCTTTGAAACACAAACAACAGGGAGTTTCTCTGCTCTAGATTCTAGATGTGGAGAAAACTCATGATAAACTTTATGATCCACCCAATGCTTTATAACTTAGACATTCACATAAAAACTTCACATCAATTACACCAGTCATTGCAAGATGAGCAACAACAACCTGTAAATCCTTTCTGCTTTTTGTAACATGTGTAGAACATTTGTCGGTGTTTAAAAATACTAAGCTTGAGAAAAAAACCTTGTTTACTTCCAAGGACTTTGCTTAAGCTGTCATTTAATAGTTATATCACACCAGGCTTTCACTCTTCAGAGGAAACGCTGTTGTGTCAGTTGGTAGAACTTCGAGTTGCAGTTTAAACCAGTGGTCAGAGACTTGTAGATAATTTACCCTTCAGAATGAAAGAAAAACCCAAAACTTTGCTCGCTCCAGTATGTAAGGTAAATAAATCTAGCCTGCAATACAACATGTGAGCTGTGGTGTTTACCTGGGCTTTGGAGACCTGTTCTTCGCTGGGGGGAGGTGTGGTGGGCACCGCTCCGCCGAGAGCCACGACCGTCACAATCATCACAGTTCTTAGAGCCAGTGCAACTTCCATGACTGTTTCTGTTCTCTACTTGAGAAGAAGGGACTTCTCCGAGCTCGTCATTCGATGTTTCTCTCCGGTTCTGCTCAGCTGAGGAGCTGTGATGAAGGCTATTTCACGATATTTCACTTTCCATGCTCTGTGGGTTTATGCATGACTGGGCAATATTACATTCCTGAACAGGCCCATTCAGCACTGCTGGAGTGAGATAATGATCGAGATCTGGTCAAAGAGGAGGGATCAGGTTCTCAACTCAGACCTGCAGGAACACGATATTGATGAGAACTTGTGCAAAACACCGTCCATCACCTATATTTTCCTGCAATTCACTGGCGCAGATCGCAACTCACTTCTTGCATCTCTTTGGCAAATTGCAAACAATGAATTTTCTCATCAAAGAGGCATCAAGTGATTGGAAAGGAATCTGTAAAAATCCTATTGTGAGATGCACAGTGCTGAAACTTCAATACAGTAAAAACAGACGTGATTGTACTGTGCAAATGCTGCAGGGGGTTAAAAGCTCGTTTAAAAGCTTGTTATTTGTGAGCAGTTCATCCCTGCATCTACACACAGCTACATATTAAAACCAAACCATGCAAAGATGAAAGAAAACAAGTATTACAGCTGCTGATTCAGACGAATATTGTGAATACATCAATGCACTTAACACAGCGTGACTCGACTTCAAATTCATTCAGTTCTGTAAGTCAGAATTGCTTGCACTGATTTTCCACATGAGGGCAGCAGTGACAGCAAGTCTTCCTCATCCTCTTGACTGGGAAATATTCTGATCTTGAACCATGCTGAGTTTTGTTCTTGCGACTATGTTCATGTAAATTATAGAAAGTACACATCCTTGACTTTGTTCTGGTTTGATTTGAACTACTTTGACATGGTTCAAATTATGTTATTAAATCGGTTAGAGCAGTGATTCCCAACCGGGGGGCTCGCAAAGCTCTCTTGATTTTAAGAAGCACGACATTTTTTTTCAGGTTTGAAAATTGGAGTCAGCATTTAATTCATTAATGTCGCAAAATTACTATGTTTAAGCATAGTTTATTAATTATTGATTTAGAAGCGTCTGCTTTATACACAAAGGCAGACTTGCAAAGCGGTGGTGCATCAGGCTGGAGAGAAAGATGAATCGGTCTGAAGGGCTACATACAACATGGCTTCATAACATTACCGGGCAAAATTAGAGCTTAATGCCTCTTTTGGAGTGAAAATCTGGTGAACAAAAGTTTTAAATTACAAGCTGTAGACATCTTTGTCTCTTGTCTGAATCCCTTATTGATCATAATCTCTGCTAATCGGTGTCATGATTGACCCTTTTGACATTATTCAATATTAAGAATTGCATCAAAAATTGAGAATATTATTCAAAGCAAATGTGGGCCATCTGCTATATCCAGCATCCCTGAGCAGAGTCAGTGGAGGTATGAAAAAGACAGATCTCTGTGATCTTTTGATAATGAACTTTATTTTCCACAGGACCGTTTGGTCTGCAGATGGATGACCAACTGATCAGAAACACAATACAATGAAAGCCACCAACAATAACAAATAATCATAATCATTGAAAAAAGAATTAAACATTAGTTTAGAAAAACTGTCATATAAAGTCTGATGCGAAGTACATTTCCATAGGAAACTATAAACACTACTGGACTCTCATCAGAAAAATCTCAGAAAAAGTTAACTTTTATTCAATACTGTATATCAATTGATTGATGGGCAGGATATTATTAGTATAATATTAAATCCCACACATGCTCCCAAACATCGCCTAATACTGCTCTCTCCTAAAACCCAAATGCTACAGAATTATTCAACTATTTGCTGTTCTTCTCCATTATTTGAGCCCTGTGTGAAAATGCTGGATACACTCTCCTGTTATCGATTCACTGCTGATAATCTATAGATTGAATTCTGCAAACTAACACAAGTTGTCCTTTTGGGTGTCATAAAAAAAACTCCTAAACCTTCCCATGACCTGTTTGCTCATTTACCTTTAGTGGATTTCAAGAATATAGAAATGTGCATTT
This sequence comes from Salarias fasciatus, assembly GCF_902148845.1. Lineage (NCBI taxonomy): Eukaryota > Metazoa > Chordata > Actinopteri > Blenniiformes > Blenniidae > Salarias > Salarias fasciatus. The sequence continues at coordinate 5,333,034 of NC_043754.1, forward strand.
TCTTTTGATTGATGTTTTACATCAGTTACAAAACAGACTCAAATTGATTAGATACAACATCGTGAACATGAATACTTTTGTACTTGCTTCCACATCTTTGAACATTTACTGCTAAAAAAAATGCCTCATAGGATCGTCACTTCTTCATCCTGTAGGGAAACAAAAGGAAACGTGAAGATTGTGCCTTAAAGCAGAACGTGTGTAAAGAGTCATTGATTTTTCACCTCATTCTCAGGGACGCGTCTAAGGGGCTGTTGCTTCTTTCATTTCTGTAATTTATCTCATCCATAACAAGTAATGAGAGAAAAGCTCCTCCTTCTTTCATCAGCAGAAGCACGTTCCTTGCTTTTCCTCTCCACATTCCGTCCGTTGACCTGTATCACGACGTCGCCCTCGGCCAGTCCGGCTTTCTGTGCAGAACCGCCTGAAACTACCTGCCGGGCATTGAGACAGTTAAAAACTTAGTGAAAGTCTCCACTTTCTCTTTTTTGTCGGTTTTGCATCAACCATCTTTGACTGGTACCTTGGTGATGAAAGTCCCGGGACGCCCGGGGAAGAGCCCAGGTCAAAACCGAACCCTGCGCGGCCTTTTGGCAGAGAGCAGAGTCGAGCGTGATTAACGTTTCTTTTTCATCCTCAGCTGTTTCTTCGCAGAAAGAAGCGGAGACAGGCCGAGCTGCAGAGAGAAAACACGGAATGATGCACAAAGCCGGGCCCTGATTATTTATTTTCATGTCTGAGAAAGTAATTCCCACCTTGGTGTAAAAGTCCAGTCCCTGGGGGCTGATGGTGGTGAGGGACACTGTTTTCCAGCTTATTCTCACGAGGTCTACAACGTGGTCGTGCGCCAGTTTCTCCACCGACTGTCCGTTGACCTCCAGCAGCAGCTCTCCATTTTTCATGCCCGCCTTATCTGCTATACTGCCACTTTCCACATTTTGCAGAACGTGATCTATCGAGCAAGTCAGACCAAAATTCAGCTCAAGCGCCAAACCTAAATCTCTTCATGATGCAATACTTTCTGTTCGGACTACTCACATTTGCGTCCCAGTGCCGTCGTCTCCAGGTTAAGCATGAAGCCGTAGCCATTAGGCGAACAGATGAGGCGGAGCTTTCTGGCCCTGTGCGGCAGGTTGTGAGGGACGGCCATCGAGGGCAGGATGGGCATCTTCTTCTGCATGTATTTCTTCTCGCTCTCGCTGTCGATCACCAGGATGGTGATATCTCCACTTTTTTCATCTGTCAGAAAAGAGTTGATGAAACAAGCTTCAGACCTTTCTGCAGTCTTCATTATTTAGAAAGTTTGTGACAGGTAGCTTTATCAGTGCTCGTAAAGTAGTCTTCAAGAAAACAGCCTGTTTAGGTTGTGTTAATCGCGGAAGATAAGCTGAGCACAAACCATTCTGCTGAGGGCGGAGTGTGTGAGATCAGACACCATCGCCCCGTCCATCCACACCAGACGATCTCCCTTTCGCACTCCGGCCTTATCAGCTGCGCCTCCTGCCAGAACGCTCACAGAGAAACGACCTTTCTCTCCTACTGGCAGAGATACACAAGTAGCTGAATGACACTGGCAGGCAGACAGACAGGCTCCGATTTAATCACGTAATCTCTGTTGATTACCGAGGGAATTGCTCCCCTCCAGGGCTGTGAAGGTGACGCCCAGGCCAGAGACAGGATCTCTGCTGATATGGCACAGTCTGGGCGCTGTGCTGCCGTCACGCCACGCCCTGGCCACGCCCCGGAGGTCCTGACCTTGGGATACAGCCTGTTTATACGTTTTCTCTTCCAGCACTAACAAGCACAACTGGTTTCCACTTTGCCTGATCTTCTTAGACACCTATCAAATATGTTAAAGAGAACAGTTTATTCAACATGAATCTCATCAGGTGTTCTAAATTCTGCTAACAGTGAAGGATCTCATCTTACTTCAGAGTGAGAAATGTCATCAATATAGAAGTTATTGACTTCCAGAACCCTGTCTCCATCTTGAAGGCCGCTGCGCTGTGCTATCCCCCCGACTCCACCTTCTTGATGATGTGCCCTCGGTTCTGCTTCTCCTGCAGCAGATAGAAGCCGTAGCTCTCCTTTTCCTCGCGTTTGAGGACGCACAGGCGCGGGCTGGATGTTCCCATCCCGTCTGGCTCAGGAGAGACAGAAACTCGATTTATAAGCACAGCTTTACACTCTTTAGAGAGATTAACAGAAAATGCATGCCAGTTACCATCTGTGATCACCATCCCTGGACTGACTGTTTCCTCTTTAGATTGGATGTACAGCTCCTATAAGGAAAAAAAGAAGGAACATTTGACTTACTTACAAACTTGAGTTAATTTGCTTAATATTCCAATAAAATAATAAAGTTTTACTTTTAAAAGCAGTCCCCAAATATCTGTTCAACTTGGAATAAGAGTGAGCAACTGTGCACATTTTATCAGGCGCTGAATGTACATTGACGCTAAAGGTTATTAGAAGAAATGCTGGACAAACACACTAATCTTTAGGACACTGTCGATAAATACTTTCTGTTTTCTTCATGGACAAATCCCACACGTCCATCTCTTATCTCCAAGAACATACCATGTGTTTTTCTAGAATTTTGTCTCTCGCCTGCAACAGTTACACTTCAAAATGCACAATCATTGCATGGCCTGATTCTGTTGGGATAACGTTCGTGCAGTTTTCCTTATCAGGAGCCCAAAGTCATTAAGATTACGACGTTACAAAAGTCAGTGTGCCAAACCAACTCAGCTGCATCTCAGACTCTGCCCATGCAAATTCGGAGGATTTCACAACTCTGACAGATTTCTGCTCCAAAATACCCGATTATCATCATTTATGGGTTTTGCTGAATTTGAAAGTTTTTATTTGTGATAGAGCAGAAAGACATGTCGAACACTGTTTTTCCCTGACAGCCTGATAACAGCTCCAATAAGTAGAGGCAAGTTCTTGCTGGGTAAATGTCTAATTCTATTCTGAACTTCAAATGATCAAGTCAGTCTATTAGTACTGTTTACATGATCTTAAGTTTAAGTAATGATGTATGGCAAGATTTATGAGAAGGAAAATAAAAAGCAGGCTTACTTTGTCAATGCTGAATCATCCACAAGACCTACAAAGAAAAATAAGACATTAAACCACACAAACTGCTGAAAAGACACTTTTTCACACGTTTTTAAGACTATTGCATTTTTTCAATTAGTACTAATTTCACAACACACCCAGATGAAAAGTTGCAAAGCAAAAAGAAAAAAGTGTCACTTGATATTCAAAGCTTTTAAACTTACAGCTGTGATGGTCTGCGTTGTCAGGATGGCAGTGAGACTAAAGTTTGATCCTCACAGGACACAAGTGGCGCCTCTATTTATCAACTCGGGTGCAATAAAACTGGGTTTGACTTCATGTAATTAGCTTTAGTCTTTGTCCTCTGGGGAAAAAGGAGGGAATCAAAGATCATGAACAGCCTCAGAGTTACAAAGTGTCCCAAGACAGCGTGATTGCATTTTTTATAAGCATGAATAGTTTGTTTTATTTGTCTAATTTGAAAGGCAAAATTCTAGGCTGTTTTTGTGCATCAGGACAAAGAATGTTTTAATTTTTTTTAAAACACTTGCACATCCTTTTAAAATAAAATCTGGCCTGTCACACACATAACTTATTTTAGTAATGAGCAATAAAACAAAGCATGATCACTTTCAGCAAAGTAATCTTGTGTTATCATGATGTTCTGTGAGCAGAAATTCCTCAACTGAATTTTATCTTGTCTGTGCCTGATTCCACACTAAAATCTTAGAAATGCACAGTTACACAAGGTGACCACGAATGCAGTTTCCCTTGTGTGGAGTCCATCTGTGTCCATTTCGCAACACAATATTGAGAATATTGAAGAATCTGAATTTTTTCAGGATTTTGTTGTATAAAATGTAATTCAAGCTGAGTTACATAATATGAAATTGTGCACATTTATTCTCAGTTCTGAATTCTACAGCATGTTGCTTATAGATCAATTTAAAAGTAATGGAGCCCTATCACTGAATGTAAATCAAATGACACAGCAATATGTTTGCTGAGCATCCAGGAGTGTTTTATCAGCTTACTTTGGTGCTCTGCCATGGCCTAACAACTATTAGATGAAACATTAATGTCTAATCTAGTCAGTTAATCTGCCCCTAAACAGATTCAGTTTGAGCAATAAAAGTCGCTGCAGCTGACACACAGAGCTCCCTGTCCTGTAATTTGCTGTCCCACATATCTTTGTATTCTCCATGGGGACGGGAGTCCTTGCCTCTCTGACACAGTGTTGAATAAAAACAAAAGGTCACCATGAGACATAAATGGCTAAACCGAAGTGTAAACCACTTGTTCTGAGAGGGGATCTGCCTTTCTGCTGAAGAGCACTCTGCTGATGGCTTACTGTTTCCCTTTTAATCTTTGCTAAAAGCCTCTGATATTCTGAAACACAAAGTCCTCCAAAAAAAACAACAACAAAAAAATAAAAAAAAAACAAATTCCCAGATCTCACATGGACTTGCACTGATTGTCAATCTCCAGTAAATAACTGACTGATCTTTCTTCGGGTGTTCATATCAAGTGTGATTATTTATTTCTCCCCCTGTGATTTAAATGCTTGGTATTATTGTTTTACCGTTGTTGATTAAATTTACCTGTGCAATCATCATTTATTTGAACTAGCAGCAATTTTTTACAAATTAGATTAATGAATTTAAAAAAAAAAAACTTGCTCAACGCTACCCATTGGATTCATTTAAAGGTGCTGTATTCAGGATTTTGCTAGTCAATGCTCATTTTTCTGTGTTTTCTTTGGATTAAATGTTAGAGTATCCATTGATAATCCTTTAGGAGTGTAGCATAATTACACTACGCGAGGGCACAGCGTTTCCATCTGTCTCTGTTCTGAGTTGAAAAGGAATCTCCACAGCTCCAGGTATCTTTGACCAATCAGAAGAGCCCATGAGGCTCTAACTGTGATTGGTCGAGGCGTGTTTGTCGCACGTTCTTGTGGGATGGGCTTAACTTGCGTAAGGGTGGTGTTAAGAAAACAGGACAGGATCGGCTGTGCTTGGTTTCAAATGGCCATCTTATTTGGGTCAAATCGCCAGAGATGCCGAATCCTGCCTACAGCACCTTTAACTGAAAGCAAATCCTGGCACAAACTGTAAATCTAGGTATAAATAGATAGACGAGCTGTTATTAACCATAACTCCTTTTAGTTGTTTTATTGTTGCTGGTTCTTTGTTGAAACTTTTTCCACTATTACTTTCCCATTTTCAACTTCCACTTCTTTAATTTCTTTATTTAAACAACCAGTCTGTTAATTTCTTCCTCAACTTCCTGAGAATTGCTGTTTAGCTTTTTTCAACTCCAGGATTGAAAAAAAAAAAAAGTGTTTTGGACACTGGGTGAAGAGAGCAGAGCTGTCGACCGATTACCACCTGGTGGTGAGTTGGATTCGCGGGAGGAGGAGGAAACCGGACAGACTTGGCAGACCCAAAGTGTTGTGAGGGTCTGCTGGGAACGTCTGGTGGAACCCTCTGTCAGCATGGTTTTCAACTCCCACCTCCCCGAGAGCTTCTCTCACACCGAGGGAGGCTGGGGACATTGAGTCCGAGTGGACCATGTTCTCCACCTCCATTGTCGAAGCAGCTGCCCGAGCTGTGGTCGTAAGGTCTCCGGTGCCTGTTGTGGCGGCAACCTCCGAACCCGGTGGTGGACACCGGAACTAAGGGTTGCCGTCAAGCTGAAGAAGAGTCCTATCGAGCCTTGTTGGCTCATGGGATGCCAGAAGCAGCTGACAGGTACCGGCAGGCCAAGCGAACTGCAGCCGAGTGGTTGTGAAGGCAAAACCTTGGGTCTGGGAGGAGTTGGGGAGGCCATGGAGGAGACTATCGGTCGGCCTCGAAGAAATTCTGGCAAACCGTCGGTGCCTCAGGAAGCAAAGCAGGTCTCCGCCAACACTGTTTACAGTGGAGGTGTGGAGCTGCTGACCTCAACTGGGATATCATAGGACGGTGGAAGGAATACTTCAAGGACCTCCTCAATCCCGTCGCCACATCTTCCGTGGAGGAAGAAGAGGCTGAGGTCTCAGAGGTGGACTCGTCCATCACCCAAGCTGAATCACCGAAGTGGTTGGTAAGCTCTTCGGTGGCAAGGCAGGGGGGTGGACGAGATTTGCCCTGAGTACCTTAAGTCTCTGGATGTGCAGGGACTGTCTTGGCTGACACGTCTCTGCAACATTGCGTGGCAGTCGGGGACGGTGCCTCTGGATTGGCAGACCGGGGTGGTAGTCCCCCTGTTTTAAAAGGGGGACGGAGGGTGTGCTCCAACTATAGGGGGATCACACTCCTCAGCCTCCCTGGGAAATCTATTCCAGGGTACTGGAGAGGAGGATTCGACCGATAGCCGAACCTCGGATTCAGGAGGAACAATGCGGTTTTCGTCCTGGTCGTAGAACAGTGGACCAGCTCCATACCCTCCATAGGGTGCTCGAGGGTTCGTGGGAGTTCGCCCACCAGTTCACATGGTTTTGTGGACTTGGAGAAGGTGTCGACCGCGTCCCTCGTGGTGTCTTGTGGGGGGTGATCCGGGAATACGGAGTCTGGGCCCCTGTTAAGGGCCGTCCGGTCTCTGTATGACCGGAGTAGGAGTTGGTCCGCATTGCGGCAGTAAGTCGGACCTGTTCCTGGTGCATGTTGGACTCCGGCAGGGCTGAACTTTGTCACCGGTTCTGTTCATAATTTTTATGGACAGAATTTGTAGGTGCAGCCAGGGGCCGGAGGGGGTCCGGTTCGTGAACCACAGGATCTCATCTCTGCTTTTTGCAGATGCTGTGTTGGCTTCATCGAACGGACCTACAGCATGCACTGGGCGGTTCAGCCGAGTGTGAAGTGACAGGGATGAGGATCAGACCTCTAAATCCGAGGCCATGGTCCTCGACCGGAACAAGGTGGCTTGCCCTCTCCAGGTTGGTGGAGAGACTCTGGCCCAAGTGGAGAGTTTAAGTATCTTGGGGTCTTGTTCACGAGTGGGGACGGATGGAGCGTGAGATTGACAGGCGGATCAGTGCAGCGCCACAGTGATGCGGTCATTGTGTCGGTCCGTTGTGGTGAAGAGGAGCTGAGCCGAAAGGCGAAGCTCTCGATTTACCGGTCAATCTACGTTCCTACCCTCACCTATGGTATGACTTTGGGTCATGACCGAAAGGACAAGATCCTGGATACAAGTGGCTGAAATGAGTTTCCTCGTAGGGTGGCTGGGCACTCCCTTAGAGATAGGGTGAGAGCTCAGTCACCAGGGAGGAGCTCAGAGTAGAGCCGCTACTCCTCCACATTGAGAGGGGCCAGCTGAGGTGGCTCGGCACCTTTTTAGATGCCTCCTGACGCCTCCCTGGGAGGTTTTCCGGGCATGTCCCACTGGGAGGAGACCCGGGGAAGACCCAGGACACGCTGAGGAATATGTCTCTCGGCTGGCCTGGGAATGCTTGGGATCCTCCCGAAAGAGCTGGAGGAAGTGTCTGGGACAGGGAAGTCTGGGCATCTCTGCTGAGACTGCTGCTTCCGCGACCCGGTCCCAGATAAGCGTGGAAGATGGATGGATGGAACTCCAGGATTCACACTTTCCTTGGGAAAGGGAATAAATACTGTTTGCCTTTATGTTTGCACTGTATTCAAACTTTGCAGGTAAATCTTTCTTGCCGTGTCTTCCTGACCACCTAGATGAGTTTGAGTGCGTCTTCATGTCTGAAACAGACATCAAGACACCTGTAGAAATTGCAAAGAAAATCTTGAAAATATTGGAACAAAATATAACAACTTGACCAAAACACTCACTGGAGAGTTTTGTAGCTGACAGCAAAACGAGTAAGAAAATGCTTGAAAGTTTTACTCAATTCCATTTATCTGTTTCTCTTCCTTCATGTCAGAAGCCCAGTCATGGGGATGTAGAAGTATAATTAATAAAAAAATAAAAAAAAAACAGATTCCTACCCAGTATCAATGTCTCATCTTGATCTAATATTTTGAAATATTGTTGAATCTATATTTTCCAGTCTATTGAAATATAGAATGTTCTTCATCCAGAAAGAGGTCAATTTCATTTTCACATGATCAGCACGAGCCGGTTCACATGAGGGTTTATTGGGTTAAACGTCTTATTCTGTTGAAGATATATGATTACACTTACAAATTAAACAGACCTTGCGGTTGTGTCGAGGCTGCAGGAGTTTAGAAACTGAGTCAGAGACTGCTGTTGCTGCCAAATGGCTGAAGTAGCAAACACTCCCACAGCTGTCCAACCTGCAGATGACGGTGTCACATTTTTTGCCTCAGTCCACTAGATGGCAGCAGAATCCAAAATGAAAAACCAAGTGCTGCAATCTCTCCTGAAATCACAGATAAATGTATTATTTGATTAATTGTATATGCATATTGTACTATTTGTGACATTCCAAGCCAATAGTTCATGCCTGAGGATTCTGTTTATCATTTTTTATTGTCAAAGCAGGTTTGACATCTGAAACTAGAAATGTGTGTATTTAGATGTCTGAAACTAGAAATGTGTGTCTTTAAGACCGCAACAGCTTCAGGATGAACTGTTCATCTGTCATTTCTTACAGCAGTATTAAACGTCTTTACTGGTCCTTCCTGCATTTGAAACCCGTGACCAACTATGCCTGCTTTAAAAGAGCAAAGGCCCACATACAGTCAATTAGTAACTCCGCCTGAACCTCTGGTCAAAGGTTAAACTTCACCATGCCTCATGTGACTGTACAGTATGTGTGAGAAATGAAGTGACAATGGCATGAGTGGGCATGATTTTTTAACATTATCTGTTCTTAAGGAATCTTGTTTGTAAGTCGCATTGTAAACTGACATGTAGTCACTTAAATGTAAAAAGATTTAAAAAAAAAGGCCTTGTGACCTTGAAAGGTCTTCAGAACAGAGACAGAGATAAGTTTCAAAAAGATGAAGTGTGTATAGGATGTTCAGCCAACTGCCTCCCCGCACACTGGAGCAGCAGGACTGCTGAGGAGGAGATGGATAACGAAAGAAACAGACGACCCAATGGAGCTTTTCAGTCCTCGCTCCGGATCCAAGTGTCAGCCCCTCTCAGTCATCCCTGATGGGATCCTCCCAGCCACAGGAAGACACAGCTCCCATCTGTGCTCAAATCCTTGCCAAAATGCTGGAGTGCACTCGCGGTCAAGAAAATCTGTAAAGGAGACAGTTACCTTTTTGTAAGCTTCACCCCATTCACTGCACATCGCTGAAGTAGCAGCCTCACTACCTCTCTGATCCTTGACTGGAGATTTCTCTACTGAGCTGCAGGGGATAAGAACAGTGCGGAGAGATAAGGGCGTTTCGGTGAAGAATCTGAATGGACAGACAGGGGTGAAGGCCGTGGAGCTGCCAGCGCCGCTCTTCATTTCACAGAACCCGAGGCTAATTTCAGCCTCGTCGGGCCAGTGAGGCGTCCTCACAGAGTCCGAAGGCCACTCTTTTATCGTGACACACATGGCCTCTCTGTGAGTGTCTTGTGTTTCCTTGCTCTGTGAATCCATGGCAACAGAAACGTGAATGGTCCATTCAGGTTGGCTTCCACTACACCTGCCTCTGAAACTATAGATCAGTCAACAAACTGCATGGGTGCTTTGAGCCACACTTGCATCCTCATGCACCCATTAGCAGGCTTAGATTCTCATGGGGAAATTAAGCTCATCAAACACTTTCCAGGAGAAAATAATACAGTACAGGATCACATTCTGAATGCCAGGCCCCAACTCTGGAACCCTGTGAACAAATCATTTAAACTGCTTTCCTCTTTGGCCCTTTTTGAGGGAGAAATTAAGTATCTTCTGCTCAAATAGCGTTCCACTTTTGAATCATGCTGTGTGGTTTAGGTGTCTATTTTTGTTAACTTATTTCTTCCTGTCCCTTGTCCTCCTTTGATTTTCATGACTGTAATCTTTATTGATGGGGAGGAGTTCAGATGAGCCTCCTGGGATTATCTCCTCTCCTGCACAATCAAGTTTTATTTCTTGTAATTCTGTATTATATCCCTATTATGTGCAATTAAAGTTGTGATCACAAATTTACATTTTATTGTAATGCTCGTATTTTGTTACACGATTTGAAATTGCTCACTTCGCATTGTTGCTGCACTGCATAGGTCAGGAGATTTTGTTCAAGAACAAACTGTATTTTTTTTTTTTAACAGCCAGTGCATACAAAGTTGTAATAGTGATGTTTTGTTTTGTTTCATTTTTGCAGCCTTCAGATTTTTTGTTAATGACACTGTTTGACCCCACCCCAGTACTTCCCTGTCAGTAGATTGTGAAATTTTTAGTAGTCCTGGCTGTAAAAAAATACTGGAGGATCTGGAACATCCAGATGTTCGTCCAAAGAAAAATAAATGGGAAATAATCCAACAACTTTCGAATCCAAGCTACAGTCACCCCATTTTATGAACTAAAAGCTTTGTGGATGTATGGTAAACTGTGCATGTGACAGTTTAGGTAATTATACACCTTGTACAGTGAAAATGAGAAGTTGAAGTGTCAAAATGTTGAAATAAACTGAGTTTTCTTTCATGCTGCTTCAGATATTTTACGATATCTGATAATGTATCCACACCTGCTTCCTTATTCCACTCACAGTCTGTTAAACTGTTAAAGTGTCCTAAATCTTTATAAATGCCTTAGGTTCACAGTGGATAATAATCTGAGTGACTGTGAAAGTCCTGTGAAAGATTTACTCTCCCCTCAATACTATTGTTATCAAATTACCATCTTTGGTTCACAGTTTTTTTTTTTTTTTTTTTACCTTATGAGGGACCTATACTGTCACATGTTTATACTACAGGTGTCTGCAAAGACAGCTGGCAGTTACTCCATTCCTCAGGCATCATGATGTGCAATTGGCCAATAACATTTTCGTGCAATCTCTCAAACCTGCTGGCTCAACAGAATGAGATCTCTACTGAAGGGTCAGCTCTTTTGAGAGATGACTTTCCCAGCAAAATCGACTTTACGTTGGGCAATATAGTTACATCCTCTGGCCACCAAAAATTGTGGATGTTAAAAAGGGAAATGAATACTATGAGCACACCACCCAAGAAGCACTGCAAAGACCAGATGGAAGTTATACGTGAAGAGTTTAATAGTTTTTCATCTTCTTGAACCTTGTTTTTTATTCAGATTCACTCTACTCATGAAAGTTTCGGGGTGTACATAGATGATAAACTGAACTGGGTCAAAGCCATCTCTATTTTTTGGGTTGCTGAAGACCTTCAGCATTTTCTACACCATGCTGAAGGTGTTCTGTGAGTCTGTGCTGGTGAGCGCTATCCTCTTTGCTGTTTAGTGCCGGGGCAGCAGGCGGAGGGTCACAGACACCAACACACTCATCAGGAAGGCCATGGTGGGGGTAGAGGCGGACTCTGTACAGGTGGTCTTAGAGAAACTGAGGTCCACCTTGAATAGTGTCTCTCACCACCTCCATGATGTCCTGGTCAGCAGCAGGAGGTCTTTCAGTGACAGACTAATACCACCAAAGTGCAGAGCTCCATGTAAGATCCTTCATCCCTGTGGCCATAAGACTCCTCTTGTCGAGTGTTTGTTGTGTTTTTCTATTAATGTTATCCTTTTATGCTGATGCCAGTCACCACTTAGCCCTGGCAATATTCAATATTCCTTATTTAAATTTGATTATCATTGATTTTTAAACTTCTTTTTATTCTGTGTTCTATTCTATGTGGAGCAATGCTACAAAAAAAAAAAATTCTATTTCTGCAATAAATTGCTAATAAATCAATGTGGACACATTTGATGTTGCATACTGGAGTACTGAAGAGGTGAAAAAGTTGAATTTCTGTCTCGAGCGACCTGATTGGCTGAAGGGAACAAGTGTACGGCCGCTTCACAGCGCGTAAGAATGACGTTAATTTACAAAGACGAATGATGTGGCAAAAATCAAAGGGCGAATGCAAAGAAGTAGTTCCGCTTTCTCGTTTCTCTCGATGTAACTCCACGTTCGAGTCGAGTACAGATCTAAGATATCTTGTTCTGGTTATATAGGAGGTAGATCTGGCGAACAAATAAAGCGATTCCGCTAAAATAACGCACTTTTATAAAAGTGTAAGTCCGTATCCATCCGCCTCAGAGTATACTTCCATTTCCGGGATGTTTTCCGTGCTGACCAGCCTCCACCGCCATTGCAGGTCCAGGGAGTCGGTGTAGTGGCAGGCAGGCGTTAGCCAGGGGAAGACCGCAAGTAAACAGTAAAGGGACGGATTAAAAAGAAAAAAGCACCAGCACACCGACAACACGTTTCAAAGAAGGCAGAGTTAATTTACAATTGGACTTTAGACTAGAGGCTCCCTGGCTGTCCGGCTAGTCGTAGTTTGTTAGCATTAGAAGAAACCGGAGGAGAGTGAGAGAGGAACCGCCATGGCTCAGATCCTGCCCATTCGCTTTCAGGAGCACCTGCAGGTATGTGGATGAATGAATGCTTTAATTGTTTGTGAAAGTTAGTCCTCCGGTCGCAATCGCCGTGAGATCAGCTGTCGCTCCGGAGACTTTCTCCACACAACTACGAGACGGCTAAGTGGCTAAGTTAGCGAGCTATGCTAACTAGCCTGTCAGGGTGGATGACGTTTATCTCGGCTAGCATCTAGCCTCCGTGCTAACAGTTTGACGAGCCACCCTTCTGGACTCAAATGCCAAAATTCTGCTCGATTTAACAGGAGTATTGTCAAAAATGCTTTCAAAATACAATGAAGAAGATGCGCGGGTAGTTTCTTTTAAGTTTTATCGACATTGGTCACATTTTGACGAGAAAAGTGTTTGTAGACTGGGAGCAGCTAATGCTGTCTTTAGTACTAATCTTCACTATCAGTGCTGTGTCCAGGGTCGTTCATATGTTTATAAATGTTCCAGTGAGAGCACTATGACCTCTACCCGCACTATTGAGCTAACTTATGTATGCCATCTGTCATCAAGTATAACAGCCAAAGGTTAAGAGCTAATATAGCAACTTTTACAGCTGGTTGCTTCGTGTTGCCATTGACACGTCTGAATGCACCATCCTGTTACTTGGAAAGTGATTATCACGTTGGGTAGTTGTAGAAATTGTTATGTCAGGTCGCTATCAGACTCCCCATGTTCAATGACTTTGTCAAAGTTGGAGGAGGTCCAAGCATTTACCGAGCAGCACTATTGCTTCTTTAATCTGTGAAGCAAATTATTTCCTGGATTTGTCAATTATTAGACAAACAGAATTTAAACGTGTCCCCCCCTCGATTTGAAGTCCCACGTTTAACATAGCTGCACCTCTTCTTAGTTTAAATGGACACACCTTTACTATGACACCAGTGAAAATGCGTCTTGGTCAGGTAGAGGAAGTAGAAGCATTCTGGTTCTCGCAAGCTAAAGGATTGCATTTGGAATGCTCCCTATCAGATCGAATGTATCAAACATAAGAGGTGATCAGTTTAATTTAATTTATAAATCAAGTTTGTTCCGAAATCAAGAGTTCCTGGTTTTCTTTTACTTTCACTAAAAGATCTGTGAAGTTGTATCTCAGCACAGTAATCAAGCATTGATACTTAGACATTTGTTTGCACAGGTCAAAGATCAGAGTCGGTACAAGATGAAGTTAATTGCAAGTTAAGTTGTGCTTTGCTTTTCAGAGATTGCATGGAACGGATATTTTGGCCACCCTGCTTTATATTATTGTGTGAACCAGAGGTTGGAAGTATGAGCCAGAGTTGTCTCTCTTTCATAAATATATAATTTATTTGTATAGAGGCTATGCTTTGCAAAGCTGTGCCAAAGGTCTTTTGCGTTTCCAGCTGCAGTGAAATTATGGGATGAGTATTTCACTCCCTTGTTAAGGTAACTTTGATTGCAGGGGTGAGAGTGAGAATTGCACTGTGACTGCACATTAAGAAAAATAATATTTTACTTGTGTGTCTGTGTAGTGCATCTTTGTGGTAAGATTTCACAATTTTGGCCATGTGTCTTTTCTTTATTTTTAGCTGCAAGGTTTCATTCATAGAACCTGTTTGGTTTCTATTGTGAACAGCATTATTATGAATATTCTTATAGCTTGCACTTACTTCGCATTATTACCACACTGAAGCGTTCGGTAATATAAATCCATTCTGGAACTTTATTCTGCCCTCTCTGGTTTGTGTTAGTCGCGTGCGTGGTGCGTGTGTGTATGTATCTTATGATGTTCCAAGGGATTTCCTGATAAATTACTCTCAGAAAGCACATCATGCAGAATCTTAGAACGCGGTGATGTGACTTGAAATCGATAGCTGGTTGTTGTTGTTTTTTTTTGTCATATCTTCTGTCTCGTTTCTGATTGGCATGTTTGCCTATTGATCTTTTTTGAGGCCTGTTTGTCAGGCACTGCAAGTTACTGGCACTAAGAGCGGGAAGGAAGGACTGTCAGTTATTTTGTGTAATAGTCATAAGATGTTGGCTTGATAGATGCTTTTATTCTGTTTTTTTTTTTTTTCTCCACACATTCAGGTTCAGCAAGAAGGTCCTTCTGATACATTTCTCTATTGTTATTCATCTTCAATTTAGCACTGTCAGGGCAAGTTAAAACTTGATTATTTTCTTTCTTGGTCACATCCTCATCAACTTTGCATAAAGAATATCAACAAGGCCAATGTTATGATCTGGTTATTTGCACTCATCGAACCTTAAACTCTGCAGGGTTTTGAAAATATTTTGCAGAGCAAATTCTCCATAAGAATAATTAAGAATGATATATATAAGTATGCATAAGTTAGCATAATGTGTCAATCACATGAGTCACTGGCATTTCTGCTGAATGATTGCTTCTGCACAGAGTGACTCTTGACTTCTCTGCCATTTCCTCCCCTCCCTCACTCACTTTCCCTCAAACTCTGCAACTGTCATCCGGCCAACTTGCCTAGCTTGCATTTTTATCTATCATCCATTTATATAGTATGGTGTAGTTTCCAGTTACAGAAATGCAATTCCTCAAGTGACACAAAAAAAAAAAACTATGGTTGTATTTGCATGAGAATCAGTTTGGTATAACTTTAAACTATAGCTTTTGTTTGATTATCCTGATTGGTATTTTATTGATTCTGCTATTAATAGCAGTACTGCTAACAGTGTAGCATCTGTTTACAGCTACAGTACTGTCAGAATAATTGAAGATATCATGTCCTGAACGCTAGTCTTGGGGAGAAAGAATCTAACACCATGAAAACGGAGGGTACCAAATAATGAATGAAGGAGCGAACACAGGAACCAGTATCAGCTTAAGACGGGTGTTCAATACCAGTCTCTTACGTGGGAGTTGGTTGTATGTAAACCTTTTAAATGGCCTTTGAATTCAGTGTGTAATGGCAACATGGGGCCCACACCATGCTGACAAAAGCTCCTTGTATGTAGTTAGCGGGTTTTGACAAGCCAGACTTCCTTTTGCTAGAGGAAAAACCATTAATGAAGTGTGGAAGGAAAACCATCAATAATGTGATGACCCAACAAAAGGACTCTCATACAAGTCTATCATTACAGGCTTTTAGTGTGTACAGTGGTGTTTTTAAGTAACGCAGTGATTTGTTATGTTTGCGAAGGTTGATATCATGAGTTTCCCAAGACCGCTTAGCTGCAATGATATTGAGCCATTTATTTATGAAGCACATGAAATAAACATCAGGGGTTGACCACCATGCATAACAACACAATTTTGATGCATTTTAAATAATTGAAATGGAAAAGTTTGGAGCAATTCTGACATAAAGCAAAAAAGAATAAAAGAAAAACACTGTTCCATCATCTTTGTATAGCAAACAGTAAAGTTTTATTTGTTCTCAAACATGTCCATTATTGTCATGCTTACAGAACTCTGTTGTTAAATTATCTTAGGAAAGCTGTCAGTTAAACACTTTAAACTGGCATGCAGCTAAGATGTAAATATGTGTAATTGCTGTTGTTTTTAATGCAAATAGTAGTTGTGGTTTTCTTCAAATTGCTGTTTAAGAAAGGATTTAGCTCTGAAAACTTTAACAATGACACAGGCTGGTGATCCTGCCACTCAGTACTTAACATTTTGGATTGAATTTCAAGTGGTGTTTAGTTGGGGTGTGTAAGTTTTGATCTGGACTAGAAAACTTTGCTTTTAAGGATCTTGGTTCAGAAGCGTTTTTTCCTGAACTTTGGTTCAACCTCACCCTTGCATGCACCCAGCCGCACTGTCGTCTCTGTAACGCAGCTGTATGTGAACATTTAGGGATCCCGGTTAATGCGAACGACAGATGTCGTGTGTGAAAACCTGCTGTGGAAAAGACTGGAAACACTTGAAATATGCTGGCATATGTTAACTTCTAAAATCTGCTTCTTCTCAGAGTAGTTAAAACTGCTTTAAAACATCAAATAAGGCAGAGCTGGCAGCACTCATGCATTGTAAATGAAACATGCTACCCATGCTAAAATCTCACATTAAGTAGCATATTTGGTTAATGTTGACCTTACTGAGGAATCTCGCATTAAAAGATTGTTAGCAAATGTTGGCCCATCATCAATCGTAGCGTTGGAGTTGTCAGTTAAAGACTAAGAGGAAAAGAAGAATGTTGTTATTTGTAATGTTCAAAAAATGATTAAAATTTAGGGAAAGGAAACAACGACCAATTTTAGTTTTTTGAAAAACAAGGTTCGGCATGTCAAAGGTGCTTTAGTTTATTGTGTCATGCTCCTTAAATATCACCTTACAAGGGTTTGCAAGGTGCACTTTGGTCTACGCTCGTAAATGACCAGCTGATACCTCGTGACAGACCGGTGAAGATACAGATCTGCTGAACACTTCACTTTCTGCCGCACTGTCTAAATGGGAGATAAAGCAGGGAAAAAGGAAACTGCAGTCTCACAACCACCTCAGCAAGAACTGGCCCAAAGTGGAGATGGACGAGCTCCAGAAATGCATGCATTCCTTCCTTCTTTCCCTCGCTCTCTCTTTATCTAACTCGAAAAGGCAGCCCCTTTGCTCCTCACCCCCGTGTTGGTCACATGTCCACCACCAGTTGCCTACAGCAGTTGAGGAGGCAGCTCTGAGGCAGACCTGTTGTTTCAGTCCCAGCAGACAATGGGTCCCTGGTTTCCTGTTGTGGAGCATTGCAGCGAAGTGCTGCGAGCCTCAGCACATTACATAGCACATCCTTCCCTAGCCTGCCTTGAACTTCATATGTGGGACATACGCAGGGCTTCTTTTTCTGCTGAGCAAGAGGCTGCTTTCTTTTAAAGGAAGAGCATACAGGATAAATCAACAGATGGACTCCCTGGAGGTGCTTAGCAACAGTTCTTTATCTTTTCAAGAGAAAGCAGTTATTGACTTAGTTTGGTTGGTTTTTCACAATACATGACTCTTGCAGGATAGATTTTGGGGATGATGAAAAACATACACATTTTACTCAAAGCATGCACATGAAGTTTCTGAACTTAAATCAACCTGATATAGCATTTGAAAGCCTTGGCCTCAAGGAACACTTGTTTTCTAGAAGAACCGAGTGACCTGTGTCATATGGGATTTTTATGACCTCATGTATCCAGTTATTCCCCCATGAACTGCTAAGATTTATTTGGACTTGTATTGATGTCCGTTGTCCTCTCTGCACAGTTAACTTGCTTACTCTGGGCTGATTGTAATTTCCTGTCTTATGATCTTCACTTCTTTCCTGACCTCCGACTGAGGGGTTCATGTGTTTGCTGTTTCTGAGTGACTTGATGCAGAACTACATCGCACTTCCATTGGTAGAAGATTAGCAGTAGCAGCATTCATTTTGTACTCTGATCAGTCCTGAAGCTGCCTGGTCAGCTGCTTTCCTCTTACTTCATAAGCTGCAGGGTTTCAGTGAAGCATGCATAGTCTTAATTTTAGTCACGGTCTGCATTGCAAAAACATTTTCTTGCAGATAACCTGACTAGTGACATAGCATAATTCTGTCCATGTTCATTGAAAAGGGATCTAAAAACAGTCAAACTGAAGCAAGGCACAGAGGCATGTTGTGTAATCATAAATCGCGGTCTCATGCAAAATTCCATTTACTTTACATGGAAATGACAAGGGCACATTGTATATCTGACAGGTTGTCTTCACTGGTGGCCATTCAGACACTGCTTCATGCTTCCTCTAATGCTACTTTTTAAATTGAATCTGGTTTATCGGAAGAGAAACTGATCTCCATGCCATTTATACAAAGGTTGCAATACAATAAAAGTATAACAGAAGCCAAAAAACAATCTGTTTGAATGAAAAATAACTTTCTCCGTTGCACAGAGCAGCTGAACTCGTCCTGCTGCATCAGCATTCAGGTGTCTTGTAAATTCATTCTGTCACTTTTGACTGCGTTCTTTTCCCAGATTCAATAATAATCTTTTGAGACATTTTTCCTCAAAGTAATGCAATTGTTATGCCTCAGTTTGACATTGGCTTGTAGCAATAGTGTGTTTTCTGCTGTAATGGCATCTTATTGTTTATTTACTCCATATCTTCTGTACATTTTGCTTCAAATTTGTCTTCACACACAGTTGGGAGGTGAAGATTTCTTGGTGAAAGTTCAAGGTCCAGGCACTGCAGCTGCACTTTCTGTGATCGTATAGCGCACAAAAGTGTGACGTCACAACCTTGAGGCAGTGATCTGCAGTTTTGTTTTCATTAGTTTTGTTTTCCTGACCACATCATCAGATTATTTTACCTTTCAATAAGTATTTATTAAGCACTGCTGTGAATACTCTGTGTTGAAGTATTTCATGACCAATCATGCTTAAAACAAAGCAGGCTAGACTAATGTTCCGCATGGGTTGTAGCTCCACTGGTTGACCTGCTTTCACCTAAATTCCAGCTCATTGATGTCACAGCGGTGGAAAAATCCCACAGCCGAGTTTTACTACAAGGTTTCCATTGCAAACTCGTCCAACAGCTCAAACTGTGGTGTAGGTCAGTCTGCCCCCAGTGTCTCATGTGTCTGTGTTGCCTCAGGATACAAGGATACAGCTAACATAAACTATTGTGATTAAGCTGTGTTGCTCTTTCCTGTTTTAATGAATACTTTCAGTGTGAATGAAAGGGCTTCCTGCAGATCCCAGAATAGATGACAGAAGGCAGACAGAGTGAGTGAATGTGTGAGAGAGAGAGAGAGAGCGACGGCCGTAAATCTGTCGAAAAACTATTGTTAATAGCGGAGGAAAACCCTCTTTTGTGTGTGACATTTAAGCATACTCCATTCTAGTATACACGGACCTGAGAGGTGTCGTCAGTACCGCTGGCATGGCATACGGTTGAGGAAAGGAGAGTAATGCTGTGTCTAGTTCAAGGCAGAGACAGATTATTGTGGTCTGATAGGCAGACAGTTACTACATGCTTGTGAACACTGTTGTATTTGAGCTCTGAATCGCTCTTTCTGCAGGCTGTTGTCTTCCTCCTGAAGCTTGAATAAATGTTTCCATCAGTAAACAAAGCTTCCTCACTGGACATGGCAACAATAAGAGGCATGGTTGGCCGCGATGACGATATTGTGTGAGGTCACCCTTCATGATAGGAAGGGGGGAAAAAAAGAAAACACCACAACTTCCGACTAGTGTGAGCTCTTTCCTCATTGCTGGCTGGACAGTTGGCTCTAAGTTAGTGTATTGCAGTGTCATTGAGAAAGGAACCATGTTACACACTGTTGAAGGAATGTGGGGTGAACGGGGCTGTGGGGAGGGTGTGTCTGTCATTGATATAGGTGTTCCCGTTACGTTGCCCAGTTCTTGGAACGGCGGTTTGTATTTACTGATTAGAGCTGAACTATGTCAAAGTGTTGACTGCAGAGCCACATTTTATCATTGGCCAGCCTTAAAATGGACACTTGGGTAATTGTGGCCGTTGCTGGCAAGCCTGTGTTCTCTTTGGCAGGAAACCAAGTGGTGTTCACAAAGCCTACGCTTGACATTTCTATTGCAGGGCAACAATGAAAACTGTTATTTTATGGCATTTTAAGTAAAGCAGTTAATACTTGCCATTATATATATATATATATATGCCTTTAAATATAACTACAGATCTGTCGACATCTGTGTGCATTTGGAATGTCACAACTGTAGTGTAAATGCTTTACCACACAATAAAACTGATGCTCTAGGTGTGAGTTTCTGCGTGAAATTTTGGTTATAGTAGTATCTGTGCAAGACTTTCATTAATATGGCGTATTGTTGAAAAGTTGCAAAAGCAGAGGAAGTTACAACATTGAAACCTGACCGATGGGAAGGTGTTTTTTTTGTAGTTTCGTTCCTTCCAGTGTTATTTGTCATAGCATGTTCTGTTGCACTGGCTTTTCAAGAAGAGACTAGATTTCATGTAGTTGATAGCACTTTTTATTTTGTTGTTTTTCAGTGTGATTATGAATGAACAGGGGATTGTAGCTGTTTACAACTGAAAGAGCTCATTTTTCCCACTTTACATTGTGCAAAATATAATCAACCTTCAAATTGAACGTTTCATTTTTGTTCATCTCTTCTATTTTGTGCAATGACTGCATTTTGCATTCGTGAAATTTAGGATCTGCACTTTAGCACTGACAGTATTATGTGATTATGTTTTAAGCTGTTTAAAGCTAGGGTCGGGCGATCTTGGAAAACTAGCATGTAGCACGAATGTAGCATCTCCCCAAGGCTCCACCTAGCTCCACCCCATTGCAGGAGCTCCCGTTGGGAGCGAACGTACTGGACGCGGAAGCGCCACGCGCACGGGCGTTTGTGATCGCCTCCAATGTTATTAACCTTCTGACTGGCCCGCACACAACGCGCATAGGAGTGCCCGCTCCGCTTCATTCTATTTTTTACGCCAGCACCGCGCGCGGAACTGAACCAGTGCACGCCATTGAAATGTACACGCAGTGGGCTGGTAGAACGCGAAGGGATTTGATTGGTTTCTGAAGAGCGGTCCGCGCCTTACGATTGGTCGGAGTTGTTTACTGTCCTGTGGCCGCTACAGTTGTCAGATTTTTCCGCACCTTTTCCGTAAAACATAATGTATTGACTTCTCCCGTGGGGCAAGGGGCGTTTCACTCAGTATGGGCAAAAGTCGCTTTTGGACAACATCGTCTACCCTAGCTTTAAGGACTTCACCTTAACTTTTGTTGCTGATATGCTAATACCAAACATAAAGTAATCCAGCATCACTGACGGTGTATTTATACCATGGTTGACGTACCAGGAGGTAAAATTGTAGAACCGTTTAAGTCCATCAAAGATTTCATTGCTGGTCAAGGTTGGTTGAGTTGGGCTTAATGCACTATTTCCAGCCATGGCTGTAAGCTACTCTGCAGAATTTACCGTTTTTGTAGCAGATCAGTTCAACCTACAGCCTCAGGCTGATGTTTTCATACAGGTTAAACTGCTTCCTCTCCTGCGATGCGTTTCTGCTCTGTTGGCACACCATCATTCAGGAAGCCTGTGAGTCTGGCCTAATGACCACCTGAACTTCTATGCTCTGTTAGATGCAGGGTCTACATTTCAAAAGTCAGACATTTTCTGGTCGGCAGACTGCAGTGTTGTGTAATATGACTGTAGTTTCCTCTTTGGCTTGTGCTTAGAGAACTTGGCTCTGGATTAGCTCCCCGCCCTGCATGCTGTGATTACTGCACAGCTTCATTGGTTTCAGAGGGCTGCTGCTTGGTGTCAAATGTGGTGTGATTGTTGGGTAGCTGAGGTAGTGCATTACTAATAGGGTGGGCAGGAAATGCCACTTTTCCAGTTGGATGCAGTTGCTGCCTTGTTTGGACTATTTAGTGTAAAAAAAAAAAATGAACACTTATGATTTTTCCCAAAGCATAATGGCCGTCACGCCCTCTGCGCTGCACAGCCGCCATTTATTCTACTTTATAATTGCCCTGACACCTCAGGGGAAATACTGCACCCGGCTTGCTGTAAAAATCAATTAATTACCTAGAAATGAAGCATTCTCGGATGACAGTCTTGAGATGAAACTGTGCCAAAAAGAATTCAGATCCTACGTTTGGCATTCGTCACCCTTGCAAATATCAACTATTTACAGCCCATCTCTACTCGTGTAACATGAGCGTCGCTTGTTTTCTCGTCTCTCCTCAGCTCCAGAACTTGGGGATCAATCCGGCCAACATCGGCTTCAGCACCCTCACCATGGAGTCGGACAAGTTCATTTGTATCCGAGAGAAGGTGGGCGAGCAGACTCAGGTGTGATCATTGATTTGGCCGACCCAACACACCGATCCGCAGGCCGATCTCAGCCGACAGCGCATCATGAATCCAGCCAGCAAAGTCATTGCACTTAAAGGTACTTCCACCACATTGCTCTAATCTAGACCAGGAATAACCAGATAAAGAGATGCACTGTCAGACTATATTTTTTACCTAACCACTGTAAAGAAGTCGTCTCCATTCAGTTTGAGCATTTGTTGACAGTTTTTTTTAATATAGCCACATTGTCCATTTAATAATTTAAAGGTATTCTAAGTTCTTTTCATCTATTTATGTCCATATGCATCCAGCTACTTTAGTTCTACGGTGTGTAGTAGCTTTATTGGCAAGCATGTTTTTTCTCCAAACATTGTCCTGTAAATACTCAGAATAGCACATTTTTATTCTTTTTGTCCAGCATCCATGATTGCTTTGACTTTTTGTTGTTTTTGTTTGTCTTTTCTATGTTCTTTTTTCTTTACTGCTTTCTTATGTGTTTGCAGACGGTGAGTTGAAATTTAACTACTTCATTGTGCAAGTGAAATCCTGTTTGCAAGTCTATTTATGAGCAAATTGCTCTGCTTTGAAATCATTCACTTTAGCCATGAGCTTACTTGTAACCAGTTGAACTCTGCAGGCTATTTGTATTAAAGCTGTCTTGACTTTTATAATTTTACATGTCTTTAATAAGCCTTTGAATGACAGGCTGGCTTTTAATGTTTTACTATCAAATGTATTTATGTTAACAGAGTTTTAGGTGAACCTTTGAGACTTTTTTACATTTGTAAAACACTCCTAATATTCCTAAACAGGATTTAGCTTCCACACCCTTACAGCTTGCTGGCATTCCATCATTTGTATTATAATGTATAAGTGATTTAGAACCTGCTGTACATGTTGATAATACTGTGGGTAAAATGATTTCATTTTAATTCACGTCTGTCAGTTTTCATATAAAACCCATGTCCCCTTGCATCCTGTATGAGGATTATAATCACCCCAAGCTGTTTTCATTGGTCTCCCAGTGGTGCTTAATGTATTTAAATAAACTTTGCAAAGCCACCCACTTAGTTTTTACAAACGAAGCTCACGGTCTGTGTGAGCATTGTGTAGGCTTATAATCTGCATCAGCAGTGATTTTGTTTCATGCATTCCTGGCAGGCAGTGTTCAGGTCTCTGTCTGCCTTTAAACACAACCACATGAATTTTAACTTAGTATAAATTATGCATTATTTCCAGTGTTTTTAGCAGCATCCAGCATTTGGAAGTCAAGTCACGGAATATGTCACAATGGCATTATTTTTATTTACATTTTTTGGTCCATGTTGATAATGCCAGCGTGAGGCTGAGCTGGAGTGTCGGCTGCTCTTTGTATTTCCACTTTGTGATGCCGTTCGCTTGTCCATACCAAGAAGTGTCTCATTGATGTGTCCCTGCTTGAAGGAAATAATTAAAACCTGATAAGCTATCCCATTTAAACCATGTTTGAGCAGAAATTACATTAAAAATGTAGAGAAGAGTCTCATCAGGGTCATAATTTGGGAATAGATTTGCAGTGAAGACAGTCAGAAATACGGGTGTGCTTGTTACCTGTGAGTTGTGCTCGTCAGTGTGGAATTCAGATTATGTTGTGATGAAGACTGATAACGGGTTTTGCTGGACAGCATGCTTTAGAACTCGACAAACTGATGGGTTAAGTTGTTGAAAGCCACAAAATTTTTCTGTAAGGATTGTAGGATCTTGCAGGCACTACTTTATTCTGTATATGTGGGAATGTCCGAATCGACATGCTCGTTATCATTGCAAACTGGTTACATTGAGATGAATGAGATTGAGTCTGACGTAACGGACAGTATATTTCAGTTCTGTTGAGCTATAAGAACATTGTACTTTTAGTTGCCTTACTGTGATATTGTGCGCTTTTTATCAAGTTGGCTTTCCAGACATAAGTTATTAGTTTGAATTTTGATCTAGCTTTTTTTTTTTTGTGGACAGAGATTACTATACATGTCTCAGTTGCTCCTGCTCGAAGCTGATATGCAGATGTTGCTATGAACTCCGCTGCTTGAAGTAAAGTGGCTCTTTCATTTTATCAGGACAGCTCAGAAATACTTCTAACGCACCACAGTTGCACACAACTCATGCACTCTTGGCAAATATGATTTGTATGAGTTTGAAGAAAGTTTTGGACGGTGATGTAGAGGAACAAGAAGACAAGTGTTGATTGGTTCCTGTTCGCGCCCCTCTAGTTTTGCAGTGTGAGCTCAGCCTTTCCCACCCCAACTGTCTTTTCTGTTCAGTCTACCATACTGATCCCTCCCAGTCAGCCCTATCATGTGAAACAGTGAGCCTTAACCCTTTCATGTAACCACACTTGAGAGATGAACACAGTGCATTTACACCTCCGACTGCCAATCATGACTTAATCAAAAGTCTCTTTGCCTGCTCTTTGAAATTTGGCTGCTTCTGCCGGTGGTCCGTTCGCCACACTGCTTGTCGTACCTCAATCCCATGGCTTAGTGATGGCAACATGATCTCGATGGTCGTGCTAACACATTCATCTCTGCTTTCTCTTACTGTGACGATGATTATTCAATAATGAGCAAACAAGGAAGTCACACTGCTTCTTAATAAATCTTTATTAGCTCACTAAATTAACCCCAACTAATAAACAGAAAATACAGGTGAGTGAACCTTTGTCAAACAGTGTCTTTAATCTGAACTTTAGCAAATTCTTCAATTATAGATCATCAACCACAATCATAATTGGACACCAATATGTCAAATTGCTCTAAATGTACCCCTCACCCATAATTGTGCTTCTAGTGTTTACCATTATGTTGTCACACGTTTTTCCTCAAATGCAGATGTGTTTGCCTTTTTTGTGAGTTGTTTCTTTTCTTCTTACCTCTGTCAGCTTTGTGTCTCTCTATGAAGGATGTTGACTTAGTGGGATTGTCCATGTGGTCAGACATAACACATGACACATAGCAGGACATAGCATGCATTTTCTCGTTCACACTCGCAGAGCACAAGCAGCACCTGTAATCCTCTTGGCACTTTTGTTTTGCTCACAGCACCATTATATATGCTCCACACACAAGACAACTCACTCATAAGCTTGTCCTTAATTCTCCTTGCAGTAATGTTAGGTAAACAGCAGCTAAGTGTTTGCTTTAGTCCAAAATTTAAATACTTGAATTGTACTTTAATTGTCGCTATCACATTTTGAAGACTCTCTCAAGAGGCTGACATCAAATCAACTTGTTTTTTCCACCATCCTCTCTTCCCTTCATGTGACACAGTTTCCGACTACAGCATGTTTGGCATCCCCTGTTTTTCAGTCATGGCATCGTTGCCTGGTGACCTCTGTACCGCGACTACAAAATCTCAAATTGAATCTCTCGTCTTGATTAATTTTTTGGTCTGTTTTTCTGTGATCGTCTGTGCTGCGACACGTGATTCAGAGAATATAACGTTACTCTGGGGCCTGGTTCCTGCCCTCTTTCTCCCCCTTCCTGCCTCCAGCCGCCAAAACCCTTCAGATCTTTAACATTGAGATGAAGAGCAAGATGAAGGCACACACCATGACAGACGACGTTACCTTCTGGAAGTGGATCTCCCTTAACACAGTTGCGCTTGTGACTGACACTGCTGTCTACCACTGGAGCATGGAGGGTGACTCACAGCCGGTGAAAGTTTTTGACCGCCACTCCAGCCTGGCAGGTTGCCAGATCATCAACTACCGCACCGACGCCAAGCAGAAGTGGCTCCTGCTCATTGGTATTTCAGCTCAGGTAATCTCACGTGTACTGTCTTATGGACTGAGAGCTGCACATGGACATTTGTAAGGTGCGTTTACCCCGTGAATTTTCTTGCTCAAATGTGTACCTTCTCGGTTTTTTTTTTTCCCCAGCAAAACCGTGTGGTGGGAGCCATGCAGCTGTACTCGGTGGACAGAAAAGTGTCGCAGCCCATTGAAGGTCACGCTGCCAGCTTCGCCCAGTTCAAGATGGAAGGGAACGCAGAGGAGTCGACTCTTTTCTGCTTTGCTGTCAGAGGCCAGGCTGGAGGCAAGGTGAGTGCCATTAATAACCGTTTAAAATCATTGTGTGTTTTCAAGGTGCCTCCCAGGGTCTGATAAATGTTTCCTCTCTTGAATGAAGTTGCACATCATTGAAGTTGGGACTCCGCCAACTGGTAATCAGCCATTTCCAAAGAAAGCAGTGGATGTCTTCTTCCCTCCCGAAGCCCAGAATGACTTCCCTGTGGCTATGCAGGTATGAAGGAGTTGTTCTGCTCTGGTTATTGCTCCGCCTACCTGCCCCATTGCATTCGGTGTCACCGATTATTTTTTTTATTTATTTTTCATAATTATTCATACAATTTTCATTAATTTGTTGATTAACTCGGTAGAACCGATACAACATGCAGTTTTTCTTGTTTTTCATGTTTTTCTTGTATTTCATGTTTTTTTTCTTTATCATTTGAGGTTTTAAATGGTACATAAGATGATTTCATTGCTCGTCTTTATTGACTTCCATGAGACGAGAGTCAGTGCTACAAAATGTTCATCTCTTTCATGGACTTGAATTTCGTTTGGAGTTGAAGCAACACTTAGAATAGGCAGTCAATTACTCTTGCAGGATCCTTTAAGAATACTTTTTTAAATGTCTAGGTGCATTCATTTCTGTGACAACCTAAAGTCGGCTTGCATTTTGTAGTCACAGCAGTCCCACTGAACTCCTGATGGAGAGAAGCTAATGGAGCAAAAATTATTCCCAAGTAAATATGGCTCATGATTGTTTCTTCAACATTTGTTCAGAACTCATTTGTCAGTTGTGAGCAGGAACACTAAACCAGGTGAGGCGGTGGATATTCCAGAACCTTGGATGAGAAACACTACCCTAACACATAATAGCACATATTTATATGTTGTCCTTTATTTTCCACATTATAAGATTATTTCATGGTTGTGAGTTGTACACACGAAAACAGCATCTGCACTCTTTTTTCCATCCCACTGAAACCTTAAGGTTTCTTGGTTTTGAAAGTACATTGAACTAAATACATTCGTGTAATGCCAATCGTTCCCTTGCTCCTTTTTGACAGATAAGCTCCAAGCATGATGTTGTTTTCCTGATCACCAAATACGGCTACATCCATCTGTATGACTTGGAGACTGGCACCTGCATCTACATGAACCGCATCAGCGGGGAGACCATCTTTGTGACCGCTCCACATGAGGCCACCTCTGGCATCATCGGCGTCAACAGGAAGGGACAGGTACGAGTCACCCGCTGCTTGTTGACTGCTCGGGGAGCAGCGTGACCCTTCATCAAGCGTCTCAGCAGGACCACTACATTACGTATTGCTTGTTGCGTCACTCTCACCAAATCTGACAGTCCGTAAGACGAGAACCAGCACCGCATCAAAAACCAGCTGCTGCACGGAGTAATGGCAGCAGCATCTCCTGGTTTGCCTGTCGTCATAAGGCAACTTCAGACTGCGCCAGGAGGCATTATAAATAATCAAAGGTTTCATGTTTCAAACAGAGAGCAGAGCAGGTTATGTCTTCCTGCTTTTGGAAGGCCAAACCAGAGAGGAGAACTGGATACAGAGAGCTGATGAATAATGTTCCAGCCAGGCCACACACCACATGAATAATTGAGAGGGGAGAGGAAAGCTGATCTGAGGCAGTGACAGATCCCGCTGTATGCCGGGCCAGTGAAGTGCCGGTGTTTGTGTGTGCGCGCGCGTGTGTGTGTACACACACGAATGCACTGATCTGGAAGATAATAGGCCACTGTCCAGGCCCTTCAGTGATACCCGCTCAATGGATTGGTCAACAACAAAATTGGTAGTCTGATACTAACGCACTACTACAATGCTACATGCATTTCAGAAAGCTGAAGAGATGGTTGGAAACTTCAAAGCCAGTGTTAATTAGGTCTATTTTTATTTCTGTATTACGTTCACAAAGAAAAACAAGTTGGCAAATTACTGTGCTGCTATTCGGGTATTCTCTTTAAAACAGTTATTGTCTCAATGATCTTCAGATTTGTTTAAAAATGGCATTTTAGTCCTACAGCACAATTGTTTAAACCCCTAAGGAGGGTCATGTTTTTCTGAGGCCTGAATGTTATCATGTTCATGCTGTTTGCTGTCAGTTCGTTTGCTGCCCACTGCCTCAACAGACCATCTCCTCTCATCCATGTCGGCTTCATTGTGATGGGTCTGAACTTGGCAGCGCTCTTCTGAGATCCGACACCATGAGTCAGAATAGATGTAGAGCTGTGAGCCAGATCTGTCCAGTCAGTCGCATGCAACGAAGAGTCAGTGCTGATCAGCTGCTACACAAACACACACACACACACACACACACACACACCCATAAAACAACAGGGAACGACAGGGAAAATCATGGATGTAAGTGACAAAATTCAAATGGGAAAAGAGCCCACCTTTCATCAGCACATGATCTGACGCGAGAGGCACAGCCTGGCGCCTTCAATCCTCTTAGTGCAGGTCCTCCTTTCCAGTCAGTCTCCACCTCCTTGTCAACGTCACCAGCACAACAGATTTGTGACGAGTTTTACTATTTTGGTGTGTGTTCATGTGAGTGAATCACTTTCAGATGTTTGTATCTGCCTGAGAATGTTTTTCTGGCTGATCATCGAAGTGCTACTTCATAAACTTGTTTTGCTGCTGTGCCTTTTTCAAACTCAAATTTGGAATCACATAATCAGAACATTCACCCAGACTTGTTTTTCTGTGCTGCCGTCTCTTACTCATGTTTCTTTTTGTAATGAGCCTTCGGTGTTAAGACTCCTCCGTCACAACATTTTATACACTGAGTAGAACACAACAGCTTTTACTAAGAAATGCTTTTATAGATTTTTTTTTTTTTTGTTTTTGTTCATGTCTTCATCTCAAGTGCTTCCAATTAGTCTGTTATCATGTTTCTTTAGTGGCAGGAAGAAAGCGATCCACTCACCCATGTGAAAAGCTTAGGCACTGACCTGCTGGGCTTGTTCAGAGGGGGCCCATCACTGGCTGTCTTTCTCCTTTCTGCCCCCGCCCCTCCTCATCCGTCCTGCTTTGATTCATTCTTGTTTTTCACCATGTAACCACACCACTTACACAGCTCTGTGTCACACTGACCCATTAACATAATGTTTGACTTCAGTATTTATATCCCAGAGCTGGTGTAGTTTTCTACTCTCGCTCACCCCACAAAGTCAGAAATAGTTTGGACTAAAAGTTGATTTTGGTGTTTTCATTAGTTGATTGCACAATTTTTGTGAATTAACCACACCTGCCTGTCATATTTAAAATACAATCACTTTCAGTTCACCAAGCATAAATGCGCAACATGTGGAAAAATATTTTTAATGTCGGTGTTTCCAAAAATTGTTAAACGTGGTAAGATACTGTCCAGCCTTAACTCAAACTGCAGACATAAGAGGTAGATGATAAAAAAGAATAAATTCATGTGTGACTTGGACAGCATGATTTTATATTTGAAAAGAAAAAGGCTCCACCGTCGACATCTCATTCTGCCATATTAACATTAGTGCTTCTGCTTGAGGCAGTTTCACTCATCATGGCAGCCATTCAGAGCCGACAAAGCTTTAAAGGGGTCAAGGGTCAGGTGTTGTGAACCCTGCATATTCATTGGTGGCTCATGTCTGATTGCACATGAAAGCAATTGTTTGTGAAATGGTGGCTGGTACAACGACTAGATTCAGCCCCTCTGTGCCTTTTTTTAAAGATTAGTTGTGAGGAGAAAAAAAGAGATGCTTTTGTTGTGGATGATAACATTGTCTTCATACTCCTGTGACACAGGTGCTGTCGGTCTGCGTGGAAGAGGAGAACATCATTCCTTACATCACCAACGTGCTGCAGAATCCAGACCTGGCTCTCCGCCTAGCCGTCCGCAACAACCTCGCTGGAGGGGAAGAGCTCTTTGCACGCAAGTTCAACAACCTGTTTACTGCTGGAAACTACTCTGAGGCCGCCAAGGTTGCTGCCAATGCACCAAAGGTACTCATCCTAATAATGTGGGAACTCCCATCACCTGGGTAGCACATTCGAAAGAAAAGATTAAAGTTTGTGCAGAGTTTTCTTTTTCACCTTGCCTGTTTTGCCTGCTGTTTGTTTACATATCTTCTGTACTTTTCCCCTCTCAGGGTATCCTGCGCACTCCAGACACCATCCGGCGCTTCCAAGGAGTTCCCAACCAGCCGGGCCAGACCTCCCCCTTGCTGCAGTACTTCGGCATCCTGTTGGACCAGGGCCAGCTCAACAAGTTTGAGTCTCTGGAGCTCTGCAGGCCTGTCCTCCAGCAGGGGCGAAAGCAGCTCCTGGAGAAGTGGCTCAAGGAAGACAAGGTATTGTGGATGTCCATCTTAGCTTCCACTTATACAAAACAGCTCTTCCTGAGTTGACTGTTCTGTTTACATGAGTGGCCTGTTATCTGGGACCATCTGATATGTAAGGAATTCGAAGTTTCCTTTTCAAGCTGTGGGTGGAGCTAAATGTAAAAGTAAAGACTTTGAGGAACAGTCTGTAAATGCAGATCTGATGTTAATTTTGGCATTTCTTTTTGATGTACTTTATTGAAAGCATGGAGGGAGGGAAAAAAAAGCATTACTTGGTCTATAAAGTGTTTTCAGGTTGTTTGATGTTCCTACAATGGTACTTCTGTCACATTTCAGCTGGAGTGCTCTGAAGAGCTGGGTGACCTGGTGAAGGCAGTGGACCCCACTCTGGCTCTCAGTGTTTACCTGAGGGCCAACGTCCCCAACAAGGTCATTCAGTGCTTTGCAGAAACTGGCCAGTTCCCTAAGATCGTCCTGTACGCCAAGAAGGTACGTCTGAGATGAGATTTGGAGACTCGGTAACAAAATATTAATTTAAAACGGTTTGATAAAGGCATCTGTTGATGATTAGTTCCTGATAGATCCAGTCACTTCAATACGATGTTAATCTTGCTTTTGGTTGGGCTTCCAGGTGGGCTACACTCCAGACTGGATCTTCCTGTTGAGGAACGTGATGCGGATCAACCCAGAGCAAGGCCTCCAGTTTGCTCAAATGCTGGTCCAGGATGAAGAGCCGCTGGCTGACATCACTCAGGTCAGAGGAGCACGAACGGGACTATCTGAGGCATCCGGAAACATGGCTTTGTTTTTATCAACACTTTGGTCGTGACCTACATTATCTGATTATTGACATTGTGGTGCTTCAGGGAAAGTTTAACTCCTTTATAATAAGACACTTGCTGTCGTTTGTGTTTCTAATGACAAATTGAAAGTTTGTTGGAGTCGAAGCTTTTTGAGTGAATCACTTCCTTTCCTCTGAACATCGGCTGTTCTCTAATATAAAGGAAAAACACTGCTTCCTTTACTTCCTGCCACTGCAGATTCTCTGCAATGCAAATGCGAACTGCTGACACAGCTCTGAGTGTACAGCCCAAAGTGCTGCTCTGGCAAGTTCAGAGTTTTACAAACACACTACAGTGGATGACGGCTTTCTTCGATCGTTGGAACAAGAAATGTGTGGTATTCAGCCAACTTTCACTTTAGCCCGTAACAATTTTAAGAAGCTTATTGTCTTGCACTTTTCAGATTGTAGCCTTTGAAAGGTGTGTCAGGATATTGTAGCTGCACTGTTAAATTTAATCGAGTGAGGTGACAGTAATCGATGTACTGCCTTGTTTAGTACAAGTGAAAATTTATGATTAGGAATGTTTTGTTTCAGTCAAGGTCTCTTCTTCTCTTTGGTTTATCCCATCTCTGTGTCTCTGTGTCCATCCAGATCGTGGATGTCTTTATGGAGTATAACCTGATCCAGCAGTGCACGTCTTTCCTCCTGGATGCCCTGAAGAACAACAGGCCGTCTGAAGGTCCGCTGCAGACTCGCCTGCTGGAGATGAACCTCATGCACGCCCCGCAGGTGGGCTCATCAGCTCACGGTTCAATTCACAGAACGTTTAGTTTGTGTCAGCATTTATTTAACTTAAATATTCCTCCTCTTCATGCTGATAGGTTGCTGATGCTATTCTGGGAAACCAGATGTTCACCAACTACGATCGGGCACACATCGCCCAGCTGTGTGAGAAGGCCGGGCTCCTGCAGAGGGCACTGGAACACTACACCGACCTGTATGACATCAAGCGTGCCGTGGTGCACACCCATCTGCTCAACCCAGAGGTACGCTTCATTTACTCACCAAAAAGAGGTTGCTGGTTATTTGTTGGTTTGATTTGTTAACCCATATTGACTTTCTCCTCCACCTACAGTGGCTGGTGAACTTCTTTGGCTCTCTGTCAGTGGAGGACTCTCTGGAGTGTCTGAGAGCCATGCTCTCAGCCAACATCCGCCAGAATCTGCAGATCTGTGTCCAGGTGGCGTCCAAGTACCACGAACAGCTCACCACACAGGCTCTCATTGAACTCTTTGAGTCCTTCAAGAGCTTCGAAGGTAAGATCCTTACTTTATGTTGCCTGGTTGTCAGTTTTGAATGATCCAGACATTATTAATGCCAGACAGAAAAGCTTTTAACTCCTTCAGTTTCGGATAATTCCCCTCTACCTATGTACTGTGAGGTTCCCCAACTATGAGACGTTAAGCCAGAGCAGAGACAGAATAAGAAAGAGCAGGGCAGAGAGTCCTGGAGGTAAATTGACGCATCTCCACTACTGCGACTGAAAAACAGCTCAGAGGTTGAGAAAGACGACTGTGAATATGAAGAAGAAGCACTGTGTTGTGTGTTCTGCTGGTCATTTCTTTGCAGGATGTGTTACTGGCTCTTCAGTCTGGTGAAGCTTGCAGACATTAATATATTTTGATATTTAATTTTCTGAAACATTGCCCCTCAGGTTTGTTTTACTTCCTGGGGTCCATTGTGAACTTCAGCCAGGACCCCGAAGTTCACTTCAAATACATCCAGGCTGCTTGCAAGACGGGCCAGATCAAAGAGGTGGAGAGGATCTGCAGAGAGAGCAACTGCTACGACCCCGAGCGTGTCAAGAACTTCCTCAAGGTGAAACACGTGAACAGACAGCAGGAGCGATTGAACACACGCTCTCATGTTTCTCCACCAAGCCCATTCCTGTTGTAGCCTGTTGCTTCTTTTTCCGTTTAAACTTGTTGAAAGCTGATCAGCTTTCCAGTGTGTTTTTGGATTGTTCCCATAAGACTGTTCATAGTGATAAAAAAAACAAAAAAAAACAAAAGTTCAAATGAATCCCTATGTTGCTTGAGTCTGTTTTTAAATTCTAATCTAAATGCACACTCTTGCATCAGTAACCTTCAGCAGTTTGCCTGTACTGGTTGTTGATATTCAAACAATCCTGACGGCAGTCACTTTATCTCTTGTGCTTTTCTTCTTTTGACTTTGGGAATGGCAGGACATGTACCAGGTAAATCCATCCCTCCCTCAGTGTAGGCCTTGTCCTCCTCCTTTGTCCTTCCTCACCCCTCAATTTCAATTCTGGGATTTAAACTGGGATTTGTATGGAGGTGCATATGTATATCCACCACAGTCCATACACCTACGAGGGTGCACTCAGTGCTCTTATAGCTCCGTGTAGTCACTCATTGGATGTCTTGTGTGCAAGTGTAGTTAATCTGTGACTGGTGTAGGGTCCCGAGTCGTCTGTTTGACGACAGTGAAGCTGTTGTGTTGTAGTGTTACAGTGTAGGAGCGTCTAGCTGTGTAGCATGTTGTTGGATAGTAGTGACCAGTTGCACAATCCCAGTTTGGTAATCCTGAGTGCGGATGGCAGCAGTGTGTCGGCACATTGTGGAGCATGAAGCCGGTGGTCGGTGCTGGCTGGCAGTGACCTGACAACTGGCAGCTTGCTGCCGTTTAATGAGCAAGAATCCGTTTTGAAATTCAGTGTGGACTCTTTAAACGACTTCACTGTGAAACAAAGGTTTTTGTTTTTTTCTTTTCTTGTGACTTACCGTTCTTTAACCTCCAAAATTGTGACTTCCATTTGTTTTAGTGACAGACCTTTTATTTTGTCCCCTTTTTAATTTATATTGAATCTATTAGACACATGTTTTTCAGTCGCTCTGTGGGAACTGAAGTAGCTGGAAAATTATATCTTGTGTTGTCGTCAAGGTTTGTAGGGGGGAAAGTATTTTTTTGAATGTACTGGTCAAAGGTCAACCCAGCTGCAGCAGGTTTGGTTGAGCATGTCTTGTATGCAGGTGTTCATGTTGCTTAGAGAAATCCTCATTTTCTCCGTTTGCTGTGTGACGAACAGGAAGCCAAACTCACAGATCAGCTGCCGCTTATCATCGTCTGCGATCGCTTCGACTTTGTCCACGACCTGGTCCTCTACCTGTACCGCAACAACCTGCAGAAGTACATCGAAATCTACGTGCAGAAAGTGAGTTTTCACTCAGAGGCATTCATATTGCTTCTCTGTGCAGATGACGTCTCACATCAGCTAATAAACCGTGTCAAACGTTTGTTTCAGGTGAACCCCAGCCGTCTGCCGGTTGTGGTCGGCGGCCTGCTGGATGTGGACTGCTCTGAGGACGTCATTAAGAGCCTGATCCTGGTCGTCAGGGGGCAGTTCTCCACCGATGAGCTGGTTGCTGAGGTGGAGAAGAGGAACAGGTGCTGTGCTGCTCCACCTCTGCTCTTTTATGTTTGCTAGAATGTTACCAAGCAGCTTTTCAGATTAAGAGGAAAAAAACCAATTTGTTTGGCAAAGCGTTAATTAGTTGTTTACTAAGTGAAACAAGCATTTGGCAAAAAATATGTTTTCAGTGATTGAGCTCTACGGGTTAATGAGGGAAACCACGATGGCCGGTTTCCCAGAGCGAGCAATGAACAATGTATCAGAAATTGTTTTGTGACAATATTCTAACAAGTGGCACATTTCCTGTCTAACATCCTGAAAACTGACCTGTGTGCAGAACATCGTCTCATTTAGGGAACCTGTCTGACGTCTCTTGTCTTCTTTCAGACTGAAGCTGCTGCTGCCCTGGCTCGAGTCTCGTATCCACGA
This sequence comes from Salarias fasciatus, assembly GCF_902148845.1. NCBI lineage: Eukaryota > Metazoa > Chordata > Actinopteri > Blenniiformes > Blenniidae > Salarias > Salarias fasciatus. The sequence continues at coordinate 5,368,316 of NC_043754.1, forward strand.
AGGCTGCGAAGAGCCGGCTACCCATAATGCTCTGGCCAAGATCTACATTGACAGCAACAACAACCCCGAACGCTTCCTGAGAGAAAACCCATACTACGACAGCCGCGTGGTGGGAAAGTACTGCGAGAAGAGAGACCCTCATCTGGCCTGCGTGGCTTACGAGAGGGGACAGTGTGACCAGGAGCTGATTAACGTGAGGGGATAATTTTTTTTTGTAGCTCTTCTTCCTGCTTCTTTGAGAAACAAATGTGTTTATGGTGTGCGTTCACCTGCCGTCTGTAAGTAGAAGTTTCTTCCTTTTTGTACGGCAGGTCTGCAATGAGAACTCCCTCTTCAAGAGCTTGTCTCGCTACCTGGTCCGTCGCAGAGACCCTGACCTGTGGGGCAGCGTGCTGCTGGAGAGTAACCCCTACAGACGACCACTCATCGACCAGGTGCAGTATTCTCAAGTCCAGGTACATCCACGTTGTCTTTCTGGCTGCTTCTCTAAACTGGTGTTTGTTTGTTTTTTCTCATGGTGGTCAGGTGGTGCAGACGGCGCTGTCAGAAACCCAGGATCCAGAGGAGGTGTCTGTCACCGTGAAGGCTTTCATGACTGCCGACTTGCCCAACGAGCTCATTGAGCTTCTGGAAAAGATCGTGTTGGACAACTCCGTCTTCAGCGAGCACAGGTTTTTACGCTCATCATGTGGCCTTGTTGAAAAATTGAAATGACAAAAATAAGAACACGTTTAAGCTGAGAGTATGTGCGTTTCCTGCAGAAATCTGCAGAACCTGCTGATCCTGACGGCGATCAAAGCGGACCGCACTCGTGTGATGGAGTACATCAGCAGGCTGGATAACTATGACGCTCCCGACATCGCAAACATCGCCATCAGCAATGAGCTCTTCGAGGAAGCCTTCGCCATCTTCAAGAAGTTTGACGTCAACACCTCTGCTGTGCAGGTTCGTCTTTACACTTGGATCCATCTAATTCTCTGTCACCTCATTGACCGCAAACTGACTGTTAATCGTTTTTTTTCCCTCCCTCCCTCCCTCCCAAGGTGCTGATCGAGCACATTGGAAACCTGGACCGGGCGTACGAGTTTGCAGAACGCTGCAATGAGCCTGCTGTGTGGAGCCAACTGGCCAAGGCTCAGCTGCAGAAGGAGCTGGTTAAGGAGGCCATCGACTCCTACATTAAGGCTGACGACCCCTCTGCCTACATGGAGGTGGTTCAGGCGGCTGATAAGAGCGGTGAGGAGAAGAATCTCTTAAATTGTGTATGGTTTGGGTTCAAAGCTACGCTGCCGATGATGCGCCGACTTTCTGGTTGAACTCAGAGGGAACAAATGTTGATTTTGCTAACAGATGCTTGACAGCACCGCACAGATTCAAATCGATCACTGGCTTTGTCATGTAGTTTGTTTGAATTTTGTTTTGCAGTGATTTAAACTGATAGAAATACAGTGGGAGCAGTGAAACATGGGATGCATGTCAACAAGCTACAACGGTCTGATGTATTCTTTGTGGTTTTTTTCCAGGAAACTGGGAGGACCTGGTGAAATTCCTTCAGATGGCTCGTAAGAAGGCCCGCGAGTCGTATGTTGAGACTGAGCTGATCTTCGCTTTGGCCAAAACCAACCGCCTGGCTGAACTGGAAGAGTTTATCAACGGACCCAATAACGCTCACATCCAGCAGGTTTGTTTCACTCTTGCCCGGTTCGAGCCCGAGTCAGCCGTCATTTCCAACATTAACCGGATCTCCTTCACGTGTTTATTTTGAATTGTCAGGTCGGTGACCGCTGCTACGATGAGAAGATGTACGAGGCAGCTAAACTGCTCTACAACAACGTCTCCAACTTCGGCCGCCTGGCCTCCACTCTGGTGCACCTCGGGGAGTACCAGGCTGCCGTGGACGGGGCCCGCAAGGCGAACAGCACCCGCACGTGGAAGGAGGTGTGCTTCGCCTGTGTGGACGGGAAGGAGTTCAGACTGGCCCAGATGTGCGGTCTCCACATCGTGGTGCATGCTGATGAGCTCGAGGAGCTGATCAACTACTACCAGGTGAGAGGGACGCCAAAATAAAATCAAAAAACGTGCAATTATGAAATGTATCTTTCCTGAGTATGACCTCTTGACGGCCTCTTTCAGGACCGCGGCTACTTCGAGGAGTTGATCACCATGCTGGAGGCCGCCCTGGGCCTGGAGCGCGCTCACATGGGGATGTTCACGGAGCTGGCCATTCTCTACTCCAAGTTCAAGCCACAGAAGATGAGGGAGCATCTGGAGCTCTTCTGGTCCAGAGTGAACATCCCCAAGGTTCTGAGAGCAGCCGAGCAGGCCCACCTGTGGGCCGAGCTGGTGTTCCTCTACGACAAGTACGAGGAGTACGACAACGCCATCATCACCATGATGAACCACCCAACGGACGCCTGGAAGGAGGGCCAGTTCAAAGATATCATCACCAAGGTACAGAGCTTGGCTTTTTTTTTTTTTTTTTGAATAAGAAAGCTTTCATATACTTTCAGTTTTTAGCTTTAATATTAACCTGTTTTCCGTCTGCGCACTCTCCAGGTGGCCAATGTGGAGCTGTACTACAAAGCCATCCAGTTCTATCTGGAGTTCAAGCCCTTGTTACTGAATGATTTACTCATCGTGCTTTCTCCCAGACTGGACCACTCACGTGCCGTCAACTTCTTCAGCAAGGTACAGTTCAGTGAAGATGAGCTGATGCAAACAGTACTGGAGGATACTCATTCCCTCTTGTGTCTGTGTCGGTCGCAGGTTAAGCAGCTGCCTCTGGTCAAACCTTATCTCCGGTCAGTACAGAATCACAACAACAAATCAGTCAATGAAGCACTTAACAACCTCTTCATCACAGAGGAGGACTATCAGGTGAGCGGCGCTCACACTCCCGCAGCTTTTAGTTTGACTTCAGAAATGTTATTTGAATGATTAAAATGTTCACGCCGCTGGGTTTTTAGGCACTGAGGACATCAATAGATGCCTACGACAACTTTGACAACATCTCGCTGGCCCAGCGCATGGAGAAACACGAGCTGATCGAGTTCAGGAGAATCGCTGCCTACCTCTTCAAGGGGAACAACCGCTGGAAGCAGAGTGTGGAGCTCTGCAAGAAGGACAAGCTCTACAAGGTGCAGTTTCCACTCTGAGGAGATCCTCGCTTGTGTTTTTATTGTGATAATGAAGAGGAGGGTGACGGCTGAAATCAAATCTCTGCACATACTCAGACAGTGCACATACAGTGCAATCCAGGACCTTGGTCATATCCGTAGTTTTTCTCTCTGTTTCTGACCCGGTCGGTGGTGCGTCTGTCCTGCAGGACGCCATGCAGTACGCGTCTGAGTCCAAAGACACGGAGCTGGCAGAGGAGCTGCTGTCCTGGTTCCTGCAGGAGAACAAGAAGGAGTGCTTCGCCGCCTGCCTCTTCACCTGCTACGACCTGCTGCGGCCCGACGTGGTGCTGGAGACCGCCTGGAGGCACAACATCATGGACTTCTCCATGCCATACTTCATTCAGGTCATGCGGGAGTACCTCAGCAAGGTGGGTCGGCTCACACCAGGCTGGAGTTCAGGGAACTGTCAGTACGCTCAGCACATTGAGTTCATTAATATCCTAACCGTTGAGGATTTGCCAGCATCCGACTTGATCGGATGGCTCGTCGGCGTGGCGTAGACGTTTAATGTTCATCTCCTATGCTGCGCCTCTTCTCTTTCAGGTTGATGCAGTGAAAGAACAGGTGAAAGTTTAAAGCTGCCTTTGGTCTTGAGTTGTGCTCAACAGACTGCAGCCTGGAGTGTGCATGGTTTTAACTGACATGCAGATTGCACTTGAACACAGTCACTGGCGCAGCTGTAACCGTCGGACGGCTTTTTGGAGCTGCGGCTCGTCGTGACACTGAAGGAATACTTGAAAACGCGTTCATGTCACAGTCCGCCACGAAAAGAGGGATGAGAGGATTTTAGAGTCACTGCATTTGTTTTTAAATGCTCAGAGAAAATGCACTTCACACACAGATTTCAAGACAAAAACAAATATTTTAGACTGCGGCCCTGAATCGGATGAGTGAATTCCAATGAAAAGGTGCATTTCCTCCCCTAACACTGCGACACTGCGTTCCATGGAGCTGTGTGGTTCTTTTAAAGGTTGTTTTGGCTTCTGTGGCCTGGTTACTCAAGGATGCATGTGTGAGAATGTCTGGCTGGTGTCACATAGCAGCAGTGGGCTGTTGTGTCTGGCTTTCTGAGCAGGACTTTGGACTGTAGAGAGCGCCTGCTTTAAGAAGCACCCTCCTCCTCCCCCTCCTCCCCCCTCACCAAACTGCATCCGAGCCCAGTCACCGCCAGGCTTCCACACATAGCATGGGACTCGCTCTGTTTTTGCTCCCTGCTTGTCGAAGTTGTGTGCAGAGTTTCAGTGTCAGAAGCGATTGTTCATGAATGAACTGAATGATAAATGCCTCGACTGTGCAAACATAACATACATTAAACAATCCCTTTAAATAATCTGCATCCTCATGCAGCAGCTTCCCCCTCCGGACTTGACATGTACCCTTCACCCCGCGCTGCGTCTGATTTACTACTTTTATTGTTTGAGTCCCGTTTTCTTTGCTCATGTATGAACGTCTTATTTTTCGATGTTCGGTGAAATGAAGTAGACTCTATGTTCAATGCAGCCTTTAAATGTCTGCATCCTGTCATTGAAAATACGGAGGCCCCGTTTACACAAGGCTTTAAAGTGAAAACAGAAAACTTCAGTGTGAGTTTAGACAACAATGGTGCTCGGAACCACTGGAAACCCGACTTTATGAAACTGTGGAATTTTTTGAGAATGCTTCGTCTCTGTGTAAACAAGGGAAAATTCAACTTTTCTGAACTGTGCACTATGACCGCAGTAAACAGTTCTTCTCCACGTGCACGGCTCGAACAGCAGTGTGGTGACTCCCAGGCCGTGTTCTCCTGGGACTCAGTGATTTTTGTAGAGTCAATAATGAGGGTCCAACTTCGTCCGCAGTCTGTATGAATGTGTGTTGTTTCGAGTTCATGTGTTAAAAAAAGCAACATGCCAACTTACATTCTCCTGCGTTTGCATGTTTGGGCATAATTTTAAGCAGGTGGGTGTGTAAACGGGGCCTCAAAAGGTTTTCAATGTTCAAACAAGTTGAGTGTGAAGAGCAGCTCGATGCAGCTCTTCTGATGATTCATATATTCAGAGATCACGTTTACCTAAAGTTCCAACCAGCAGTTTTCCTTTTTCTTTGTTTTTAAGGCAACATTTTTAAGTTACAAGTTGTTGTTTTTTTCCATCCATTGCTTCTGAACAGTCCTGAAAAATATTTTCACCCCCAGCATCATACGGTCTTCATTCCATAAACCTGCACCATGTCAGAGGCAGCGATTCTCGTTAAAACCCTTCAGTGTGTCGATCACCTGTCAGGAGTTGTGGCTTTGCTCTAAATGTTTGTGTTTCTTTCCATCTGCAGGTAGACAAACTAGAAACCTCAGAGTCTCTAAGGAAAGAGGAGGAGCAGGCGACAGAGACGCAACCCATCGTCTATGGTAACAGTCCTCTCATGATATCAAATTCCACTTCTCCATGATCAGTGGAAGAGCCGCGTGTCGTTTATCCAGGGACATTTAATGAATTTCATTCACAGGATATGAAGGGATTCTTGTAAATGGGTCACAGGTCAAGGTTGAAGATTAGCACATCAATAAAGAAGCTTTGTAGCTTTTAGAAAAGTGATTTCAGTGCATATCTAATGAAAACCCGGCCTGGCTTCCTGTTTGAAAGCTTTTCTCTGTTTTTCTGTGCGTCTGGCAGGAGCCCCCCAGCTGATGCTGACGGCGGGCCCCAGCGTACCGGTGCCCCCTCAGCAGGCCTACGGCTACGGCTACCAGGCGCCCGCAGGCTACACTCAGCCGGCAGCTCAGCCAGGCTTCGGCTACGGCATGTAAAGACCCCCGACTCCTCCCACCCCCCTCCGCTCCACATCCAGGGTGGAGACCCCATCCATCCACCTCCCAAAGTCCTTCACCAGACCTCTATGGTCTCTCTGCCCTCTACAGGGAGCAGAGGGTAATACAGACAAACCTTTTCTCTTTTCTTTCTTTTTCTTTTTTTTTTTTACTTTCCCCTTTTTAAACTGTCATGAAGGACTCAGTTTTATTTCTGTTTTCAAAGAAAAGCGTTTGAATCACAAAGATTAATTTTCTCACATTCCGTATTGACTAGATTAATTTTTTTTTCTTATGTCTATTTTATTTGAATGGGAAATGGTTTATGTACAATGGGGGGCTTGCGGGAAGAGCTAGTCCTCTTCTCAGTCTAAAGAAAAAAATGGTCTGTTGTGAAGCATCTGATTTGCACTCTGTAGTGAGAAGAAAAAAATGTAGAACCTCTTCCTTTTGATGTGTGTGAGCAGCTTCTTCTGTCCGACTGTAAAATGCATTTAATTATTGTATATTCAGACACACACTCAGAGAAAAGAAAAAAAAAAAGAGAGAGAGAGAGAGAGACCGCTACGATGTTCTTCTATATTTGAACATGAAACTGCCGCTTCACGACCACAATCCTGAAACACTACGTCGTTCCAGTCACGTCCTCACGCTCTCACTTCAGGGCTGCTCCTCCAAGAGAAATCCTCAGCCGATTTCCAGGGAAAGCTGGACTCCCTCCAGCGAAGCCTATGCAGAACTCCGAACTCGGTCGACTCGTTGCTTTCCGTAGCCGCTCTGCCGTGGGACCATTCCGCCTCCGGAGGGACCACACACATCTGTCCGCGCTCCACTAACCACGCTCCCTCCTTCCCAGCCGTGCTTTTGTTTTCACATCAGCTCACTGTTACTGAGTGTGCAGGAGGGACCTCTCCAGCTCCCCTTCTCCTCGCGTCCTGTCGAGGGTCGTCTTTAAAACTCCTCGGTTTCACTCGCTCATCCGAACAGAAACGGCGTCACGGCTCTCGTGGTGATTTTGAAGTTTTTATCAAAGGCTTGCGTGTATCCAGGAAAATCAATCATTAACTCCTTTGAACTTATATTCTTATCTAAATTACCTTAGATTGAAATTGTGCACTTAAAATACTTGATTGTGCATAATCAGGATCATAATGAATGAAACAGCGGTTTTGTTTTCCACTTAAAAAAATAAAGGCTTCTTGTTTGTCAACCTGGGTGTGACGGTGTCTTACATGTATTGCCTGTTTACATTTTGATGCAATATATCACCATTTCTTATTTAACTCGGATAGCAGTTTGAATGAAGTCGTTCTTTTCTAAGATGTGTCGCAGAACCAGGTACGAAAATATCTTTAAAGGTACGTCGCGTGTTATCGACCAGAGTTGTGAAGTTAACCAGCCGACTCGTCTGTAGTCTCATGCTTTGTACCATCAGACGGTGCAGCGAGGTTTTAAAACCACTCCTCCTTCATTTAGTCAGAAAACAGAAGCAGCAGCTTCACATTGTGACACCTTGTTGAAAGTGTTGAAACCGAGGAACTGAGACTTACTCACGCCACTAAATGTCACTACTCAGATATGAAATACAATTTCTCATCAACAATCTTCCCTAAAGTAAAACCAGTCATGCAGAAACCGCTCTGGTCTTAGACTGAAGTTTTCCATCAGGTTAGAGGGAAGTCTAAATGTTCAAACCCACTGGTGCCTGCTGCTCTTGTTTCCATGGACCAAACCAGCAAAAAGTCATCTGTTATATTCAATCTGGCAGAACTGATGGTTGTGGAAGCTGACAGTCTTGACTCCTGGTGGCCGTGCATTAGGATTTGAGAGGGTAAAATTCATTTTGCTGTCTTCTTGGTTGAAAAGTTAATGTAATCCATGTAGACTGAGGCTGGATTGTATTAAAAACAGAGGAAAAGTTCAACATGCAGCCTGTTAACGTGTGAAGGAAACATGCAGCACACTCGGCTAAGAAATCAGACACAGGGTGTAGTTTGAAATGGGGTGCAAAATGCAATAAGATGGAAAAATGGATACTTTTTTAACCATGCTAATTGGAAAACTTAAAGTTCTTGATTCGGTCTAACCCTAACCTCCTAATGTTCGACGACTTCTAATATTAGCCACACTTAAAAACTAAAGTACCCTAAACCTTGTTAAACTCCAGGTGCAGCCAGCACCTATCGCAACACAGCAAGACACAACATGAATAACACTTTTAAGTGTCTTGTTTTGCAATATGAAATATTAAAGTTCACTTTAAAAGAAAATGAGTCAAACATTCACTGCAGTTGTCTTCATCTCTGGCGCCCTCTTCTGGTGAATGTAGGCTGCTACGAGAAGTCAAGCAGCTCAATGAACTGCTTGATGTTCAACAATGACTGATCACACCTGTTGTTTACCTTTGTAATTTATGAATATAATTCCACTTGGCTTTGGAACAAACTGCAGGTGGCTAAAAAAAGTCTGACTCATCGCACAGATTCTAAAGCATCTGTACCAGGAAAAGATTTTAAAAAAGAGAACCAGCTTATCAGGTAACGTATGCAACCATTTTGTGAGAGCTCTTAATTCATATTACTTTCATTTTTCCACATTCTGGCAGCAGGTCAGTGTGGAGCTGAAATGAAGATGGTGTAAATTGAAATTATGTGGCGGTGTTGACTCATTTACATGTCAGTTTTTGCTTTTGCAGTGTTTCTAAATGGTTTCAGTGGATAAATGTTCTAAACCTGCTCAGTTAGTGAACCATGGCACCATGGAAGCTTCTCTGGGTCACTCAATGCACCTTCTCGCGATGCAAATGTGTGTTGTATGGCCAAACAGAACACTTGATGACTTCAGTAAACTGATGCACCATTTCAGACCAGAAAATTGATTTCAAGTGAGGATTTAATAATAAAATCCAGGATGTCCAATCTCATCACAATGATGTTCCATTAATGTCACCCGCTTGACTGCAGCCATGCTAAATTCTCTTCCACATCTGACATCCAAAGTAGTTACTTGAGATCACAATGGAGCATTCTTAACTTTTAAGCTTCCTTTCCCTAAAATGTATCACCATAACCATATATTCATTCCTGTGCTGTGATAATGACATCAACAGTCTTAAATCATTGTATGTTTTCATTTTCGGAGCGTTTACACCTGACTGCTTGATGCAGTCTGCCGTCTTTATCACACACCGACAGCTGGCTGATTTCTAGCAGTCAGAGCCCTGAACTGTTGTACAAAAATATAAACACAGCAGTTCATCTTTGTTTTCTTGAACAACCTTGAGTTTGGATTCAAGTCCTTCAGATGCAGCTGGGTCCTCTAATAGAGCTTCAGGTCTCCAGTGATGCTGTCGATCAGATCGGCGGGACCTGGGCCGACGCCCAGCACGGTGCGTGATCCCGGTGCGATCTGAGTCCTTCCGGCGTCCTGGATCAGGCTGACAGGAAGCCCCACCTCCTTGGCTCGGCTCAGCAGGTCGATGAGGGTGTCCTCGTCGGGCGCCTTCACCACCACCTTGGGCTGCCCGCAGTACTCCCACTGTTTGAGCAGCTTGGGGTTCCTGTGTTGGACCTGCTTGTAGGCGGACACGGCGGCGTGGGCGCACTGGGCGGCCACCTTCCCCTTCCCCATCTTCAGGTCATTTCGAACCACCAGGATCATCTTGAACTCTCCTCCTTCTCCCATCACACTTGTTTCATTTCCTCCGTTGCCCATGGCGGCCATCACGCTTTTGGACGTCCGGGCCAAACGGCCCCGCAGCTGCCAGCCGAGGAGGAGGCCGCAGCCCAGGCCTGCAACCACACCGAAACCCAGCGGCCCGTATAGCAAATCCATGCTTTTAAACCTAAAGAAATACCAGAAGAGAGCAGGTCAGGTCCACACACTGTGTTCACACACATTAAAGAACATTACGGCATCCATGGAGCTGATGGGGGTCAAGAGGGATTTTAACCTGCAAACACCTGATCCCAAGTCCACTTCTCTGACCTCTCAGTAAGCCAGACTCTCAAAACGAAAATGAAACCAATTACGATTGCATTGCTGTCAAGTTTTGATTATGGTGAGGAGTCTGGATGTTTCAATAAAGACAGAAGAGAAAAGACTTTATTAATCCCACAGGGAAATTCTTCATCAAACTTTCATAAATCAACAGTGTTGATTCAAACGCGGATAGGGAGTTCCAGAAATCAAGATCTATAAAACTTGAGAGAAAGGTCAGGGATCAAGCACTGGTTCTCCAACAACCACAGATTCCCAAAAGCTGCATTGAAAACATAAATCTACGATCTTCCTTTGAATTGATCATCTGTTAAACACCTACACTTTGGTCAACTGTTGGTCATCGTATATTAACTTACTTTGGGGCATTAGTAAACAGCATTGTTCAACTTCTTCAGAGATAAATAAACCGAAAGATCTCGCACAAAGTTTTGCGCTTACATCGTAGCTGGCGTGAACCTTGTGAGCTAACAGGCTGCACGAGTGAAACTAGCCAAGCTAACGTTAGCTTTCTGGAAACGAACCGGAATTAACTTCAGGAGGACGGATTGCGAGGCGCGCACATGGATTTGAGACATTTTCGGACCCCGTTGTGTGATCACACAGCAGAGGATGTTATTGATATGTCTTACCTGTCACTTCGATCAGCGTGTTGAAGGCGTAAATGAAGCGGCATCTGTCCCTTAGTGATGACGTCACAGGAGTCTTTTCTTCTCCTGATTTTATTAATAATATTTCTGTTCAAAATAACTACCAATGTGAGTGAGACTTGGATTCTGCTCACATTTATCTTGCTGCTTTTTTAGCTGCAAATATTTTGGAAGAAAAGGGCAAAGTTAGGTAAATTTAGAAAAAAAAATATTTTACAAAGATATTAAAAAAAGTATTCCTAAAAAGTGCTGTATGAGTCTTAATATGTCTATATTGCGTGCAACAATACATCCTACAAAAAGAACCTCTAATAAAAAAATACTTATCACAATTATTTTGATCTATCTATCTATCTATCTATCTATCTATCTATCTATCTATCTATCTATCTATCTATCTACATATAAAGCATGTACGAAAGAGATCGAGTAAAATGCACTGTTTGAGTTGTTTGTGGGAAACTTCTTCATGTTTCATTGAGCGCACCAAACCGCTGATGTGTGTGGGGTATGAATAAAAATATTATTTAAAGTATCAAAGACAATCAGTCATGTTTCTGAAAGTTAACTCTACATGTCTTGTGCTCAATAAAGCTGATCAAGGGTAACCTGAAACTGTAGTAATAAACTCCCACCTCAAGAAGGCAGTAGTGACTCACTAGTGACATCAGTGGCGGTTTACACTTTCGCGAAGAAGATGTATTTTTGTCCAGGCATTTCTGCGGTCAGCTGTGTGAGGTCCTTGTGGAGGTGACATTCAGTGAGCTAGCACTTAGCACGGAGCAGCGGATCATCATGGCTCAGGCTGTGCAGAAATTGGTCTCTAAAGTCCCCACTCTGATCGGCGGTGAGTTAATTCAATGTTTAGTGTCATTATGCGCCGCCATAAGCGGAATACTAAAACATTTTGTGTAGTTTATCCTGAACAACCGTAGTGTAGCTACGTGGCTAATGCTAACTAGCTGCATGGCTGCTGCTGTATGAACCCGGAGCTGTCATTTATGTGTTGTTTTCTTCCTCAGCCGCTGTCACCTACTCCAAGCCCCGGCTAGCCACCTTCTGGTACTACGCCCGCGTTGAACTGGTCCCTCCTTCACCCGCCGAGATCCCAAAAGCCATCGAGGGGGCAGCAAACCTCATCAAGGGTTTCCAGTCAGGACGTCTGGGTCAAACCACCGTGAGGGTACGTGTGTCTGAACAGAGAGTCCTGGATGTACCGTGCCTGCTGGGATTGAAGTTCTTAAATGATATTACTGGATCAGGTCAAAACTTACCAAGTTCATGAAAACGAGAGAGAAATCTCACCCCACCGGTGTTTGAGCGGTTATCTCCTTGGTCCATGAGCAAGGCACCATGTCGCAGTTTTCCTATCATACATGTATTCTGGATCACAAGAATCTTTATAAAGTTAGATAGATTCTATCAAATTATCAACTGAGATTGCAAAGACAATCTCATCATAGTGTAACAAATTTGAGTTCAGCCCAGTTTAAACTTGAGCGGAATGGACTGGTGGAATAGTTCCTGAATAACCTTTACATTTGATCTTTAAAGTTTTTCTTTCTTGTCATACACAGTATACACGATGAAAATGTTAGTATTTGTGCAAAAGCAAACTTTGACGATGGAAAAATGCTACAATCTCAGCATAAAGTCAGTTTCAGTGATAACTTTTAATACAAAATGTCCATTAAAACTTCCAATGCTGTTTTTTACAAACTCACCTGACAGCTTTGAAAGTAATACCAGCACCCCTTTGTTTATTTAGAGCATGTAAAAAAAGAACTAAAAAACAAACAAACCAAAAAAACATTTACATAGATAAGGCAAAAGTAGAAGAAACAACAGTCTGTCTATTTGACTCACAGTAAGAAGCTTTCTCAGCTTGGATCTGCAACCCTAAAAAAACAAACAAACAAACAAAAAACACCTGTTTACAAAGTCAGTGGTTTCGTTGTATTATTCAAAATTTTCTTTGTCAGTTTCGGGGCTGGACCTGTGATTAGCATTCCTGATTTAGAGTATTTGACACCCAAAATGCTTGACATGGTGGATTTCCAACAGACTGAACATCCTTTATTTTCACAGGAAATTATAGAGCTGCTCGCTGCAAATGAACAAGATGTCAATGTTCAACAAATGCTTGTTTTTTGTAAATAAATACAACAGGATACCATGTAAATATTTTGATGTAATGCTGAATTATGAGCTCGGGTCACACTCTTTGAAAGGCAACTCATTTTGAAATAGCTCACCATGGTGTCTGCTGTTTCCACTCTAACCTTGACACTCAGTAGATTTTACACACAACTCCCTCTTTGTTTCAATACAGTGAGAGGACGACAGACATCAATACATGGAATATCTTTTAAGCACATAAAATCAGTTTAGCAATATTTCAAAAACTGTTAGCTGCTGCAGAAAGACACAACCATGCACTCATGTATGAATTATTGGTTCTCCAATTAAGTTGCTCATCATTTAATTTTGCACCTGCAGATTCCTTCCAGTAAACTGGTAAATATTGGAAATACTTGAGCAATTATGCACGCTATATCGCTTTGAGGGTTAGTTAATGAGTGCATGTGTTATTTTAACAGTGTACTTCGTGTAAGTTATTTAACATTAATTTAATGTTTGACAAAATTAGGGAAAAAAATCTTTTCAGCACCATGTATTGAGATGTTTTAGTTTAGTAGTAGTAATATTAGTAAAGTGCTGCATACAGCATTCTTTGTTCGAGGACTGGCTATAAAATAACAGATGGTGTGCTTGTAGTTAAAGTAATCAGATTTTTTGCAGGACTTGATGGTTCATTTAGGTTTTGTTCTGTTCTCAGTCTGAAGTTGACAATATTGACACATTTTTAACTATACAATCTCATTTGAGCAGTGTGTAACTTTCTAAAATAAAAAGGAATTAGATGTATTGATAAATTGCGGTTTTGTTTGCAAGGTTTTCATTCAGTCTCGATACAATTTGGTTTTGAGAATAAATCACATTGAATATTTGAATTTCAACTAATTTTTCTTCATGAAAATTACTGTCAAGTTATTTTTGTTTGTGCACTGAGGGAAACATTGACAGATGACGTTTTTTGGCAGATTAGAAAACAGCTTACAGAGAAACACAACTTGCCGTTGCGCCTGAATACGCTGATGCGAACTCTAAATTACGCAGAAAGCTGGAGATGTTCGTATTTGACTGTACGTGTGTGTGTGTGTGTGTGTGTGTGTGTGTGTGTGTCTGCTCACAGGATGCCGTGAGGAACGGACTGGTGGCCACTGAGGTGCTCATGTGGTTCTACATCGGAGAGTGCATCGGCAAAGGCGGCCTGGTCGGCTACGATGTCTGATTTCCGGACTGTTGCGCCCTTTTTTTGTTGTTCTTCTTTTGAGCATTGTGTGCTCAACTTCCTGTAAGATTCCTGGGAACCAATAAACAGATGTCTATTGTTTAAAAAAAAAAAATCCCCTTGCTGTTGCCTATTTGTTCAGGTTGATTGTGTTAACATGTGGGAGTTAAACTCTTCCAGAATGTGTTGGACACACACTGCGTTTCAGAGTTCATATCTTCCTCTATAAAACTTTATGGTGCTTATTGCAACTCAGAAAGAGGAGGTGTTACAGCTTACATCATGAATTAAATACACTCTAGTGAATACATGTAGCTGCCTCAATTCAGTATTTAACAGCTGTTTAAAATTGATATCTGGTGGTAAATATCTAGCAAAAACTCATTTTGCTGAAACCTGGAATATACATAGTATAGAAATATTACACTACAGCTAATCTACACGCGTTCTATGACTTATTGCCCACAGTGGGTGTCTTTTTTTCTAGGCATACACATTCTCATTCACAACTATTTATGTCTTAAAAGGCAGAAATACTTGACCACATGTAGCTGGAATTCCAAATATTGGTTCATATCAATGTTGACAGATTTCTATATCTACATAAATCAAAGTATTATAATATTGTAACATTTTTTATATACTTTTATTTCTTATAATGAAACCAAATAGGCTTGGAATGTTACGGTTTATGGGTAATCTGAGAAAGTTACTGGTTGAGAATCTCTCAAGATTTCATTTTCTTATTAGTTATTGGACTCAGGCGTCTGCAGTAGGCAAGACAAATTAATATCCATCTGAGCATTCAGACACAAGACAATAAAAAACTTTCTAAACGAGCCAATAAAGAATCTCAAGTGATGAAAATCATAGAACACATTAAAACTAGGAAGGCATATTAAATCCAAACTTTTGTTTGTCCCGCAGGTGAGGAGTGTAAGAACTGAAAGCGTTTTTCTTTATTTCTTCTGACTCTGGTAACATTCAGTAAACTTCTCCCTGAGGACCTGAGGGGTCTGAGGTGAGGCTGCAGTGGCTCGCCGTGTTCTTTACAAACCATTTGAAGATTTTTTTCTTAGTGGTTTTTAAATACTTTGATGTTCTTGCTTTTACCTCATGAACCTTCATGCCTCCTGCGCTCCTCTAGAGCAGCGGACTACTGCTGATTTCTAAATATAAAGAACACACCCTTTGGCAAGGCATCTTTTCAATGCTACGGCCATCACCAATGGAACCATCTGCTGGAGGACCTCAGGGCCACAGAGGATGTTCAGGCTTTTAAAAGCAAGCTGAAAACCCACTTTTTTTACTCTTGCTTTTAGCTGATTGTTTTAGTTTATTGCTGATGGTTTTTTTCCTCTCTTGGTTCACCTGGACTCATGTTCATGTCCGTTACTGAGAAAATGAGGGGTTTGTGGGGTGTGGATGGTCGGGGGCACGGGGGATTGTTTTTAATTTGTGAAGAACTTTAAATTCATTCAGTTAAATTTTTAACTGTAGTTGTCATAATAATTTTAACAACAAAATATAATATAATCTGTTCCTTTCTTTAGTGCTAAGGCTGTTCATATTTGGTGCTTGTACATCTTTGACGCCCCTCGGTTTGTGCACAGTTCTCTACAAGAGTTTATATTTTGCAATTAATGATTAAAAAAACATATTTAACACACTGTGAGACAACAAAGCACACAGTGTGACGCAGAATAAAACTGCAAACAACATCAGGTGGTATTTGATCACGGCAGTGTATTTAAACTGCAGCACTCAGCTCAGGTGAGCCAAGCCAGTTGTTTAAAATGTAAATAATTTCACTGGCAGAAGTCCTTGTGAGCTGCAGTTCTGGATTGTGGTCAGGAATGCAGTTTACCTCACGCTACAGTTTTTCCTCAGTTGCTTTGGTGCATTTCTCACATCGCTTTTTACACCTGCTCACCAGTTAGTTCAGCCTCCACAACATTTAGTCATTCGTCCACGTCATGCTAGCAGTTTGTCATTCCTTCTAAAAAATTACAAATGCCTTTCGACGTGCGTCATTGCTTCCATACAACTCTCTGCGGTTTTCTAACGTTCTGTCCTGTCAGTCAATGAACTACACCAGTGAATACTGAATAGTCCTTCCTCTGTAAAACTAATTGTCCTCATTTCATTGCTTGAGTCACTACTTACAAATCTGTTGAAGTCGTGTCTGTTAAGTAAATTTCAGACATTTTGAATCGTTTATTCCTGAAAATGTCTCCTTAATTGAACAATTCTTCTCAGGCGAACTTCAGCCTTCACTGATGAGGAGTGTGTGAAGCATTTTCTTATTAGTTGCAGCAATGGTAAGTCACTTCTCCACAGTCACTCAGCTGAATCCCATCAACCCCCACTTCACAAGCAGAGCGTGGATCATTTCTCCAACACTGTGACAGAAATGGAAGGTCAGCCTGGTGGAAAAGCAGGGAGGATGGGGGAACAAGAAGGTGCATAGCAGGATTCCTGATGAAATTTGGGCGAACCTTGTGGATCATGGTGTGAGTAACGGCCCCACAATGGCTGAGGCTGGTCGGAGGGAGCAGCCAAAAGTTTGGAGGGACAACTATGAATTCAATCATTGAAGCATTTGGTTGGGAGAACAGGTGTGTATAAAGACAGTAATTCAACAATCTGCATTGAACTACTTTTCCATGTTTCACATTTAGTCTAACAGCTTTGCTGCAGCTCAGATTTAGTGCACTGTAGTGAACAACAATTTGCCATATTTACTGTAATTTTTCTCTGCAACACAAAGGATTGCAAGACAATCTTGCAGAAATGGAAGAGGACCCGTTTTCCCTCCACAATAAGAGCACCACTTGTGCTATGGTGATTTCAAACAATGCCACAGAATTGAGAGAAGATACAAAGTGCAGTTATAGAGGATGACGGCATCTTCAGGAGTATTGCATCTGTTTCAGAGTGAACCATCTATCTTTATGTAAGGCTCAAAAAATGTGAACATACTGGTTGTCTTGCAGCAAACCGTGATTTATTGTGTCCAGTGAAATACAACGGCATGGTCTGCATCATGCTTTTTATCTTGCCCTCTGCCCCATATGTAAAATGTAGATTGCTTTTTTTCGACAGATTGAGTTTATTGATTTGATTGTTGCTTATTTGAGTTGTGCAATGGACTGAGTGTGTGCAGGAATGTGAGGCACTTTAAAAGGCTGTGAATGAATTACTCCTTGCTGGACAAAGTTTTCTGAACTGAACGAATTATTACTACTCAGCAGCAGGGGGCGCTGTCTGCAGAGGGTAAAGAGCCCTCACTGTTCCACTGCTCATACTGTAACTTTGTGCATAAACAGGTGTTCTGGCTGAGCTGCTTCACATTCCAGCTGAGGACCTGTTCAGTGTTCCTGATCGGTCACTTCTGTAGCATCTCAGTCCACTTTGTTAAAAAAAAAAACAAAAAAACAGTTACATTCAATGACTCAACTTTCTTTATTCATTTAGTTCTTTATTTTGAACTGTAAGTGAGTAATTTAGGTACAAAAAAGTTTTTTTTTTTTTTTTTTTTTTTCTGTGTTGGAATTACACTGTGGCCGTCCATTATCTACGAACACACAATTAAATAAGGGTTAGTTCAAGTGGAAAAACAAAAAAACAAAAACAACAAACAAAAACTGCAGGGACTTTCAGCCTCTGATACATGATAGCTGTCTGATAAACAAATGAAATGACAATGAAATTTTTCATGTACGAACAATAATAATAATAATAATAATGATAATAATAATGATAATAATACCTACTGATGAGCAAACATGACGACTGATGAATTTATTACTTTTCCCACAAGTGCAACATACACACATCATGACTCCTACATACCCGGGATGTTATGAAATAATACTCTGGGGTAAATCTAAAAAGTATCAGTGTTTAATCGGAGCTCCTCTCCCACATAACGACGCGTTATATAATCATCTAGACGCTAACAGGGATAACACTTTTCTTCATATCGTGATTGAGTGATTATGCAGTAATATTGTGTTTCAAATAATCCTAAAAAAAAAAATCTATGGTGAAAATGAAATTTGACAGAATTCAAAACTTAATACAGTCTGTGATGTGTAAAGTTAAAAAAACAAGTATGTACATATTTGGAAGGAGCATTTTTCTTTAAAAAAAAATAAGCAATAAGTACATTAACAGTGTGGTTTGGTTCAGTTTTAGAATTGCAAAAATATATATTCCAGAAGCATAAGTTGACAATCGGTTCAGATGTGAGTGGAAGGGTCGGCCATCACTTGATGTTGCAGATCTTGACCGAGGTTCCCACTCCGAACCCCGGGTAGAGCGGCTCCACGAACGTGGTCTCGAACCGGTGCAGGAGGGTCATGGTGTTCCCTATGCTGTAGAAGGCCAGCACGCCCGCCGTGTGGTCCAGGTACACGCCTATCCGGGGGGAGTGGGGGCCGCTCACGGCCTTATCCACGCGGTTGTGCCAGGCGGAGTAGCCCGAGTCGGAGCACAGGAGGCTCCAGGACTTGTCGTTGTAGCCCAGCAGACACAGCGAGCCTTTGCCCTTCCTGCTGATGCTCCTGTAGGCCACGCCCACCGAGAACTCCCCGTTCCACTCGATCTCCCAGTAGTAGCGGCCGCCGGACAGCGCCTCCCGGCACAGGACCTGGGCGAAGCTGTCGAACCGCTCCGGGTTGTCGCCGTACGGCTGCAGGTCCCTGGTGCGGGTCACCTTCCTGCTGCTCTCGGAGATGTACAGCTCCTTGTAGGCTGTGCTGGGGTCCATCTTCAGCTGGCAGAAGTCTGCAGGAGGAGGTTTAATCACTTTTAGATTGTTACACATACACTTCAGCAATACTGGAAGGAAGAAAAGCATGCATATCTGCAAGAACGGCGGGAAAATCACCAAGTATTATCAGTGAAATGCACCCAAAGAGCTTATTTTTACATTATTGCAGATCTATAATTGAAAAGTTAATTCTATTTTCAGTTATTTCTACATTCAGATCATATGAACTAAAAGGTTTATTGTTGCTTTCCAATAAACAATAGATTTTAGTTTTTTAAAAACCTTTAATCTTTTCTCAGTCACCTTGTTTTAATGTTGATCACTTAAGATTAAGATTCTTAATCTCTTTGTTTATTCGTATTTCCTTGATTTCCCTTAAAGGACTATGAATTTTCTTGTTTCTGAGTTTTGCTGTAGAAATAAACTTACCTTAAATCTCGACTAGCTAAATGATTTCCTAGCTGACATTACAATATTTCAGTTTATGTAGAATATATATATATATATATATATATATATATATATATATATATATATATATATATATATATATATATATATATATATACATGCACACACACACACACACACACACACACACACACATATATACACACACATATTTCACAACTTGATTTAAATCATCAGGTAACATTCTTACATTTTATTTTTTTAAGAGGAAACATATTTTTATGTTACTAGAACAAAAATCACTGTTTTGTCAATGTTGAACGTCCTTTGAAATACCAAAAATAGTATTACTGTATTTGTTGGAATACAGATCCACAAAGTCAGTATTAATTGAAAAAAAAGGAGCGGAAGTGACAAATTCTGAATATCCTTTCAAGAATTTCACCCACATTAGTTACAGTTGAAACAGTTACTTAAATCAAAATTAGGTTCGTTGTGTCTTTGGCTTGTTTGTAAGAATTCTCTGTTTTCTCCTTTTCAGGTGAGAAATGTTTAAAACATTTCTATTTAAAACATTTCTGATGAAGATGGGGATATTTGGTCGAAACATGTAAAAAAAGGTTTGTGGAAAAAAAAAAAAAAAAACTTTTTAAACATACCCAGAGAGGAAAAGAGAAACTGATGAAGGTCTTAGAAATGAAATCAAATTCAAATGTTGTGATCAGTATTTTTGTAGCCAATATCTGTTTTGTTTTAACTGAAATCTACTGATCCATATCACACATAAATGAACCTAAATGCAGTTTCTGGGTTAAAGTACTGAGTTATTTGCACGGGAGAAACGTCCCACTCACATTTGACGAAGTCGGCCCGGCTCTTGGGCTCTGGAGGAGTAGCGCTGTCCACCGTTATCTCTTTGCCTGCACACAAAGACACGGCGTGTTAGGTCAAGGTGAACTGAATCCACCCCCACAAATGCCTGTAATTCTTGTGTTGGTGTGACTCTGCTGTGTTTTCGACCGAGGAGTATATGATGCAGCTGCTCTGCGGTTCTTCTCCGACAATTTACTCCAAACGCGACGTCGACCTAAACAATAATTAACCTGTGAGGCGTCGCTCGCGCAGCTATAGGACGTGACTCACCTCTGTTCCTCCTGTCCAGCGTGCGGCTCTCCGTGGTGTAGACCGGCACCTCGTTCACTGTCAAACGGCACACATTCACAGTCATGCTTCAGCTCTCAGCTGCTTCCTGCCTGGTATTCGTCAGTGTGGCGTTTCGGCTGCCGGGATCTGACCTGACTTGGAGATCTTGAGCAGCTCTTCTCTGCCGAACTCCTCCAGGCGCTCCTTAATCTCGGCCACGGCTTTCCTGACGGCCCCGAACGAGAAGTCGGGGTTCACGGTCACCCTGGGTATGAAGCCGTCGTCGGTGGGGGTGCAGAGGTAGTGGAAGTTCTGGTGGGGGGAAAAAAGGAGGATGATGAATGAGATTTGAGCTGTTAAACTGTGTGCGATTGGCTCTAAGAAAGCAGTATGGATTCAGCGTTTTTAAAAAGCTGTGAATTATTCATCGCTGTGATGTTACCTGCAGGAAGTGGATGTGGTCCTCGGTGCTGTAGAGCTGCTTCAGGCCGGACTCCTTCTTCTTCAGCTCGTCGATCTCCTGTTCCAGGCGCTCGATCAAAGCCTCGGCCTGGTTGAAAGCCGCCTTCTCGTTGATGCCGATCAGCTTGGTCACCTCCGACCTCATCCTCTCGATGGAGCGGATCATGTCCTCGAACATCTTCTGGCTCTCCACCATGGCTCTCTGGGCTGAGTTCTGCACAGAAAAACACGCGCTGTCGACTTGGCTCCATCTCTGACAGATTTCTTATCTTTTCCACTGTAAATGAGCCGAGGTATGAAAATAATCCCCACTTACTTTGAGAGAATCCACAGCAGTCTTGAGCTCTTCCAGCTCTTTCACTCTTTCCTGGCATTTTTGTCTAATCTCAGCTTGGGAAATTCCCAAAAGTTTCTTCAGGAAATAAAAAAAAAACAAAACAAAATAGCAGAGTTACAGAACCATTTATTCTCTATGCACTCCCTCCCATGCTGGCATGTCTGCTGGTTCTCTTTAATTTATTATGCCAACAGCATTAAATCACATTCACCTCTTATTGTACATCATACAAAGCTTCAAATTTGTTGAATCAGTTCAAAACATTCTTTCTCATCAAGGAATATCTCAGGAGGCCCTTCGGCATGCCTAATAAACGCCACTCAAAGAGTCTTCTTAATACAGCCTGCTTTTATCTCAGGGGTAGATTGAGGGGGGGCGAAATCTGGAGAGGAATTTTGGCCATGTCAGGAATGTGAATGTACCAGTGCCTGACTTTTAAAGAGATGTTTCAAGGTGCACACAGTGCTGACATGCAGAATAGAAGAGCGTCTAATTCAGCTTTTACTCAAGCCCACCAACCCATTCTTCAAGATAAGCTTGAGGAATGTGGGGAATCTAGTGAGGGGGAGAGTGTGTGTGTGTGTGTGTGTGTGTGTGTGTGTGTGTGTGTGTGTGTGTGTGTGTGTGTGTGGGAAGGGGGGTGTGTGTTGGGGAGAAAGCGGGAGATGGAGGGAGATGTGTGAGATGTGTGAGACCCAGGTTGTAAATCTCAAGATGAAGGAAACCAGACTACCTAAATGTTGCAGAAAGATCCACAGTAGCATGAATTATTGCTTCATCCCAGTTTGGATTTCTTGTTTTTTTTTTTTTTTTTTTTAGATTCTGGACAGCCATAAAAATGAAACATCCCTGCTGGAAGATCAGCCTCACCCTATCTGTGTCCCTCTTATCTCCCCTGCATTGTTGAGCAGGCAGTGTCATCGGTGAGTCATGTGAGCGCGGCGGCTGCTCGGAGGTGTCGAGCGCCTTCACTCCCTGACATTCCTGCGTCGCTGCAGATCCGCTCCCACAGGTGGGAATGGATGGTGCAGAGGAAAAGCTCCAGTTTCTGTGTATTTATCCCACAGCTGGATCGCCACATTCTCTGGAAAGCTTTTCCTCTCCCAGTGGTGATAAGTGGAAGGAACGCCCCCCACCCCCCCTCCCCGGTCTCCAGGCAGCTAATCAGAGAGCCGGATTTGTTTTGGCGGCGGTGACTGCCTGCCAGGGTAGCTGATAGCGTTGGTCAAATGGGTCAAAGTACAACCGTCAGTCGTAGTGCCGGGGCCGGGAGTTGGGGGGAAAAAAAAAAACACCCTGTTTGCTTTTGCTCAAATTTCTCCAAAGGCCAAACGTCTGATGGAAACTTTCAGTTAGTTTGACTTTTAACTGATTCTCATGAACAATGTGTTTCCTGAGCGAGAGAGAGAGAGAGAGAGAGGAGGATTTCTTACCTGCTTCTCACCCCTCTCAGCCTCTGCAGACACAATGTCGTGGCCCCTGTGTTCACTGACAGTGCAGATCGCGCAAATGCACATCTGGTCTGTCCGGCAGAAGAGCTCCAGGGACTTCTGGTGCTGTGGGCAGATCTTCCTGTCCAGGTTTCCTAACTCGTCCACCAGCTTGTGCCGTTTGAACGTGGCTGACTCGTAGTGCGGCTTCAGGTGCTTGTCGCAGTAGGACGCCAGACAGTTCAGACACGACTTCACAGCCTTCAGCTTCTTCCCGGTGCAGAAGTCGCAGGGCACGTCGCTGGGCCCGGCGTAGACGTTCCCCTGGGACGAGTTGAGGGTCAGGTTGAGCCCGCTCTTCTTGATCTTCTCCGCCACCATGCTGAGCGTGGCGTTGGGACGCAGCACTGGCCTCTGGGTGAACGTGATCTTACACTGAGGACAAATGTAAATCCCTGTGTAGTCGGCCTCGTTCCAGTAGCCGCTGATGCAGTCCATGCAGAAGCTGTGGCCGCAGGGGATCGCCACGGGGTCCCTCAGCAGGTTCAAGCACAGCGAGCAGTTGAAGTAGTCTGGAGAGCTTTGATCAGCCATTGTGATGATCTGAGAGCACAGGCAGACCGGCAGAAACAGGCAGGACGCGGCGTCACGAGCAGATAGAGGCTTTGCCGAGTGCGACCGGGAGCCCGCCCTCCAGAGTGTGGTACAGCCTGCCAGAGACAGGACCTACTTGTATTTCTGAATTCCAGAGGTTATTGATTGAAAGCAGACAAGGCCCTCCCCCTGCGCTGTGAGTGTATCGAGCCCTGCCCAGTTCAGATAAGCAGGTTGAGCAAGGAGAGAGAGAGAGGAGGCGGGCAGACAGCAGAGCACAGGGCGCAGAGTGGAAGAAACAGAATGAATGAAATCTGAAAAACAAAAGGAGTCCAAAAGAAAGAGAGTGAGAGAGAGAGAGAGAGAGAGAGGAAAAAAATTCCATTTTCCCTGCAGTTTCCTTTCCTCTTAAATTCTTCTTCTCATGTGGCTCATCTGTGGATGTGTTGCGCACACACTTCTTGGCAGCTGTATTTCCACCTATTGTTGTCGGACAGAATCGCCATTGTCTTAAACCGGTTGTAGTCCGGCAAACACAAATGCAGCCTAAGGTAGTGTAGGAATTTAAGGGACCACCCAATAAACAAACAGAGAGACATTCGCAGTTTGAACGGAGTTTCGGAGGAACGGCGAACACTTTTTTCCTCCGAAGCGCCACAAACATGTTTGCGAGTTGAACTTGCTGCAGGTGGTTGGTCCAGGAGCGTTTGCACTGCGACCAGTCTGACCAGTCTGCCCACTTCCAGAGGCAGCTCGTCACAGTCGTGGCCACACTGTGTGTGTGTGTGTGTGTGTGTGCGGACTGTACGTACTCGCGCAGCAGACACACAACAATCGGAAACAAACAGGAATGAATGCGCCGGCACAAACGCGGCGTTCCTGCCAGCACGTCGCGTGGATGCCTCTCGCGCTTGTGTGACGCTTCATTCAGGCGGCACAGTTTTTTTTTTTTTTTCCAAGCCGTGAAATGCCGCCCTCACGGTTAGCTCACGTATTGTTATTTAAAACGCGCCAAAGGAAGAAGAAAAAAGAAAAGAGGAGACCCCGAGTTTCTCTGGAGCGTCGAGTGTCCGCTGACATCACGGTCTCTCATTAGCATTTCAATTAGGCGCCACTGCCGGCGACCACGAACACCAACCTCGCATTCATGGCATTTTTCAGTTTCCTGCACGACATTACAGCCTCTAGTGTGAAAAATGCATTTTGAAATGAGATTTTCTCTGCATTTTTGCAGATCTGGAATTGTACAGAAAAGTGCATTTCGGAGGGCGCGCTCCACCTTGACCTGATATCTTGCATTACTTCATGCACGAGGTAGTTTCACCTCTCCATATTTGGTCAGGTTTCTGATAAGCAAGTTTTTCTTTCCTTCCTTCCTCCACAGTGAAGTAAGCGCTCAGATTAACGGCCTGTTTGTGGACAGCACCGCCGCCTGTGGGGAAGATGCAACATCTGATTGAGATTCATGTGAAATGGGAAAAAAAATAAATAAATCACATCATTGCATGTGTTTGAAAAGCATTAAGCGAGGATGAAGAGTGGTAATGTTGAGCATACAGCACGCTTGTGCAAGATTTAATAATATGTCTGGTTACAGAGGAGCGTGCTGATTACAGGACTGAGCAGACAGAAACTGCACCGTCATCTGAAGCCCAGCCCAGGCAGAAGGTGAAGGGTCAATCTTCATTAAGGTGCAGCGAGCGAGCGCGCTCTCTCCCAGCCAGGCGAGTGCAGGCCCACACAAATGGCTTTTTGATCAAAGGGAACAGGGAGCCACTTCACCGCCAGTGTAATGAAAACAGGAAGACGACGCCATCTTAATGAAATGTGCAACGGGAAAGCAGCGAGGACGGCAGTGGACAGAAAACTTACAGGGGGTGAAAAAAGGCTGTGAAGCAAATGTGCATTGTAACTTTCAATTTGGGGCGGTATCAGTGAAAAAAACCAAGTGACAGAGTTTATTATCTGTTGAAATAACTTGCAGTTTCAGTCTCTCGTGGTCATAAACGGCGGAGCTCAGGAGAAGCTTGCTGGATACGGGACACGCTCGTGTGAGCAGAGCGCGGGTCACACGGAGCCGGTGAACCGGTGACATGTCCATTTGATCTGGCTTCCTGTCATATTTCTGCCTGTTATGAAACACATTCTTTGGTAGAACAGAATAGAATTGTGTGCTGAAGAAAAGGTCAAATCGTGAGTGTCCAGTGGAGAGGCAGAGGTGGGCTGCAGGGGTTTTCTCCCTCATAAAAAAAAAAAAAAACACTTTTTTTTTTGTTTTTGAATTTCAATCTTGGTAGAAGTAAATTTTGATGGTGGCTAAATATAGGCTAAATGTAATTTTAAAAACATATCCATCTCAAATCCTTCAGTTTCTGTCAAACAATGACTGTGTACTAACGTTGAGTCTAAGATAATGTTTACTATGTTTGAGTGAAACTCGCTGTGAGGTTATGTAATACCTGTGCGTAAATGTGTGTCGACTGTTTGTCTAATCCGGTGTTTTACGGCTGCTCTCACACACCGGATTTAAATGAGTGTGTTGTTATCTTGGCGATAATGAGCTGCTCATTTGGATCAGGTGTGTTGGTGCAGGCAGCAGGTCAGTAGCTCCTCAGTTCATTCTGACATCTAAAAGGAAAATAAATCACAACTAATGCAAATACTCTGATTTAAAAAAAAAAAAAGAAGAAAAAAAGTTAAAGTTTCCGTGCAGCACTGAGATGAGTCTTTTAGCTCTTTCTTTTTCCTTTTTTTTTCCTGTTTTGACACTCAAAGCTATTTCACTTTCATGTTTTTAATTTGAGAACGTTGAAGCCATTGACAGGGATAATTTTGTCAGTTATTTGATTTTAATCCCTGAAGTTCTCACAGTGACTTTGAAAATGTAATTCACTATTCTTTAGACAAATTGACACTGGAAAGAAACTGCACAAGATCAAAGAAGTGCACAATCCTTCCTACTCATTTTTCTAAAAGGGCCAACTTAAATTTTGTTGGCTATTTCCTTATATTCCCTATATTCATTGCACTTCGTTGTCATGTGTCGAAGTAAACAAGTAAATGAAAAAAAAAAAAACTATACAATTTTAAAACTTTGTAAGACTTCGTATAAACTTTGTAATAGGTTCACAACATACCTCTCTTCTTTTAATAGCCTGGGATAAACAGTTTTTAGTCACTTAAAATGAAGTGGTGTGCCACTTGTTTATAAAATTGCTTAAAATTTTGCCGACAATGATTTACAACTGCTTCAGGACTAAATAATTTCATATTTTAAGAAAACCACAGTCGTCACTCATATTTTTCTTTAAATACAACAATGCCAGTTTTAAAAGACCTGTTTTTATCCTCACTTGCCCTACTAGTGCAGTGGTGTCAAACATAAGGCTCATGGGCCAAAGTCGGCCCGCAAGAGGATCCAATCTGATCTATGAATCCACCAAGAAAAATGTAAAAACTGCAAAGAAAATGTTGGATTTTTAACAAAACTGTAAATTAAATTTTTTTTTTTAAAAAAAAGCTACATTTGTAACATGTGAAAAAATTAAAATAAAGACCTTGAACTCTGCAAATGCAACATCGAGATCCAACACGAAAAATCAGTGATGCCGAAAATGAAAAGTAGCGGTGCTGCAAAGCCATGCACAGTGTAACAATCTCAGGTACAGACACAACACAGTAACTCGTGCACGCACGTATAATTCCAACCAATTTACCAGCTGGAAACTAAACCCTGCCTTTGTGTCATGGGAGGAAGTATTTGCAGAAAAACTCATGCAGACCTGCAAACTTGACCCCGGATGTCTCTGCAGGATCAAACCAGGAAACGTCTTGTTTAGTGAAAACCGCTCCACTGCTGTGCCACCATGCTTTATTCACTTGATTTTTTGCGATTTTTGAACGTTGCATGCTTTGCAGCGAGGAGTGTGAGGTGAGGGGAGATTTTTTTTCAGTCAAATAAGACGCTACATTTAGTCTTGCATGTCAGCTGTAGTTACTGTTGTTGACAGACAACAGACCCTACGATGCCTGGTGCTCTGGTTGGGCCCTGCTGGCTCTAGCACAATGGAATCTTTTAGGCAGGCTTTCTCAGGCCTCCTGTTATCTGGGCTATCAAGTGTAGTTGCATTCCTATCTCCATTTCAACAGCCCTGAAACTCCGTCTTGGCTGGGAGGTGTGTTCGCTGGAAGATGAAATATACAGAGGGCAGTTTCTAGCTAGAAAGAGGAAAGATTGTATGATTTTGTTGGGTTTCAAAAGCAAACATTTTTCATTTGAGACAGTTTCTTTTTTCTTCTTCCCCCCTAGTTGAACTTTCAGCCACAGGACTACATTCCCGGTGTTAATGTATAGGAACCGTGGGCATCCTGTCACAGGAAATCAGGGGTAATGAAATGCAAAGTAGAAGGAGTTGATCATTAACTGGTCACAGGTGAGGTGAAGGTTAACATATCTGTGGAGCAAGAAGACCAGACCAACTAAACTCAGCCAAAGAAAACAAAAAACATCCAATTACATTGTTCAATAATGAAAAATAGTGCGTTAGGTGGTATTAAGATGAGATTGACTCACAGCAGTCAAAAACTAATCTGCATTAGGGAGCAGTTTGTCTCTGGGCGATCTCTAACACTCATCAGTGGAGTGTGACACACCTGTGGTTTCATTCAGTTTCCTTTAAATGTTTTACCAATACGCTGATCTCCTCAACCCAAACGCCATGAAAATGTTCGGCATTTCATGTTTTAAAGCTCCGATTTCACCACATTGATCACAAACCTGGATAAAATCCAAATCTTAGTTTCTGTTTTTATTTTCGTGACATCAAAATGACATGGCAGAAATGTGATGGACATCCATGCACACGATACAAATACCTATCTGTAGATCACACATTTCTTTCATTCTCTGTGTATTCTGTAACAGATGGCAGC
Organism: Salarias fasciatus; assembly: GCF_902148845.1. NCBI lineage: Eukaryota > Metazoa > Chordata > Actinopteri > Blenniiformes > Blenniidae > Salarias > Salarias fasciatus. Next base: position 5,396,367 of record NC_043754.1, read on the forward strand.
GTTCACTGTGTCCTTCTCATACCCCGCCCTTGTTTTACTGGTTTCGGCTTAACCAGTTTAGCCTCCCTCTCTGTTTACTCTATATAACATGCTCCCGTAGCACCTGGAGGATCACTTTGCCACTGTGCTCAAACAAGCCACTACCTGCCCTGTCCGCGTCGTCGCTGAATTTCAGAGTCCGGGGTCGAGTGGTGACCATGTCTGACCAGGAAGACTGCTACCTGTGTAAGGAGTACCTCAGGGAACCCGTGTCCATCCCGTGCGGCCACATCTTCTGCTCCGTCTGCCTGAAGACGTACTGGGACCATGCTGACCACACGGGCTCGTACATCTGCCCCGAGTGCAGGGTCTCCTACGGCAAGAGGCCGACTCCCAGGCGCATGGGGAGCTCCCGGCACAGCAACTCCGTCCACCAGCACAACTCAACCCACCAGCACAACTCCATCCACCAGCACAACTCCATCCACCAGCACAACGCGACCCACCAGCACAACTCCACCCTCCAACGCAACTCCGAAGCCTTCCCGCCGCCGCCGCCGTCCCCCGACTACAACTACGCGGGGCCGCAGGACGTGGGCTGCGACATCTGCGTCGGCAAGAAGAACAAAGCCGTGAAGAGCTGCCTGATGTGTCTGGCCTCGTACTGCGAGAAGCACCTCAAGCCTCACTACGAGTCGGCCACGTTCAAAAGGCACAAGCTGGTGGATGAGATCGGCCACCTGGACCGGGAGATCTGCCCGCAGCACCAGAAAGGCCTGGAGCTGTTCTGCCGCACCGACCAGATGTGTATCTGCGTGCTGTGCACAGTGAAGGAGCATAAGGGTCACGACATGGTGTCTGCCGAGCAGGAGAGAGCCGAGGAGCAGGTGAGTTTACTCAAACTCTTCCTGCAGGTGTTCGCGCCGCGGCTGGCTTCACTACAGACGCAGTACTGTTAAATATAGATGAATAGTTGGAGGAACCAATGTTGTACATGAAACGCTTCACTGCTCCTGGAACAAAGGAGCAAGTAATGCATGAAAGAGTAGTTTAAACTTTGTCATAAAGCAACGCCAGAAATGGTTTCTATAGCAATCAGAGTTTCACATAGCAAGAAAGTGCTTCTAAGCACTGAATAACAGTAGCCTTTTGAGTCCTTTCTTTTTTTTTAACTTAGAATGTGGAAGTGTGGACTCATAGTAATCAGTGGCGTGTGTGTATTTTCTTCGTAGCAACGGCTGGGCGCCACCCAGGCCGAGATCCAGGAGAAGATTCATGACCGCATGAAGCAGATGGAAGAGCTAAAACAGGCAGTGGAGTCACTCAGGGTGAGTTTCGCCATCTCCCGTCCAGCTTCCAGATACCAGACTAACCAGTATGAATCGAACGGAAAACTCTCATCCACCAAACGACATTCCTTCTGAGAGGAGTGACAGCAGCGCCTTTTGGTTAAACCGGTGTGACATTGATTGACGGCGTGAAGCCATGACCTACCTTCCCCCTCCTCCGTGCGTCCCGTGCAGAGTTCAGCCCAGAGAGCCATGCAGGAATGCGAGAAGATGTTCGGCGACATGATGCGCGCCATCGAGAGGATGCAGCAGGAGATGGCCAAGCTGATATCCACCAACAAGAGGGCGGCCCTCAACAACGCCGAGAGCCACATGGAGCGCCTGAACCACGAGATCGCCGACCTGAAGCGGAGGGACAACGAGATCACGCAGCTGTCCCGCACCGAGGACCACATCCTCTTCATCCAGGTAACCCGAAAAGCGGGGAAACTCAAGGCGAGTCTTTGTTTTCTTCTGAAGCTTAACAGAGTTTCCCGTTTTCACCGTTAGAACTACCAGACAGTGATCGCACAGACGGAGAACGAGGAGCTGCCCTCAGTGAACATCAACTCGTACTTCACCTTTGACCCTGTGAATAAGGCCGTCTCCGAGATGAAGCAGCACCTCAATGAATTCAGCAACGATGTACTGGTGAATGCGGCGAAGACAGGTGGGATTGGCGTCGGCGACAAGACTGCAACAGGACCATATTTGTACAATATCATCTTCACTTTCTCTGCTTTTTCCTTTCCCCTCAGTGAATAAAATGACGTTCTGCGAGCTGGATGACAACAAAAAGAGAAAATCAACTAAAAGTGAGTTTTATTATAAACCTACTCTTTCTACATGTGAAAACATCAAAATCTATATTTTTCTGTTTTGGGTTTTTAAGGAACTGTATTGATTCAATGTGAAAGTTTTGAACAGGAACAGTCAGTCTGACTGTTTCCTTTGTTATCAAAAGAGCTTTGTGCAATCGCGTTTGATGTTGGGCCATTAGAGGCTATCCTGAGGTCACCCAGCTGTACCGTAGTCAAATGTTTGCTTTGGCCAGGAATGCTGACCTGCTGGTGAGGTTACACTAACTCACTCAACTGAAAACCAGTAGGTTTGCCTGTTCTTGTTAGAGTTCAGGGCAACTACATTAATAATTGGGGTGCCTGAGGCCAATGATAATAATAATACAAGAACATCTTCAATTCTGATATGATATGACATTTAAAATGTGCCCGTTTGCTCCCACAGGTGATGAAGCTCCCATGTACAGGCCCGTGGCCGTCCAGGAGCCTCAGTACAGAGACGATTTCCTGAGATGTGAGTTCCTGCTCCACTGATACACTTCACCGCTCTTTCCACTCAATCCTCGGCTCGAGGCAAATTACCTGCTGATGAGGTTCTCTGTCAGACCCTGTGGCTGACCACAACATCTAATTTTTAGTAACTACTGCTCAGAGTCTGACTCACTGATTTCTTTTAGCTACCTCGCACTTTGTGATTTTCACTGGCGTTGCAGTTAATTTGCTTCCACCTTGTTTTTTTTTTTTTCTTCTGAGGTTCAGTTTTCACTAGTCGATGAGATGGGAAGAAAACAAACACAATTTTGCATTAGGATGACCCTCCCCCTCCAAAAAAAAAACAAAAAGAAAAGAAAAAAATCTCTGCCTGTTTTTATTGTTAAAGGTTTCAGAATAAATACTTGGGATTTTTTTGCTTTCTAAAGCAAGACATGGTCTTTCAAGTTGGTGGAGAAGGGGCACGGTGATTGTGGGCCACAAACAGTGACGATACCTCTGGCATTCCAGATAAAAGGCCGGGCAGATCTAGCCGAGGCTACCGGGTCGCCCACCAACTGTGACCTGTGGAGGTACACAGCAGGCAGGTGACTTCTAACCCTTGTGATTGCTCCGATTCCTATGTGCCCAGCCAGAGGGTCTCTCACTTTCCCTTCAAGCCATTTTGCTGCACAAGTCAGTGAAACGCCATAACAGAGCTAAAAATGCCGATTCCAATCTGCTACACTGCGGGATCTTGCAGCTGGTGAAGGGTGCTTTAACCAAAGCGTCTCAGGTTAGATGCTTTAAGTCAGTGGCTTTGGTTCTGAACATATGAATCATGGTGTAAACTGACTTTTGAAAAGCATGTAACAAGACTGAGCTGTGTAGAGACCTGGATTTGGGGCTGGTCTGTGGATCTAGAACAGGTTTGCATCATTTTTTGGTTTGGGACTCTTTGGGCGGGTCTCACATGGCAGCAAACTTGCCCATTCTTGGTTCGGCCGTGCTACCTTCACCGTAATTATCTTCTCAAGCATTATGAGTGAACTTAATGGACAATAGTGTCATTCACACACCCCTGTGCATGACCCCGCCCTCATGATCTCATGTTAATACCATGAGAGGCGGACATGCCGGTCTGTAGTGACTTCTAAATGCTGCTTGGTTACTTTCACCAAACAAAAACTGCACTTCAGCATGCCTGTGCGTTGCTTCAGCTCCATAAGTAGACACGTCCTGTCATTTTGACTTCTTAGTCTGGTGGTTTATAGTTGTTGTTGTGAGACATCTCAGTGAATATTAACTTTGTGTTCTGTTCCAGATGCTTGCCAGCTCACCATGGACCCTAACACAGCCTACAGACAGCTCTACTTGTCCCGAAGCAACAGGAAAGCCACCCTGAAGCGAGACCCCCAGGGCTACAATGAAAGTAGCGCTCGATTCGACTCCCTGCCTCAGGTCCTGTGTAAGGAGCCCCTTTCTGGAGGCGCCTACTACTGGGAGGTCGAATGGAGCGGGGAGGGTGCCGCCATCGGCGTCACATACAAGGGCATCAAGAGGAGCGGCTACGGGGACGCCAGCCGCATTGGCTACAACCGCAAGTCGTGGAGCCTCTTCTGCTCAGATTCCAGCTACTCGGCCCGCCACAACAAGGACCAGTTTGAGATCAACGCGCGGTACTCCTCACGCATCGGCGTCTTCCTGGACTGCGCCGGGGGAACCCTCTCCTTCTACACCATCGGAGACACCATGGATCTCATCCATCGCTTCAAGGCTTCTTTCAGTGAACCGGTCTATCCAGGCTTCTGGGTTTGGTACGAATCGGCTGTCACCATCATCCAGCTGTGAATAAATGACATGGGAGAAACATTTACGAAGACAATTTTAATGTAGATTTACAGAAAACATTACACGTCTGGGATCATGTTGTAATTTTTTGATAAATATTCATAGTTGCTTTTGCACTACAAAATGTCTGGATCAGGGGAACTGTTCTCGATGATGAAAATTAGGTGTAGAAACTCAATTAGCATTTAAACTATAATGTGAAACAATAAAGGCTGTACCTGATTGAAAAATGGTGATTTTATAATAGCTATGTATTTTTTTTTATCAATAAATAGTTGACAATAAACACAAACTGGGTCCTGGTTTGATTTATCACCACCTTTCAGATTGACATTTCACATTGCCCGGAGCCCAGTTTCCCAATCTGAAACACATCGCTCAGCGGTCTGTAATGCCTCGACCGAGTCGTACAGAGAAAGGTGAGGTGTAACTGAGAGGCACCCGAGTTAACGCATGACCGAAACTCATCTACTGATGTGCTGAATGAAGGTATGATCCATGAAACCTCTGAGATCTTTATCGTGACAGTAGCAAAAGACGACTCCCACTGTTTTCCTGCATGTAATTTCTTTAGTCTTGCTTCCAAAAGCAGCTGCAAAATGTGCACTTGAGTTGATCTTGATTAAAGGTGATAAAATTCTCATTTGAATGTATTTTCATTGAGGTGAGTTATGAATACACACCAGTAAATAGACGTGGCCACTTTCAGAGGTCTCCTGCTGTGATACTAGAGGGAGGTTTGTGGAATCTTGAGCCAAAGCCTGAAGGAAGAACACAGTAGAAAGGATATGAAACATTCTCTCAGACCTTTATGATTACAGTCTGCAGGTAAGCTTTGTCAAAGTTGATGAAATTAAATTTGTCTGCAGTTTGCCGGGCCTGACCTGAAAGTAGACCTCCAGATTTATACAAACAGGAAGATGGATTATTGCAAGTATGATGGAGAAAAAAAGACAGAAAAACAAATCAAAGCCACACCTTGTGACTTTTCATTGAAATCTAAGATTTTCGTCTTAGACACCCAAGAGACACACAGCAGTGCAGTGAACAGCATCAGAGTCATTCCAGTTCAGGAACCACATTATTTAGATCAGAGCAGACCTACTCTCAAATAAGGCCATGGTTTTTGTGAATAAAAATGCAGCACTACATTCTGATAATGAACTGTTTATCACAAAAATTAAAAGAAAAAATTTGAAAAAATAAGGCATGATAATCAAATCTAGACTAATCATATCAGACGCCTGTTGCACTCATGGCCACACAATTTCTGCAGCCTTCAGTGCATATTTTCACACAATCAGGGATACAATAACTAAAAACAGTTCCACAATCGAATGAAAACATGCAGTTTGTATCATCATTTGGATTCCTTACATTATGCAAGGTCATGAATGCCACACTGAACCCTCTATTGGACCGGTTTTGGCCCTCAGGCCTTGCGTTTGATCACTGTGGTAGGATCATGTGTGCAGTCATTGATGGCTACTACTGCTGCTTCCAGAATTTCCTGAATATAATTTGTGAGCTTGTCTTCCTCTGGTGGCCAAATGTCTGCACTGTTCAAGTTTTTCTTCATCTGAGAAAAAGCTTATGCATAAAAACACTTTTAATTTCAAATAGCTCTCTCTAAATTTGTTTCAAAATGTCCAGGTTTGTTTTCTTTTGCTAACATTACAGATTAATAATAATAATAATAATAATAATAATAATAATAATAAATTACAGGTCCTTTGACACATTACATGAACAACTGTATAAAAATGTTCCTGTGTTTTTTTTCTTTTGGTTGCACAAATTAAAAATACAAGATCAAATCAGAAGAAATAAATCCTGACTCCAATGGGCTGATATGAAATCATCTCCACCAATATACATTAATGCAATGAAAATACAAATTAAAAAAAAAAAGGGATCAAGGAAAAACAAGCTCATAAAACATAAAACAAAAAAAGGAGTTAAAAGTCACAACATATCAACCCAGAATCAGTGGAATACTGTTTAGATAGGGGACAATGTAGGATTATAGCACAGAGAGTCCAAGAGAAAAACAGTTTAGATGAATTGTCCATAGAGTCCAGAAATTTGGAGGTATGACAAAGTGATAAAGGCTTTTTAGGTTCCTTTTTGGGTCGAAGTGATTGTCGAATGATAAGAGGAAAAAGTTGTGGAGCGTATCTGGAAGGTCTTGTTGAATTAAATTATTAATGAGTTTAGACATAATTATGCATATTTTCAGACAATTAAAACATAAAATTGGGGAAAGTTTAAACTTTCTATACAGAGCTACAGTTGACTCTTGACTTCTGGAATATGACAATTCTAGAAATATGTATTTTTGGAGGATTTGATTAAATGGTAGGCTACAGTGATATTAGACTTGACTTATTACTAAAACCAAATTAGTTTGATACGATGTAAAAACACTGGCGCAACACTTTTCATTATGTATTTCAACAATAAATCAATTACGACATTATCAATCTTGCAAAAATGCTTAAAATTGCACAATTAGTAATGTGGTTCCAGATAATCATTTCCGCACGACAGTAGAAATACCTGAGATGTGAGTAAGTAATAATAATAATAAAACAAATGTACCTCGTACCGTAATGTCGAAGACTAAATAGCTGACTCTAAATTAAACTAGCATGATGAGTTTTACGCATATATTTTTCTGAGTGATGCGTTTCTCCTTGCCTTCGTTGTCATGCTACCACCAGCTCTGTAGAGGGGAGTCAACAACAGGAAGAACCCGGAAGTGTTTCAACCCGGACACATTTCGTCCGCGGACCCTCACAAAGAAGCGCCGCTTTCTCATTTTCACGTTGTGGCTGCAGAGGTGAGTTTGAAGTCATTTTAGCAATACTGTGGGGTATTTACATCTTTATATTTCGCATGCTGTTATTTAATCCACAATGATGTGCGTTCGGTCTCACGTGACTCAGTCGAAAGGGACTTTCTTACGATTTTGTAGCACGTTGAAATGAATGGCGCTAGCTTACGCGCTAGCATAACACGAGCGCTCGTTAGCCATTACTGTAGTTGCGTTTAGACAACGAGGAATGGTATTTATCTCTCCCGACGTACACTTTTATGCAACGATATGTTGTTTGACACTCGAGGCTTTCGTCGCCTCGTAAAATATACAAATTAAAGCGTATAATGGAATATAAACGCGATTCTATTGCTGTGTTGTGGCATGCGTTTCAGCTGTCACTATGACAACCGACTGGACAGGACCGACGAGTTTTCGTTAACTGTGTAGCTAATCTTTTAGTTTTAGACAGTATTTGGCTCTGATGGTTTTTCTGGTGTGAAGTGAAATGCCTGATCACAGCTTGAGACCTGTAAAGGAAACAAAAAGTGCCACTAATTTTAAGTTTGATCTAATTCTTAATGTCTTTCTTATCACTGTCACTATATGGAGCTAGCGGTCCACCTTTATATTTGATTAATTCTATTGCTTGCCTCAATTTTATCTCCAGCGCCTAATGCAGCAGTCATTTCAAGGCATTAAACTAAATCCCTTTAAGCAGGAAGAAACGTGCAGAGTCAGGCCCAGAGGCGGAGACTTTCTGCTGTTCCAGTCGGGGTTAGGGGATAGAAGGGCAGAAAAGGAAAGGATAAGCAAACAGACATGAGTCAACTCCCTGCAGATGGATGGAGGCTCAGACCATGAACTTCCAGTTCTCCTGCCGAAAGAGAGAAATAGAGACTGCCAGCCTTCCTAACAGAAACTTGGAGCTGATTCCACATGAGAGGAGTGTGATAGCCAACCTCTGTCCAACCTCCTCTTTTAGAAAACGAGGAACCCCCAGTAAGCCAGTGGTCTGAGAACCAAGTATACTGCTGTGGGGAAATTAGAGTACATAGCTATTGAAAATGTGGAGTCTGGTTAAGATTTTTATAAATTAAAAGAAGGATGTTAAATTTTTTTCTACTCTGAAGTGAAGTGAAGCTGATATTGGAGTGATGTGATCTTTTCTGCCAGTTTCTATCAGCACTCTCACTGCAGCATTTTTAGCCAATTGGAGACTTTTTAAGCAGTTATTTGAGCACCTTGGTAATAGAAAATCACAATATTCTACAGTGGAACTAACAAATGCATGTTTCTCACTCTGTTCTTGCAAAATCTCAGGTGGTTCCTCCCCAACCATTGATCTAGACCTTTTTACTTTATTTGATGGTATGTGGTTGTTACTGGTAACTGGTGCTGTTAAGTCAAATGATGTTGAATTTTCCTGAAAGTGTGTTTCAGTTCAGTGTCACACACAACGTGATGGTACTATAGTGTACCCTCATGTTGTTTTTTTGTTCTGAAGTCTCCCATTGTGTGTCAAAAATACATGCACTGTAGGCCCCTGAGCAAGACCTTTGCCCCCACCAGCTCCCCAGCATGTCATACTGTGGCTGCCGCGATGGGTCAATTTAGTAAAGGGATTTCCCCATTGGGGAAAAGTATGATAAAATTCTTACTTATGAGACCATACATGCAATATTATACCGCTACTATTTCAGAAATATATTTTTTAATTGAGTATCAAACATGTTAACAAATTAAACACAACTGTCTGAGCATTGTTGACTTTTTTATGTATGATTTATTTATGGATTTTGAACAGAAAAACAAGCAAGTGGATAACATCAGTATCAAGTGTTAGAGGCTTGCACCAAAAAGTATATATCCACAGATATTAACAAATACATCTTAAATGTGGCTAGTAACAAAAAAAAAAAAAAAAGAAAGAAAGAAAGAAAAGGAAAAGACATCTACAACAACCAAAAGAAAAAAAACAATCTACATTGAGAGCAGTGATAAATGCTACTACTACTGTTCTTACATAATATACAAGTGCTTTCTGAGATGGGTACACAGGGCACGGATAGAGAACCATAATCTCGGGTCATGGGGTTAGTTCCAGTGTCAGTGACAACAAGACATGGTGTTGAAAGGGTAACCAGACTTCACAAAATGTATCGGCAGAACCTCTGAGAGAATACTTAATTTTTTCCAAATTCATAAATGAAAGCGCATCTCTTATCCAGTGAGAGTGGGTAGGTGGGTGAGGATCTTTCCAGTGCATAAGAATGGCTCTTCTACCCAGTAGTGTGAGATAAGCAATAAGTTCTACAAAATGAGATGGCAAAGAATGGGGGGCAGGTAGAATCCCAAATCGAGTTGACTTATTGTTACATTCTGCCTCTTTCTATTTTCTCATTATGACATGATGTAGATGGCGAGCACAAAGGTTCCAGAGGTTCGAGATATCACACGGATCGAGAGGATTGGTAAGACTGCGCTTGGACTTCATCTGTGATATACTAGTATAAAAGAATGAATGAATGAGTTGTGAATTTTTGCTGTGAAAAAATAAGTTTTCTCAAGGAGCAACTCTCTGTTAGCACCTGTGAGGTAGACAAACAGAGCTGTTCTGCATTACCTGTTGCTTGTAAACAGACACACACATATATGTATGTACACAGAAACATGATTAGGGTCTGTTCATTTGGCACATTCGTCGCTGTCAGAACTTACCTTGATTGGGATGTTTTAAAGACGGTGTAACAAAGAGTATTAAAGCTTCGATACATTTGACCTTCCTTGCTTGTTGTGCAATAGTTTTGTTATGATTGAGATGTATGTCAATGAAAGTGATTCCTTGTTGTGATTAGCTTCATCGTTGTGTTGTGTTTCCAGGGGCACATTCGCACATACGTGGCCTTGGACTGGACGATGCATTGGAGCCAAGACAGGTAAGCATGAACCTTCAGTTTATTGTTTACCTTCTCGCCTCGCTAACGCCTGACCTTTAGGAAGATGTCAAAGAATTATTTGATTAGTATAATCTTAAGTATTTTGGTACAAAGTAAATGTTGACTTGACGTAAATGTTGCACACATGCGCAGCATGCTGGAGCGACAAGTGTGCACACTTTGGTATTTTTCGAGTTAAAATCCACACACATGTCGTCCTCCTCCAGGTGTCTCAGGGGATGGTCGGCCAGCTGGCCTCCCGTCGAGCTGCTGGCGTCATTTTAGAGATGATCAAAGACGGCCACATCGCTGGAAGGGCGGTTCTGATCGCCGGCCAGCCCGGCACAGGAAAGACAGCCATCGCTATGGGTGAGGATTCCTCAGGAGTGATTACCACTGGACATTGTTTTTTTCATGTCTATCTGATTGGCTGGAGTTGTTTCTGCCTCTGTGTGTACATTTTGACTCTTGTCTTGTGATTTCAGGCATCGCCCAGTCTCTCGGCCCCGACACCCCCTTCACAGCGCTGGCGGGCAGCGAGATCTTCTCCCTGGAGATGAGCAAGACCGAGGCGCTCAGTCAGGCTTTTAGAAAAGCTATCGGAGTGAGGATCAAGTGAGTGAGCAAACTCAGTTACTGTTTTATGTTTTATGAAAGGATTTGTCATTCACTGTTTGTTTTGAACTGACAGAGAGGAGACAGAGATTATTGAAGGAGAGGTGGTGGAGATCCAGATTGATAGACCGGCCACTGGAACGGTAAGCAACACATATTGATCATTAATTTTTTTTTTTTAAATTTAATGCTTGTGATATTAGAAAGTAACTAGAATTAAAAGAAATTTCTGCGTTTAACTAATCATCATGATTCATTGGTTGTCTTTTTTTTTACCCAGGGTGCAAAGGTGGGCAAGCTGACTCTAAAGACGACTGAGATGGAGACGATATACGACCTGGGCAACAAGATGATTGACAGCCTCAGTAAAGAGAAAGTTCAAGCTGGGTCAGTCGGTTAATTTTATGGTTGATTTTAGCACAATAGTTAAATTTTTACTGCAGTTGTCATAACAGTGTGTCTGTTTCTTAGAGATGTGATTACTATCGATAAAGCCACTGGAAAGATCAGTAAGCTGGGCCGCTCCTTCACCAGAGCCAGAGACTATGACGCTATGGGAGCTCAGGTGTGTGTCCGCATCAAGAAAATCCTCCAGTTTTAACTCCTCAGTCTCACATTTTAACGATAATAATAGGTAATGGTAAAAGTCACTGATCTGAAGTTAATTTGTAGCCATCGAAATGTTTTCCGCAGTTGTTTAAATGATGTGAGCCTGTCTGAGTGCAAAGCGATGTTGTTTTCCGTATCTTGCAGACCCAGTTTGTTCAGTGTCCAGAGGGAGAGCTGCAGAAGAGGAAGGAGGTGGTGCACACCGTGTCCCTCCACGAGATCGACGTCATCAACAGCCGCACACAGGGCTTCCTGGCTCTCTTCTCCGGAGACACTGGAGAGATCAAGTCTGAAGTCCGCGAGCAGATTAACGCCAAAGTGTGCGAGTGGAGAGAAGAAGGCAAAGCAGAGATCATTCCAGGGGTGAGGGCAGCTCCCAGTTTGTGTTTGTGTTCTCTGTGTCTGTGAGCGTTCTAATGTTCTGTCCTTCCTTCCAGGTGTTATTTATTGATGAGGTTCATATGTTGGACATGGAGTGTTTCTCCTTCCTCAACCGGGCCCTGGAGAGCGACCTGTCCCCGGTCCTCATCATGGCCACCAACAGAGGAATCACACGGTACTTTTTACACACAGTGACTGAAGACATCCGCCCTGCGAGATTACACACCTGCTTCATCTCCTCACATCTCCTCACTTCGGCTTGAGACTATCAATTCATTCTCACGATCGATATCGATAATGAAGATGCCTGAAAGGAACTGAGGTCGCAACTACAATTACATGCACAAGGGTTAAGCTAGTTACATCAATGTTTGCATAAGTATTTGGCCTGTACTTACTGCTTACTACTTACAATTTTAAATTATCTGTTATATATGAAAGAACATGCACAACTCCATGTCTTTTCTTACCAAACCCAATACAAAGTGATCAATACAGATCAGATCAATACAGAAGAAGATGCTGCTGCTCATATTTGGCCCCCAATAAATGTGGCTTTTCTTTGATTCATATGACTTTCTTTCAGAGCAATTTGAATTAATTTCCCTGGGTTTCATACCAGGAGAACGTCCTTCAAAACAGTAAAAACCTGGTTGTCATCGTTCAGTTTGTCGTAGATCAAAGTGTCTTGAAATTCTTTAAGCAGAAACTACAAAGATAAGTATTTTCAGTTGTTTTATGAACTCCACAGAATCCGCGGCACAAACTACCAGAGTCCTCACGGCATCCCCATCGACCTCCTGGACCGTCTGCTCATCATCGCCACCTCGCCCTACACCGAAAAGGAGACGAGGCAGATCCTGAAGATCCGGTGAGCCCGCGGCCTCCGGCTGCCGCCGAGTTTCAGTCCGAGTCAGAATTGGGGTGTAAAACCTCAGCGTTGCTCTTTCAGCTGCGAGGAGGAGGACGTGGAGCTGAGCGAGGAGGCTCACACGGTGCTCACTCGGATCGGCATGGAGACGTCGCTGCGCTACGCCATCCAGCTGATCAGCACCGCCGGCCTGGTGTGTCGTAAACGCAAGGTGCGCTCCGAGCAGAGAAGCTCAAACTGGATTGTCGGATGGATTCTTAATGCGGTCGGTTGCTCTGGAGCCTCTGTTGGTGATTCGTGTGTCTTGGTCTCCGCAGGGGACGGAGGTCCAGGTGGAGGACATCAAAAGGGTTTACTCTCTGTTCCTGGACGAGGCCCGATCCTCTCAGTACATGAAGGAGTATCAGGATTCCTTCCTCTTTAATGAAACGCGTGAGTTTCTCTGCAAGTGACGGTTGATCTGCTTCAGTTCCACTCGCTGAAACTCAAGTGCAGACCGTCAGGATTTTATTGATTTACCAGACTTCTTAAAGCTGTGTCAGATTTCATTTGTTTCCTCGGAGTTTCATAGTACAGCAGAAAGAACAATACTGTGTTATATCCCACCTTGCTGTGCCAGCTGGTCATTAAAAACTACAAGTTCTTGTGGAAGTAGATGGATTTTTAGATGGTAGATGAGTAAATAAACAAACGTCTCCTTGTTTTCTTTCTAGAAACAGCTGCCATGGACACCTCTTAATGAAGGAGACTGCTGTGTGTGGAGTTTCTCTGGCGTCACTCGTTACTTCTGGCCGAAGTCGGATCAGAACTGGACGTTACCTCAGTTTGATGAAAAGCAAATTAACGGAATCCCTCTGTGTTTTATTCTGTTCGCCTTTAAAATCCGTGATGCATCAAATCTCTCCCGCTGAAATCTGACTTGTGAATTTACCCCCTTTGTTTCGTTGTTGAGGCCTTGTGGCAGGAATATCTATTCCTACTGTTCTTTCTTTTTTGCTCACTTTTCATTTCATGGATTATTTTTAAAAAAAGATTAAACGGGCTTTTATGAGCATCTCCGGTTCCTGTGAATTCTTGGGCTGTCTTGTATGAACTGCATGCTTGAGATCTCCCACAGAGAGGCTCAGGAGACTGAGATGGCCCTTCCAGAACCTTCACTTCAGTCTGCTGTAGCCAATGACAGGCTGACTTGGCTTTGTACTTTTGGATCATTATCATGTTGGAATATCCGAGTTTGTCTCATGTGCAGCTTCCGGGCTGATGAGTGCAAATTTTCCTCTAGTATTTTTTGATAACATGCTGGATTCATCTTGCCATCAGTGAGTCCTGTATTTCAGCTGAAGTCACCTGTGGATTTTTCTTTGCATCCTAAAAGATTTTCCTGGCTGCTGTGGCAGAAATTGTTCTTGGTCAACCTGATCGTGGTTTGGTTTCAACAGAATCTCTCATTTTCCACTTCTAAAATTGGAGTTCAAACACTGCTGATCGGCATTCTCAGTTCCTTGGATATCTTCTTATGTCCCTTTCCTGTCAGGTCAAGTCCCAAGGGTGTGTAAACTTTGGATCAGGGTCATTCATGTAGTTTCCTTTGTCATTGTGGTTTAATAAGAATAAACACAGTTGTTTGATGATAAATGGCTTCACCCAAGCGCTAACCATGAGTGAAAAAAAGCTATGTTATCATTCATGTTCCATGAAAAATGGCCAAGAAAAAATTCTGCCAGGGTGTGTGAACTTGTGAGCACGACTGTAATTTAGTTGGCATCCCAAAACAGAAAACTCGTTCATATTTCTGAGACTTTTACTGCTTCCTCTACTTCCTCAAAAATAAATACAGAACATTTCATCATCCAAATCAAATGAAGTGCTGAATCATTACACAAATTATTTTAAGGCATTAAAGTGATGTCTGTCAGTTTGTGAATCATGTCTAAATATATATTTATCCTCATTGAAACATCAACTCAATATGATTCCATCCTTTAAAATTTTGTTCATACTGCTCTGCTTGATTCGTCTATTGGTTTCGTCGAGGCAGCAAAACCGTCCAAAACAAGGAAAATAGGCTCATGTCCAGTTCTACTTCATTTGATGACAACAGAACAACTAGTAGTTTGACCTGAGCCGCTTTGAAACTTCACCTTTATCAAATAAAGATTTAAACCTTGACGCATTTTGAGATAAATAAAAATAACTATTTCCATTGCTTATCTCACTCTAAAAGATATAATTCTGCCAACTGTGCTAAAAAGCAGGCGTTTTATGGATGAACAAAACCAACAATGTACTTTTTGAAGAGGGACTGCGCTTCAACCTTCGACCACAGGGCGGCGCTCTAAGACCTGCTGTGAGACGTTGAACCTGGAGAACAAAACAACGCGCGGAGTGCAGAGAAACTGTTACTGCGAGCTGCTCTTCATGGCGCTTCCCAGTGAGCGGGTCTGACAGCATTACTGACTGTCTGGCCGTTTGAACATATCTGCCATCTGAATCACTGGTATTGTCCAGTCAGTGTGTTGGGTGTGTGAGCGATGAGTGTGTCTGAGTGTGTGTGTGTGTGTGTGTGTGTGAGAGAGAGAGAGAGAGAGACTGCATCAAGTCCACGCCTCAGTCTGAAATGCTGCAGGTGCTGCTCAGCTTTACTCCCATGCAAACACTGGAGTGAGATACGTTTCTAATAACCTGGTTTTTTTGCTCATTACTTGTGTTTTCTGTCAATCATAATAAAGAGATGATCACTGCAGGTGAAATGAAATGCCTGCATGGAGACTAGAGGCGAACAAGTCTTTATCACACTGCTTTCCCATAATTCTGAAGAGACAATATTGAAAAAAAAATGGATCCATGAGATAACTGCACAGTTACCTTTACCTGATTGTTTGATATTCATTGATAAGCAGTTTTTAATTGGTTTACTGTGCCTAAAATATCCTAAAATAACAGAATCATTAAAAGTGCACCCTTATTACCACTGACAGATCGGGACAATAACAGACTTTTCTCTGGGCTTTGGATATTTCAGTTAATAAGTGAACATTTTTCCGTGCTAGAACCAGAAAATTGGGTTTTGTGTAAAGATTTTGAGGGAGTAAACAGACAGAAGTCGTGATTGTTGGATGACTGAGCCACAGCTTCTCCAAAACCGTTGGCTGTGGGATGTTTCCCGTGAAAGAGTCATGAAGGCACGTGGGAAGCGAGGGCCGCCTCCACAATGTCACGTCGTAACGTCATGACTGTCCTGTTTTGCATTTAATTGACACATTAACTTTACTTACAGTGACTGAATGAGTGTGTCTTTCCGGGACTTGTTGCCGACGGCTCCCGGAGAGTCCCAGCCGAACACCTCCATATGAATATTAGATCAAATCTGCTCCTCAGATCTCTGCCGAGACGTTGGATTTCTTTCATGCGCACTTAGAGCAGATTAATCAGTTTCACCCGGTGCCGGTAGGAGAGCAGCGCAGACTGTCTCCTACGTGATAATGAATATTTAATGTTTAGTGATAGTGGGAGAGAGCTGTGCGTGGATTACCCTTCTGCCTACATCCCATAAATCCCCCTCACTCCCACGAGACTCGCGTTGGCTGCTGTCGACCGCCGCATCTGATGGATTCTCTGCCCGGATTTAGGCTGGGATAAACTTCACCGGGGTTTTTAGCTGATTGTATGTAAAACAGTGTGAATGCACCGCCCCCGCTTCCGGGAGAGGACCCATCGGGGTGTCAGCCATTACAGAGAAGCACAATCACTGCTGGACTTATTTATGAAAGCACCAGGAGAGTCTAGAGAGGGAGGTACAGTCAATCCTAGTACTCAGGTTTCAATCTATTTAATATCTGTTTGAATATACTTAACCCGAGGACGTGATGGGAGCGTCGGTGTAAATCCAGCTCATTGTTTACAGACCACACTGGGCCCCGGCCCTCCGGGTGCAGGCAGGTTTTCTTGGATCGGCTCCGACTCTTTGTCTCCACAGCAGTGTCCAAAGGCTAACAAGGCTGCGCAGCATGCTAACGCGTTGTGGCATTTTGCCTGCCGCACAGATTCGGCTGCCCTTTTCCTCCTGAGCCCCGGCCAATTTGCAAAAATGTCCCGATCACACGACGGCGAAATTCATTCGGTGATTTCATTTTAATCATCAGACTGCGGCTCTTGACTCGAGCACCTCTCAGAGACACGTTGACACTAAACTTGACCTCTCTGGGCAGCGGCGATCTGACTGTGACACAGAGGACCGAGGAGTCCAGACAGAAACCTTTTCTGCACTGATTCCATTCACATTTTAAACTCTTCAGATGTGCAGCACCCTGGATTCAAGCGGTCGTGTATCCGGGATCAGACCTCAGATGATGATCTGTTATTGATGTGAACGAGGAGATGGAAACTCACAGAAACGCAAACCCCGCCACCAAAAATGTAATAAAAGCGCAAAGTAAATGAAGTATTGCTCTCCTATAATAATTTCTCTCCTGTCCGTCAACATTTATTATGGTACTTTTTGATGTCATGATCCTTAAATAGATTTTTTTGGGGGGATTTGAGCGCACTTGGAATGTGGCGTTCATGAATGGACAGACTCCGAGTCCATTTCCTGAGGTTTCCAAGAAAAAATAAATCTTCATCCTCTCTCTGTTTCTGCCATATGTGAGACAGCACAGCGTACGATTCCTGTGGCAAGAGGTCAGTGGAAGTGCACGGCGCAGTGCGCGTTTTCACATCTGGTGCGGGATGTATGTGTTCTTTAATGCTGGGAAAACAGGCTTAAATTACACAATCGTGCTGCGTCAGACTCCAATTAAAGGGAAGTCCATTCAGCCATGTTTCGAGCTCCTTTCGTCCAAGTTAGCGAAAGTCTGATTGTGAGATGACACTGAGCTGCTGTTAAATATGAAAATATGAGGTCTGAAATTGAAGGTCATGAATCAGGACGCATTTTGCTACTTTCTGCAGCATAAAAGAAAAAAAAAAAAAAGAATTTTTGTATTGCTGAATGGGAACCAGGAGCAACATGCTGTCGGTTCATGCAGACAGAAGGCCATGGCTCGCAGCTCACCTCCCATCATAAATAATCCATCAGCCCCATTTATCACTCATCCCTCAGCCTCGCCTCAATGACATCTATTCATTTGTGGTGAACATCTCTCAGCAGAGCCGCTCCGGCTGTGCGAGGGGCGGGGAAGTGAGAGCAGAGCACGATCGAGGAAAGCCGTACATTACCAAACTATAGAAACACAATCAGCACAGAAAGAAACTTTGTGTTTGTTTATCACTTGTATTATTTTATTAGTTGTATAATACCACGTTTCATGAAAACACTCAGAAGCTTCAGCTCTGGTTTCTGAGTTCACAGAGAAGGTTTAAATATCTGATTTTAAATGAAGGAACCAGAATTAAATGAAGCAGTCAGACAGAGATATTCTCTGGCTCTGTCTGAGGTGGTTGTTGAGTGGAACCACATGAATGAAGGAGGGAGAGGTTAGTCTGATTTAAAGTAACTCCGGTGTGATCTGCTCCATTAGTACGGTTTATAAGTGGAAGTTAAACATAGAAAGAACAAAAGAGGCAGATGAAGACCACCTGAAAAGCAGAAAACACACAGCGATTTAAATGGAGTATGAAAACAGTATGAACGAGAAAAAGTTCGCAATTACTGAAGAAATGGAGCTGAAAAACAGTTTAACTGTATTACTGAAGGAGAAGTTAAAGGACTGGTAGTTTAAAAAGTACAAGCTAAAGTAAACAAGTATCAATAAACTGCCAGTAATAGGAAAAAAAAAAGAAAAGAATAATAAGGAAAAAAGAGGTTGAGACAAACAAATGTTTCTCTACAATAGGGTTAGGGTCGTAAAATACAGTGCAGAAGTTATGATTTAAGACAATATGACTGTTATGGTACATATTTAGTTTCTTTTTTTGGAGATTCTGACCGTGACTCAGGCGGTGTGTGTCTGATTCCTGCCTTGATGTGTTTCACCTGCGTCTGAGTGTGTGAGCGTCTTCACCTGGTGGATGTGGCATATATTGGGCGTCCTCTGTGTTTTCTGGTTTTTGGTTTGTCTTTGTTCTGAGTGGAGTGATCGTTGGTTTTTTACTGAGGTGGAGGATTTTAAGTTTGGGGAATTTTGGTTATTTGGTTTTTACTGATCCACTAAAACGAACTCCTTGTTCCCTCATCTTGAGTCCAGCAGAACATAGCAATGATGCTTTAAGCAAAGCAACCACTTTATTTGTAATGTAAAGAAAAACAGAAGAATGAACTATTTTGGAGCAAAGTGAATCGTGACATCTGCCTGCAATAACTTCCTTGAACCTTCAGCATTGTCCTGTTTTTCACCAGTTCAATCAATCCTTCTGTATGGTTTCATCACAGAAAAGCAACAGCGCCCACTAGTGGCTCTACTTGCTCACTAAATTCTTGTCATTCTCAAAATGCTGCCGTGTAAACGTGAAACTTTTCTGAGATGAAAACACAAAAATGATGAGCTTTCACCTGAAATGTTGTTGGGTAAACGGGACCTGGATCTCCCAGTCCTTCAGTTCATTTGCAGAATGACTCAAATTTCAACAGATGTTATTAATGCAACAATTACAAGTTAGTCATCAACACACCTGGAAAAACACAAAGAATAAATGCTTTCAACAAAGTCACTGATGGAAGTGTTTCAGAATCATTTACCAGAAGCTGGTATTTGTCATGCAGGAAATCCTCCTTTTGTCTTTGTTCCTCCTGGAAAATGTCACAAATGATTTGGCCCTTCTGTTACTGAGTTTTTTCTACCTGTGAAGAAATACTTGTTACTGCAATGCCTCCATTAGTTTTTTATTTCAGTGTGGGTAGAGAACAAACAGCTGCAGGATGCTGTAAATGTGTGACCCCTGTCTGTAGTTTAGGAAATGTTGTCCTTGTAAGTTGCTGCCTCACCTAATGGGACTTTGGTGCATTGTTGGTATTCAGACCAACGATGCAGCAGAGTAGCAGTGCGTGACTGATTCAGCCAAGTTGGAAAGAACATAATTACCCAGGGATGAGCAATCTGAACCGTATGTTTAATGTATTTCTGGAGTGAAGTGGTTTTATGCACGCAGCACAGAGTAACAGAAACGATTTTTCGCATTCCTTTAAAGATGAAAAATGACCTGCTCTGACCCTGTGTTCCCTTGTAGAGGAGGTGATGGCTGTCAGTGTGTGGTGTGTGTTGTTACGGCGGCTTTTAGCTCCACACACCCGCCGATCATCTAAAAAAAAAAAACACTGGAGATGTACAAACATACTGTATGTATACAATGTAATCTGCAGTTCCATTCACACGTTGTTGTCACCATTCACCGCGTCCGCCGCGCACGCTACGCTTTACAAACAAATCATTCACAGAGCTGCGTCACGCGAGGCACACATGAATGCAGATGCTGCCGTGCACTCATGGGCGCAGGCATAAATAGCCTTTGGACGTTTTTCTGAATCGGTTCATGCCGCAGTGGAAGCCTCAGATCTAAATATGGAAGCATGCGGGCTAAAAATAGCAACAAAAACCAAGCAACATCATTCACTCCTTGCCCGGTCGAGCGTAAGCTCATGTTTAATTCACAAAACTCTGGTATTCATAACTCACACTTGCTCCACCTGCGACACTGAGCCCACTGCGGCGCCTGGCGAGCACGCTGCTGTAACGCCATGCCGCTGTCGATTTGCATTACATCCTTGTTAGTAAGCATGCAAATCAGATTAATCCCTCGTCACGTCGGGGACCTCACAGACGCAGTCTGAAATGAAGCGAGGAGCAGTCATTAGAAGTAGCTGAAGGGTGATGATGTCTTCTGCGGGCCCGGCCATTCGCGTTGGCGCTCCCTTCATTGACAGCGCTCGGCCCACCATGAAGAACATCCCTCATTCATTCCACTTGGGCAGACAGCGGAGAGGAGGAGGGCATCCCGTGCTTCCTGTGGACCATGTGTCAGCCTCTCTAATGACACAGTAACACATGCGAGAGCCTTACATTAATGCAGAGCCTGACAGCTGAAGGTTAGCTGGCTCCTCGGGCCTGAGCGTTCATTAACACGGCCTCGTTAGAGACGGAGAAGAGGAGGGAGACGTCTCTCAGCTCAGTCTTTGGTCCTTTTACTCTTCGGCCTTGTTCTCTACACCTCAAGTATCAGATTCGATAATGTCCCTGCATCTGTTTTCCACCTGTAATCAGATTATATATGGTAGTGTGACTTCCTAAAGTGACCGGGTTGACTTGTGTTTATCTGCAGCTTGTTCACACTTGATCCAATTGAAAAGGACCCAGCTGCTGTTGCTGTTTCAGAACGGCCCATCTGTGGACTCTGATTCACTCTCTAATGGATGTTTCACTGAAGAATGAATGCAGGATGGACTAAACAGCTCTGAGTGGACCAAACACAGCTGCAGAGGCATCACATTCTGCAGCAAATTGTAATTTATGCAAGCAGCACAGCAGTTCCCGCAGCTGTTCTGAAAACTTTTATACATTTTATAAAATGCTGGTGAGCTATAAGATGCTGGAAATGCTCTCGTATGCGTTATGTTGCATCTAACCCGACACACAGCATCCTCCCAGGACACACATCACAATAGCTGTCCAGCAAAAGTTTTGTTTGTTAGTCTGTGGATCGATGTAAAAACTGGCAGTGAGAGCACTAAATGAACCAGGAGGGAGTGCAACCTGTCCCTTTCCTTTTTCTGACTTTGGTTTAGCCGGGAAATGTGAACCCTGCATTAAACTCCACACACACCTGAGACCCGTGAGCGATCCGCCCCTACACAAGCCGGATAACAAGCCGCCGGTTTGACTCAGGTGTTTCAGACCAGCGTGATGTTATAAACGCAGGACTGGGGCAGGACATCGCCACTGAAGCAGTAAATTCACGTTCTACACCAAGACACAAAAGTGTTTTCTCTCCACAGAGAAAAGAATGACTTCCCTGTTTAGTTTTTGTTTTGTTTTATCAGTTCGCTCAACTTGCCCTTGACACATCATCCAGGCAGAACTTGATTTTCATGTGATGTCTGAAAACTGTGAGAAATTTGACGTAGGAGTATTTTATGCAGACAAAAGCAAACAAGCCACTTGTGATGAGTCATTTTTCCCCCATTTGAGTTTCTTGAAGGCCAGGGGTGTCAAACACATTTTCAGGGGCCACATATAGCACAAGACGGTCTTGATTGGGCTGCACTGGTAAAACAGTGCCCTCATAAACTTTGAATTTGAGCTGTAAAGTTTCTCTTTGTTGTGGCACAGAGTATACATGATGAAAAAGACTTTTTTTTTTTTTTTTAATAAAACAAAACAATTTTTGTGGAAATAAAACAATGTCAACATGAAGCCAATGATGCCCTCCGGCTTTTACATCATTTAAACACTGAAAAACATGAAACAGGAACCACATTGCAGCCCAAAACTCTGTCCCCTTTGACTCTTCTGAAATAAAACATCTTGTCGAAAGGTGATTAAGCTCAAACTTGTGCTTGAACACATCTAATCGGGGTTTCTCTGAGTCCTTGAAGTTGTTCTGCAACAAAACTGTTAAAAATCTAACTGCGGTTTTTTTAATAGCCATTGTTCAGAAAGTTTCTGTTCCTCTGTATGTTTTGTTCGATAATTCAAGTCAGATTTGATCTTTAAATGAAGTGATCTTTTCCACATTATGCATCAGCGATTCTCTTTCTACAATTAACTGACATTTTTCTGGATTAAACATTGTTAGGTCGGAAGAAACCACCATGAAAAGCAAAGTGGTCGTATTGCGTGCATCATGCACGCTCAGCTTTATTTGACAGATATTTTCTCGCTGACCTCTCACAGGCAATGCCCAGGTCCGATCTAATCCAAACTCCGGTGCGCTCTAAACAAGCAGACCACTTCCAAATAAACTAGTATGTTTGGATCTCAGACCAAAGCCGTCTAAACCAACCTAACACAGGATGAGACAGGCGCCAGACCTCTCGCATCCTTGCATCACATAGTGTGTGTTTGCGCCAAAGAGGAATTCCTGCCACTGTTTTGACTCTTTTATACATTTTTTTTTAAGCTTCTGGTGAGTTCCCAGCTGGTAAAAACACCACGATAACGCCACCAGTGCATGTAGGCCACGACGTAGCTTTGCATGTGCCACTTAGCACTGCTCACCGAACATCAGGCCAGACTGCATTCTGTTTACATACTTTGATCCGACATTAAAAATATCTGTGGGAATTCAATCGAAAACATAAAATGCTTTTAAAAACCAGACGGAAAAGTTAATATTTTGTAAAACAGTAGGATTAAAACCACAAACTCAGTTCCTCAGTGCTGTGAGAGTAAATACATGTGATCTGAGTTACGTGCATCTGTCTGGTTTCAGTTTTGCTCTGTGAGTTTCAATCACACAGCTGCTCTGTTTGACCATCGGTAGAGAGGATGAAGCCAAACATTTGTCATGTGGTTGTTTATTCGTTTGTTATTTAACGGGAACTGAAACCCCGTCCACCTTTAGCAGGGGTGTCAAGCAGCTTAAGTTCACCTTGGGTGAGGCAGGACCAGGAAAATAGTGCTATAATAACCTGAAAATTTAAACTTTGAAGTCTTTCTTTGTGGAGCAGAGTGTAAATGCAGAAAATGTCAGTATTTTCACAAAACTGAACGATCGCTATCAAACATTAGGACAATCTCAGCATGAAGCCAATTTCAATGACGTCTTCTTCTGGTGCAAAAACAGTTGAAATGCGTAATAAAACATGGGCCTTATGTTTGACACCCCCCTCTATGGCATCTGGATGCCTAATATTTCACATGCGTTTTTGGAAATTGAAGCTGAAACTAATGAAACAAACAATGGCGATCGTTCATTTTGAATGACTGACACATTTTTTCCAATTACCATTTTCAACCAGTCGATGTTCCTCATTGATTTTCGCATTTCTTATTTTGGACAAATAAAAATAAATGCACTGAAGTGAGAGAAAAGTCAGCACTGAATGTTAATATGTTTTCTCCGGAGCTGGAATAGACCTCATATTGATGCTCAATTAACCTCATTTCGGTCTCAGAGAAATAGACCTGATTGTTGCCTCGCTCCTCTGTAAACAGCTGATTGAGTACGCTCTGGGTACCATTCCACTCCCAATAAATCTAATTTGTGACGAGGTGTTGCTTTGGCAGACTTCCAACGGACTTTAAATTGAGAAGGTGAATTCCTCTTCATGCTCTCGTATCTTCATTAGGACTCATTTTAATCTGTCAACTTCGCTGCTAAACCTTGGCTCTGTTCCCACAACGTTACACCTGAGTGTCTGTTATTAGGCCTGCTGAGCTGATGTTCATTTTTAGGGCTTTGAGTGTGTCATGTTGTGTGTGTGTTGACAGCAGCTTTATCCAGATGTGCTCAACAGTTACATGATTCAAGAAATTCCCAGCTTTGTTGATTTGCCTGCAAAGCCGTAAAGTCCAGAGTTGTGTATTTGTGGCTGCCACGCTCAACCAGACTCCTTGTAACCTCCGTCCTTGTTGCGCCGCTATCTGCTCATCCGTCTTCAATACCTGTTCTGTTCAGATTAAGATCGCAGCAGCTGCCGCCTATCTCTGCCGATACGGAGCCAGAGGCGGATAAAACCCCGAAAAGACGAGTGAAACAGCTGAAGAAGGCCAATTCACCACATGTGAGGCCACTTATTCTAATCCATCAACAGGCCGACCGTCTGAGTTGTGATTTCTGGTGACGACATCAAAGTTAACGAGTGTATTTCCCCTTCAGTTTCACAAACATTCCCACTTGCAAAGACATTGACATGCCCAGTCAGCCAAACTGTTTAGGCTGCGAAGTAAAGAAACCAATATACAGGTTGGACAAATATTTTCATAGCCTTGTGTATTGCTTGAGTCACGAACCTGCAAGCATGTTTACTTGACTGGTTTCTGTTCGACTCACATCCATATTGGGGGAAACGGGGGTTTCGGGAGTCCTCGGTTAATCCCTGCTGCTTGGATTGGAGTTAAGAGGGCTGGTCTGCATGAGAACGTCTTGTGGTTGAAATGTCAATAGTACTGCAATATTTAACCGCAGATCAAACAAATGAAAAGTTCTCTTGCTTCTGCAGAACTTTATGTTGATCACTTTCATCTGTGTGAGGTTTAGTGGGGCAGAGACTCATATGACAGCGACTTACTGTACAACTGTGCCACATCTACTAGATAAATACACAGAGTTAACCAAGAATTCAGCTTTTGTTCTCATAATGTAGAAAATATCACTATTCTCTATAAGTGGACTGATCCTTCTTTTTTGCATCATTTACCAGTGTGTTGTTGGCAGTCTGCTCTCCAAAAAATGCAACATTAAACTGATGAAAATAGCAATCTTTAGTAAAGGACTAGGGTTCGATACACCGGAGCAAGTGGCTGGAATTTCACAAAGAAACTACACCATCTTTCCAAAGGACGCTTCAACGCAACACTTTGAGTAAAGAACTGATGTGACAGAGCTGCAGGACTGAGTGAAGCTGAAACACCTGTTTTATGCTGATATTTCATTCGTGTGTTGGTGGTTATGCACTTCTAATGCTCATCCGCCATGGTGCTGTTTCAGTGGGACATTTTAGCAGTATTTTAACTGTTTCAGAAGGGAAAGTTTCTTTCTTTTTCTTTCTATTTATTGTAATTAGTTGCAGCTTGTAGCAGCCGTCACACTCTGGTGATTTGTAAAGTTTCTCTCCTTGTGGTTTTTCGGTTTCTCCGTTTTGTGACGTGAAGGTCGATCGCTTGTTTACGCCGCAGTCAAAAACTTGAGCACGTTTCAACCTTGAACAAGTTTCTGATGTAGCAACAAAGCAATTTCACCTTCTTCTTCCTTTCAGCAGCAGGAACAGCCTGGGAGTAATTTGTAGTTTTTTTGTTCTCTGCTACTCCTTTCAGTCCTCTCAAGTGGAGTCCTGTTGGGGGAAAGGAGGTTTTTCTGTATTGGCCGATGCGTGACTTTGCACCTGAGTCCTCGCCGGTTGCACCAGATGCTTCACTTGTTTCATCAACATTTCATCCATTTTTAAAGATTTCTGCAGGTTTCAGTAATACAAAGCTGTGTAACGATGCAGACTATGAAGAAATGAACATTCTCTGTAAATAACATGGAAGCTGCATCAGGTGTCGCAGCACGTTCACATTACAGATGCCAGCATTTCTCCCGAGATGAGACTGGAAACCTGCGAATCTCCGCCAGGAGCAAACTGTGCTTCCGGCACATCCGCCTCAGCGAAGGTAGCTGTGTGTGAGGCAGGGTGGAAAAGTCTGTGGGTGCCAACAGAGAGGCAGGTGAGAGATTCACAGAGGAGGTGTAATTCAGAACATTGTCGATGCTTCTGCTTTCAGGTGTTCCTCCACAGATTGTCTATTTACATTCTTTCATCCTTTATGCCTGCAGTGCAGCGCTGCATTGCTTATCAGGTCAATCTAATTATAGTCAGGTCTTTGTAAATTATATCTTAGGTGAGATTCACTGGAATTCCTGGAATGAAGGAACAACATTTGCATCTGTCTAGAATAAATGGGCATAATGGAGCCCAGGAGCGTAGTGTGAGTAAACCTTGTTGATTGATAGTTAATTTAGAAGAATTACAAACAATTGTGGGGGGGTTTTTCATCGCAACATAAACTTACTGTGATCTCATTTTGGAATGAGTTGTCAGCATGAGGAATCTCTTTTAGATTATGATAGAGCTGATTTTAGATCCTCAGTTAAAGCCTTTGCTTGTGTGTGAGACACTCCTTTTCTTTCTGTGAGTCTCGGCTGCTGACATCCAATCATCAAATACAGCAGAAAATGAAGCAATAATCAAAGCTACACAAACGCTGTATTAAAACAGCTGTAGCACCTTGACATCAATAAGATAATGATGCTCAATAACAAAATATGTCAATAATACCATGATTCTGACTTTACCACACAAAAAGAGAAGCTGCGTTCATTGATGTAAACGTGTGAAAGTTCTAAAATGAGAGAAATTTTTAGATTTTAACTTGAACTTCACACCAGTGTTATTTTAAAACGTGCCACGTCAAACGTGGCTGCGGTGATCTTTGATTTGTTCTTTTATTTGAACTGTCGTCTTCCTGAAAAAAGTAAATCTAAACACAACCGGGCACCGTGGCCTGAAAATCCAGGGTAACATTAAACAAAAAAAAAAAAGGATGGCCTGAACAATGCTGCTTTTTACTCTCCGAACAAGATGACATTTTGGAGCTTCGCAACTGCCGCCGGCTATTTTTCAGGTTAAATTTACCCAGCGTGTTTCACAAGGTTCGTCCTCTGTGAGTTTAAGTGTTCAAAGTGCAAATGGAAATTCCAGCACTCTCTAGAATGGCTCCCCTTTTCCTGTCTACGCCCCAGTGTTTCCTGCCTGCTGCCTGACGAGGTGTGTTGACTTTCAGATGGGAGCATCTGACATCGGGGTACATATTTGTCTGGCTGTGGGAAAGGGTGTTGGTTTTTTGCGGGTCAATCATGGAGCAAACACTAATTCTGCTCTTTGGGCCTCCTCCGGCTCCCATGTAATCTTCCCCTCTTCAAACCGAGGGCACGTCGGACGGCGGGGGGTCCGTTTGAAATGTACCTCTACCTAATTAAAGGCCCGGCAGCCAGCATCTCAAGTCTCCCTTTGTCACGAATGCGGCGTATACTTTACTCTTTGTGCTGGTGCAGTGTTGTCATAGTCAAGTCCATTAGTGCTGTTAGTAATTACCCTTTCTAATGATCATCAGCACAGAGGAGACCTTCAGATGAAGGCTTCCTCGCTTCCTGTGAAGGTAAATATTAGTTTTTTTTTCCTTCTTTTTTGGCTGCATCCGCAGCATGGATGAAGCCTTGTGTCTGATGTGTCGGTGCGTCTGTAAACCACTCAGGGGACTGAAGATTACTTTCCAAACGGAGGGGCCCGCCTGACTGCACCTGAACAATACAGCGGTTCATTCATGGATCAAGTCCGGCCTCCTCTCACTGTGTACGCCTCTGCAAAGATGAGGACAGGAGGAACTAAGTGGGATCTCATCCTCGAAATGCGGATTACTTCGAAATAGCTTCGGTTGCTTTGGTCTGAGTTGTTATTGTGTATCTCCACTGCGGTAGAGCTCAACACTACATTATGGCTGATCAATGAGATTTAGTGTGAAAAGAAGAAACCTATGTATATAGCGCATTGTAAAGTATTTTTATAGGCAAGAAAAGAACATGAATATCTCACATAATATGTGAAATTTTGATTTAGTGTATCATCTGAACTGCAATTAAAAATAGCTTGAATAAAAAACAGTCATATAGTGTAGAAAGAAGTAAATAAAACAAATTTTAGTTTTAAGAGAGATAATGAATACATTTAAAAGAAAAAAATGTGACTGCATGTCTTTAGCAGATCAACTGTTTACAATGTCAATGACACTTTCAGATAATGTAGATATCTGTTTTTTGCCTTAAATTACTTCTGTCAACCAAAACATTTGTGTGTTTTGTTTGGTGAGCATCACAACAACAATAAGAAGACCTTCTTTTATTGACTGTTTCGTTTTTGGCGTCTTTGATGATTCAGGCCTGAAAATATTCCTTCCACATTTTGCTGCATTTTGGTGTGACAGCATCACACAGTGGGTGCAGATCTGTTGGATGAACATTTGTCCTTTTCCTCCATGATGAAGGAAAACTGGGAACTGTCTCTCCTCCATCCCACCTGCTCCAACCTCAAATCTCCACTTTCAGCCATTTCAGCCAGAACATATCTGTGTTCCGTAAGAGACTCCCTTAAAATATAAGAGATCTAAGATATAATTTATAATTAAAAGAAAATCCTAGATGGGAGAAATGGACAACACAGGCTGGGCTTTTGCAACCGTGCTTCTCTATGTCCTTGATTAACATGGACCGGATAAACTGTATGTGAGGGATTGTGCTCTTCCAAATGTAAAAGGGATAAAGAATAGACATCTTCAACTAAGGAATAGTGGATCTTTTGTAAACCATCCTCTCTGAAAGTGGAAATCTTCAATGTCTCTCTAACCAATTTAAATAATTCATATAAGTGGTGATTAAACAAACACAGCAGACTTTATCTTTTCACTGTATGAAAGAACCTCAAAGACCTGAAAAGTCTAGGCAGGAAAAATTAAGCTTTCTAACCAATTTAGCTCCTATTTTTGTGACTCAAGTCCGTTTTGTTCAACATATCCCGATGAACTAATTAACTTGAATCAGCAGCTGAGCAAAACTGATGACTAATTAATTAGCGCTAATTACTTACTATTTTTACACATCCTTCATTGGAGTGATTCATTGTTATCCGTTACAGAGATATCTTGCTGTGCAGTGTGGGTGATTACACGATCAACCATTCAGGTTTTATTCCAACTATGAATAGAGATAAAGTCAAGTCACGACTGTCTGACTTTAGCTGATGTTATCATAGCTTCACGGCAGTAAATAACAGGAAAGTGATGCCACACTCCTTCAACACTCATCAAAAATTCCACCCCTCTGACTAAATTCTACATATGGATGTGAATATTAATGAATAATAGTTTCCTCTGGTTTGTGAAGGAAGCGACATGCAGGCATGGCAGCATCACACGACAGAAGTGTTTCTTTTCGTGTCGCTCCGCTCAAATTTCGTCCAAAGTTCACACTTATTAAACTTGACTCTGAAATGAAGCGGCGCTCAGCAGGGAGCCCTTCATGGTCGAGTCTCCTGCTGATTGCCCTGACCAAAGCCAGAGCCACGCCCCCTGGAGTGTGTGCATGTTTGAGTATCATGGGGAACTAATAATGGAAACTGGTCATCCTCCCGGAGATGAAAGGTTGGGTTAATATTTATATTTGAGTCAATGCAATGTCTCTGGCCGGATTGGAGCCTCGAGTGGGCCGGTTTAGGCCCACAGGCCTTATGTTTGACACATCCAGTTTAGAGTTTGGGTAAGTGATGGTTGACTTTATGCACAGAGGCTGATGAATGGATGCGTGTGTGTGTGTGTGTGTGTGTGTGTGTGTGTGTGTGTGTGGGTTGGTTCAAATGCAGGAAAATCAATTCCCCCACAGGGATCAATAAAGTCCTTCTTCCCCTTAAAGTGTCACAAAGGGTTCCAGTTTCTCAACAGTCATCCTGATCGGCGCAGCTCGCGCACAGCGAAGAGGAACAAAGACGCCACAGTGGTATGAAGTGATTAAATAGGTTTATTTGATTTACAGACATGTACATTTTCTATCAACCCCCCCACTGGGAGCATCACAGTTCAGTTCTAGAATAATATCCTTTGATTTCTCAGACACTTTTCCTGTATTGACTTACTTCTAAAAATAAAAAATAACCTCTGTTTTCTGCTCAAACATCAGAAATAGGTTTCTTTATACAAGATTCTTGTATGACAAGAAATAGCACATTCTCAATACATCACTTCAGTGAGTATTAACACAGAACTACTCAATACAACAGGCTAAAGGATTGGTGCTAAATCAACTCAATTTGGCAAAGTGAAAACTCGATTCATGACCCATCTGACCAGAGCCCACGCCCCTTCTCGTGACAGAGGATGACTGCGCGTCGGCGCTTACTGTGAGCATGAAGAGACAGACCTCCGTGGCAGAGGCTCCGTGAAGTTGATGCTAGGCTGTGGTTCAAATAAATCCCTGAACATTAAGTGTGCAAAATGGTTTTGATCAGTTATTTTAAAAACAAACAAACAAAAAAAAAAGAGAAATAAAAATGCATACAAGAGCTACAAAACTGAATGCAAAAGTATCAATGAAACCAAAAGGTTGTCTTCAAACAATCACATTTGCATTTCCTTGGTGTGTGTGTGTATGTGTGTGTGTATGTGTGAGTGAGTGATGTCCAATTCATGGTCACAGTAAAGAGGACGAATTTTAGTGATGTAAAAAGGTATTGTGTTGTTTCATTGTGATACAAAAGGATGAACAACTCAACATTTCAAAACCCGACAACGACAAAGTGTAGTATACTGAAACCTTTAAACTTCCCTTTGCAGATTATTCTTCATTATGATAACAAACAAATAAATACATTGCATCCAAGCCATCATTTACAATATATTAAAGTTGCTGCGTGATATAGCTATATATATTTATATATTCATCTTTCTACTGTAGTTATTAAAAAAAAAAAGTCATTTGGTAACATTAAAAAAACAAAATTGATAAAAGGAAGGTAAGAAGCTTAGTTTCATTAAGTAGATGAAGGTGTGTAAACACGTCAGGTTGGACAGAATCACATTCAGAGAGCTCCACGCAGTTGGAGAGAAGCTAAAGCTAATGATCTGGCAACAAGGACACGGCCCACACAGCACCCCACACACACGCCGCCAGTGAGTCACGCTCACACACCTCTGCTACGAGAAGCACCTCCACGGCTCCTTCTATTCCTCTGCTGAGGTCACTCCATCCTCCTCCTCCTCCTCCTCCTCATGGGTTTTCTTGGAGGTCTGCAAAGTGCTTTTTTTTTCCCTTTCATGCACATATTTTCTTTATAAACCTTTGAATCCATTAAGTGGCTTCAAGGTTTGAGTGAAATTGGATTCACCGGGTTACTCTCTTAAAAAAAAAACCTTCAGGAACTCTTTGTATGTAAATGAAGCTTTACAGCAGCTTTCCTCGCTGCATTTTCCTTGTTCGTGTGGGAGATTGCACTTCATTTGCATAATTACAATACACCGCTGTAATTAATGCATAGAGAGATAAGTTCAAATCCTTGTTTAATGAATACTTATGTGTAAATCTTATTTTCTGGTGCGTGTATGAAGGGAATCGTGTCCCAGCCGTGGCGGTAACATCTGAGCTTTCAAAGGTGGATTCCTCGCTTATCAACGATGAGAACTGGCCATCAGTCTAACCTGAGGCTGAAGGATTTCCTCTTCCTGTCTGGGATTTTGATTGCCCCTCACTAACAAACTGACGGCTGCATCTTGAGCTCCTTTCAGAGCTCCTTTCCTCTGATGGTGGAATGGGATATCTACGGTAGCGAGGGCCAGGGGGGAAAGGTCTCTTTCCACAATGCATGGTATTGTAACCAGTGAGGACCGACCGGACTGGAATCCATCATTAAAAGTGAGTCCTGTCTCTGTGTGGGTATTGTGTCCAGAAATTCAAAACCAACCATCAACGAGCCGGCCCCCATCGCAGGAAGCCGAGCTCACTGATAAGGCAGTGTGGAGGAAAGAGAAAGCTTTCCTCTGAATTCTCTTGTATTGCTTCTCACGTACAGAAAATAAAAAATCAACACACACGGGTGTTACTCTTTTGAAGCCAAGAGTAGCATATCATTAACTTTTGGAAAAAAAAAAAAAAAAGCATGAGTAGAATAAATTAAAAACTCCAGTGTCCACTTTAAAATTGCCCGGATTGTGTCATCGTCCTTCTGAAACAATCATCGGCAACAACCTCCAGTTTCAAATCCAACAAACACACAGACAAAAAAGAAGGAAACAAACAAAACAAAAACAGAAAATAATGTGCAGAAATCTCTGTCATCTTCTCTGACACTGCCTCCACTGATTTAAGTGCTGAAAGCTAAAAATATAAACACATGTGGGGTGGGGAGGGCGAAGGAAACATCTGTGTGCATGTGAACGCTCCAAATCTTAAGGCGGATTCACTGACCTTTAAACAGTAACACTTTTTTGGCTCTTGGTTGTACGCTATGTTTACACGCACCGCAAAACTGTGATTATGAGAATACTGCACTCATCATGTCAGCACTGTCAGTGTTCGGTTTGGGTTGGTAATACTGTCCCCCGAGCGTCGGGCCTGATCAAACGCATGAACCTGCCGGAGAAATTCCTGCAGCACGCTTCGCTGTCGTTGCATCACGGCCTGATTTTTACAGGTGAAGAAGATCTGTGATCCAACAACAGAGCAGTTTGAAAGTGATGCAGCTTCCAGTTTCCAGCACAAAAACAAAAATCAACCTACAGCTTGATAAACCTACCGGCTCATGTTGGGGTGCGTGTAAACACAGCCTGAGGTGAAGTCATGAGGATTGTTAGTGGTCAGTGCAAAATCTAAAGGAATGTAATGATGCTATGGCACTTGGTGCAGATTGACAGATGCTGAGAGACGGACAGAGACAGAGACGAGCCCGTGGACAGACAGGCAGGCTGACGGACAGACAGACAGACAGACAGGGCAGGTTCATGGTCAGCATTCAGTAGTATGGCAACAGGACTGGGAGGGGTCCAGGTCCCCCCTGGAAGGTTGAGTGGATCCTCGCGGACGGAGGTGAGGAGGACACTAGCTATTTGGAGGCCGTCTCGGGCGCGGCGCGCAAGCTGAGCGCCGGCCGGCCGGCTCTGTAATTTCGAGGCGGGTTCAGGGAGGGGGCAAGACGCCCCCTCGTTCCAGTTCTGAGCGACCTCCGAGAGGGCGTGAAAAAGCAAGAGCAGCGGGGGGGCCCGGAGGGGCCGTCGCAGGACAGTCGCAGCACGGACAAATGGAAGGACATGGTTTGAAGATGCTGCCTTTGCTTTTTATCGCCGCCCTTGCTTAATTTGGTTGTGCACCTCGATCGCTGGACACCTGAGAGAGAGAGAGAGAGAGGGGGAGAGAGAGCGAGAGAGAGAAAGAGAGGAGGGGGCAGCGTGTTAGAGCGTGGTCTCACCGCAGGACATTCGCATGTAATTAATGTTGAGGTCGAAAGCTCCTAGGCCATCTGCTAGGACCTTCCTGACAACGCCCGCACACCAGGACCAGCCCGTGACCTAAATACCTTCCTACACACAGCATACCGACACATTACTGTTTGTTTAATGCAGATCCTCCCCAATCTGTACGACGGCAACCTATAAGCCACGGCTAAACACAGCCGCCGTGTCTCCAGATGGAGCTTTATATCAGATGTTGATGCCAAAGAGTTTTTTTTTTTTTTTTTATAAGGCTTCAGTCTGTGTCAAAAATCTTATTAACCATATACACAGAGATTAATGGAAGGATTGGGAATAAAAAAAAATTAAGCTTCAGTTGAGATTTTGCCACAATTATTCAGTAGGAATTAATGTGAAATTAATATGCAACCAAAAAATTCTAAATTACTTTACTCGAAGGTAAAGATTCATCGTCTTCTCTAACAATCCATCAGCTATCAATAAAAAGTGGTTTCCAAACTTTTTTCCCTTGAAGCCCCCCTCTCTGATCTCTAATTTGCCAAGACTGAAGCCGACTCCCAGTCATTAACACAGAAATGAAAGAACGAGACTGTTTCTAATTAAGATTCTACAAAGTAGATTAATATGATTTTGTTTGACATTTCCCTTCGGTGATCTCTGGTTCCCCTTGAAGGGAGTCCCAGACCCCAGACTGGGAAACGCCGCTCTGTAGCAGCTTTATGCCGTAGATCAGACGCGCCAAACTCATTTTAGTTGAGCAGCCACGTACAGCCCAGTTTCATCCTGACTGGGCTGGACCAGTGAAGAAGCACCAAAATAATACCGTACATAGACTTTTTAAAACTTTTTTAAATACTATAATTTTTAATACTTTAAAATAAAACACGGCTGATGATTCAACTGGATGAAATCACTGCTAGCTGCTGAAATAAATACAAACAAAGGCTCATGTGCAGTGGGAACGCGGGGCCAGAGGGAAAGCTATACCTCGGTTAGAGATTAGAACATTAAGCGCTCGTGGTGCCACGCTTGTGATCTCTCTCGACTGGATGAGAGTCGGGACGGCGGCGCGTCCCGCTGTTTGTTGTGCTCTGTCATTACGTTTCCCTGGACGCTTCAGTACACGAGCTACTACCGCTGCTACAATAGGATTAGTGCGCGGCGCTCTGCAGAGCGATGCTCTGAGCACACATGGACCCACAATACAAAAATATATACCACACACACACTGACGCGGTCCAGAAGTGTCATACCAACAGGGGTAATTAGCCTAAACGGGAGGATTAGCGGGGTTTCTGAAAACAATGTGTTTTGGATGCAGATCCGATCCTCTCAGGAACGGACCGCTTTCCTCTGTTATCAGTGTCAGCTGTTGGTGTAAACAGTGCGAATTGTTTAGGAGCCAAACCAGAAATTAAACCCATCAAACACCAGCGAGATATAGAGATAATTAGAGCGGTGAAGGCTTTGTGATGTCGGACAGCCAGCCACTCGCCGCCGCTGCGGCCGGAGACTCGCCGGGCAGCGAGAGCACTGGGAGGCCGGACTCTGACCAAACCGACTGGCAGTGTGAGTTTATGGCTGCGCGGCTTCAGATCATGCCTGAACACGGCTGGAGTGACACTCGTCTGAACATTTCTAACCCGACACCGTGAACCCGCTGACTGAGGCCTCGGAGCTTCTGTGGATCGATAAGAGTGTGAAGTTGGGGAAGCTTGCGCCTGCAGCTGTATAAACACTCCACGGTCACACTTTGGGCAGCGGCGACGAAAGCCAAGCTTCACCCGCCGATGTGAATTTCCTCCCAGAGTAACACGGGACCGCGGTTAGCGGCTAAATGAGCGTGAAGCTCCGCTGTCAGATCCCACGCTGCTCTTTTGACAGCCCCCGGCTCGGGGATGTCCTCCGGTTAACGTGCGGCGGGGGCCGGAGGTGAACCTGGCCGGCGGAGGCCGGCTCCTCCTGCAGAGGAAGTTAATTGGATCTCAGTGTATCTGATCACCGTCTGGGATTGCTTCGCCGGAGATTAATAGCTCGCGATGTATAACAGCTTAAGCGATTACTGCCTCTCTTCATCCTCATTTGTACAGCGGAAGTGTCTGTTCCCTTCTCCTCTGAAGTGCGCTCCTTCACTTCCACTCCTATCAGCGCATGTTTTTCCTGCTACAAATGTCCGGCATCAAGTTTCACAGTGCTTCCCAATGTGTGTGTGAGCACGGTCGATGTGTGTATCCTCATTTTGAGTGGTTATCAGGATAACGTTACACATGTATTGATCTTAGTTTGGAGTAAATATAATGTTGGATGTAAATATTTAGCAGTTCATTATATATAAATTTCACAGTCTCATGACATTTTCTGCTTCACACAAACATGTAAAATGATCCGCGCAAGTCATACCTGTCCTACAATGCAGACAGGCGAACACTTGTAGTCAGAGAGCGGGGAACTCGTGCACTATTGATCTGTGAGTCAGACCCAGGGGAGGAAATCGTGCCTCTCACTGACTGGATTAGCCTCCAAAACACAATTTGTTAAAAATCAATCGTCGCCGCGGTTCCTCCGCAAACCTGAAATGATCAGCTCACCGGCGGGGTTCAACTCTGACCCCGTGTCGCTGTAATCACTGTTCTCTATAATTAGCCCTCTTCCACAGCGGGGACGAAACGCTTTGGCTGCTGGGTGACAGAGAGCTGATGAAACGCTCGGGGCCCCGAGTGCAAACATGATCTGTGTGGCAGCCGTGTGGGGGCCTTTCATGTCACCTGTCATTAGCTGTGCATGTTAATACCCCCCTGCCAGCGGTAATCACACTGCGGCACTTAGGCCAAGGACAACACTGGGAGTTTTTGCATTTTGCAGCCAGTTCAATACAAGCTGTGCTCCCTTTGTCTGGCTGTTTTCATAAAGATACCACAACACTCTTTCAATTGGTTTCCGGCCGCCAAGG
Source organism: Salarias fasciatus (assembly GCF_902148845.1). Classification (NCBI taxonomy): domain Eukaryota; kingdom Metazoa; phylum Chordata; class Actinopteri; order Blenniiformes; family Blenniidae; genus Salarias; species Salarias fasciatus. The sequence continues at coordinate 5,432,618 of NC_043754.1, forward strand.
GAACAATTGTCGCCTATCCATCAACGCAACTATGCAAATCAGCTCGCTTTTAAAGTGTAATCCATCAAGGTGAAGCGTCACTGTCACTGTGGGAAACACTGAAGCCAAGAGACTGCATGCATGTGTTTTCTCCAGGTACTCAAGATTTCCTCCAAAAATGTTAAAACGGTTAACTGGTGAGTCTGTGATGGATTCTGCGACCCATCCAGGGTGTTTCGTGCCTTCACCGACAGCCAGCTGGGATTGGCTCAAGCTCTCTTTACCCTGCCTTTGATAAAGGTTTACAGAAGATGGATGAGAATCTCTGTTTTACATGACGTTATCGCTGCAGGAACTGCAGATACATTCACAGACACTGTTCATGCTTTTATCAATACAATAGCTGACTTACACTACTGCTGTCTCACTCAGCTCTCTGTTATGTCCATTACTTATACTAAAATCAAAAAGTGCTATCCAAAGTAAATTTGTCATATATAGCAGTTATTTTCCTGCCAATCTCTTAATGTAATGTCATCCTGAGGATAAAATTTTGGCCCACAATCTCTTTAAAAAACATTATTCCTGCATTAGCATTCAGTATACAAGATGCCATTAAATATAAAATCAATGCAAAATCCTGAGCTGTAAACCTCAGACATGTTTTTGAAGAGCCGTCAGAGGAATTGTGCGATCGTCCTCTCTTGCCTGTGCGAATTTGCACCTTCACACAAATTTCCCAGCCACTCAACTGTTGCTCTCAAATACTACAAGGACGTGCAATTTTGGCCGACGATCACACTGCCTCCTCAGCTGAACTCCTTCATCCTCTCACAAACCCGGCCCGCACCGGTTTTCACAAGCTGCTGTGATTTTATCATGTGAAATTCAGATTTGTCAGAACGTGTGAAGATACCTACTATTTATTTGGGATAAGCTGCAATCAAATATAACCAATCTGGGGTGCCAAGCTCATTTTAGTTCAGAGGCCGCATACAGCCTAATTTCATCTGGAGTGGATTGGATTGGTAAAATAATGCCATAATATCCTTTAAAATTAAACTTTAAAATTTCAGTTTGTTGTGGCACAGAGAATACATGATAAAATGTTGATATTTTTAATAAAAACAAACCATTACTATGGAAAAGTACTGCAATTTCAACTTAAATCCAATTTTATTAATACCCCGTGATGCGAAATACAGTGAAATGTTCAAAAATCAATGTTTTCCATGAAATGTTTAGTTTTCAAATGTTCAAATGGTCAAGTGTTTATTTGGGTGGTGGTTTGGCGCACCGGCTCGGAGTCTCTCGAGGGCCGGTTTTGACAAATTGGCCTCATGTTTGACAGCCCTATAATCAAGAAATGGATTTCTTCCTGAAGGCACAGAGAAGGTAGTAGTTCATGTACAGTAAGTTGACAAAGGTCTTGTGAACAATAAAACCCAGATAAGATCACAAAGAAAGGATTAAAGCCCTGACCTTCTGTCTCAACACGATAACCTTTACAAAAAAATTCTCAACCTCAATCGAATCCTTGTCCGTCTAATCAGTGAGTCAAAGTTTGCTCTTGTTATTCTATACTCGCAGCTCCCCATTGTCCCGCTGCTGACCTGCCAATTATTATGTTTTTTTCTGACTTAATAATTAAAGAGCTCTAGCAGCATGTGTGAGTCTGATAAAGACAGGAAGTCGGAAAGGCAGCTCGGGTCTTGATAAGATGCCAGATAGTTGGTCTCATACACACAACTCCAGGAATGTGGAGACACTCCCTGAGGATGACGGGAAGGGAAATAGATCAGAGATTAATCATTTGTTTATCAAGTTTTATCACCACTGTCACAACACTCTGCGTGGCTTCAAGTCACACTGTGTTTTCGGGCCTTTGGAAACTTCGCTTTCAGACGCCTGTGACCTCTAACGAAAGAGACACGCAATGATGCTTGCAAAGGTAATGAGAGGAGAGGTCTGTAAATGTTAATGTTCCAGGACCATCTCACTTAAAACTGCCTGTACTGCAGCCGAGGCCAAAAAGCCTTGAAGGATAAAAGTGTCTGAGAGAAGAAGGGAAGTCAGTTTACCTGGTCATACCTTCACCGAGGAGGGCGGCCGTGACAGCTGGCTCAACCTGAGGAGAGAAGAGGAGCTCTTTTGAAAACACACACATCACCAACGTTTCTTCTCCGGCCTGCCTCTGTCTGTCTTATAATCACACGTCGTCACTTCATCCCTCCGCCCGCCTTGACCCTCCCTTGGATCTCGGCTGTCAGAGCCGGCCGGCATGGCAGATGAGACAGTTCTGCTCTCGCACATCGCTAAAGTGTAAATGTGGACCGGGAGGCAGGCACACACTGAACCCGGGCTATTAATGGCAACCCTGCAGCCTAAAAAAGCTAACAACCTAGAAATAATAAAGCACTTCTTTAAGGCTGGAAATAGACAGGCGCGCTCCAGTGAGTTACTTGTCAGCTCTGTGCCTCTTTATAAATAGCACTGAGTTTCTGAGGACACACTCGGAGCAGGGAGAAAAGACGCACAGCGCTCTGTAAAGTCAGGGGGAATTTATAAATTGGGGGCTTTATAGCGTGAATGGAATCTATAAATATCACAGTCGTGGAACAACCCCGGTTGTACCAAGTTGTGCATGTCGCCGTCGTCCTGGGTCCCCGCGGTGCTGTTTGCAGCCTGTTACATAAGAGTTTGCTGCAGTTTAACTCAGACTTCTTATTCATTCTGATCTTTAGTACAAATCTGAACGGCTCTATTGAGACTGTGCTATGTGAGTTATGTTAAAGTATGTTTGCTGTGCATACACATACACACACAAACACACACACACACCTGGATGCACTCCAGCAAATAGGTGTATTATTAACCCCAAAGGTGATAAACTGTTTTATTTGTTAAACGGATGTAAAGCTGAACTGTTCTCAGAGGAAAAGGTTCAGTGGGCAGATGATGATTGAAACATGACTTTTATCGGAGCTCAGATCTGGATGGTTATTTCTCGTTCTGACCTCTTTGGAGGATGACTTTAAGTCACCCACAGCTGGAAACTCAACCACTTTGCATATTGTGCACAGTTTGATGACACAGAGAAAAACACCAGCGGCAACACAGATGATCTTCCTGTATTTCACAATAAACTAAGTTTATTTTAAGTTGGTGTGAAAATCTCATGGTGTGTGGTCACAATTACTAGTAATCATATATTTAGTTCTTGAGTTTTTTTTTATACTTGGAGGAAACAGTGAGAAACACACCCATTTTACACAGAAAGGCTCACAAGCTGATAAATCCAAAGACAAAAAATAACCAAATATTGACTAATTCTGTAAAAAAAAAAAACTCTCTTTTTAAAGCTCGACTTGCCAGAAAACGGAGAGGTGGCGCTGTGAATCTGAAATGAGGTAAACTGTGAAGTGTCACACTGGGTGACCTTGTGTTGACTTCGGCGCGTCTGTTTCATTTCTTTTCTGAACTTGCATCTGCTGCAACATTAGCTGTGTCCTCCGGAGTGTCGTGTGAAAGTCAAGGGTCTGCGGTTAGATACAGTTGGGGTGAGCATGTGCCATCTGCCCCACTCCATGCAGTGATGTGGTGAGATAGCTCCAACCGCATTGTTAACCACAGGCTTATATCCATTCCATGTGCAATATCAAGAAGGGGAATTTTCTCTCAATCATTGTTCTGCTTTTTTTTCTTTTTTTTTTTTCCTGGAATTGGCCCAGAAACCACAGCCTGGCTGACTTGTGGCAGCCATGGATGCGTGCCCTGAATCAGACCACTTTAGAACCCTGTATTAACATTACAGGGAGGAAATATTAACGGCTTGGACTTTAGTTTGACCCTCGGGGTATAGATTACAGCGAAGCCACTAAAACGCAGCTTGCAGCTTCCTCGTTTCTTTTGCAGTTTTCAAACTTCATGTGGTGAACTTCAAAAAAACTTATCCTGGACAAACTGTGCAGAAGTCTTTCTGAAAGGTTTTAGGCGTGGGAAACGACCACCGGCCGACGGCAGACAGACGTCAGACATCAGGCTGCCATCCCGTCTAAAAATGTTCCTCATCTTCAACAGGAAGGAAGTCATTTCTGAGAGCGCCGGCACCAGGGGAGCACGCCGACGTGATAAAACATAGGAAAAAAATAGTCAGGAAGAAACAAGAAGTCGAGTCTCACCGCCCAAGACAAGATGAGTGTGTTTGTTTTATCCTTTTAAGGCCATGATCGCTCGCCCCTTCACGTTTTGGGAGTTTGATTGAGGAAAATGTGAATACATAAATAAGAAGGGTGGTAGCTGGTACAAGTTGAAGTAAGAACACTTTAACAAATTGATGCCCAGAACCGCTTGTGTCAGCTCTGGAGCACTTTCAGCTGACTTGGACTTTCTTTTGGCTCGAGGGGGGCCTCTCGCTCGGGAGCCTCGCAGGGGTTGGGACCAGTGCTGGCACCACTTGGGCAGCTTGTCCCCGACTCGTGTCAAACTCTCGCATCACAGTAGCGGTATTCAGGAAAAGAGTTCCTGACCCCTTTGTGCCTGTACGGTGAATAAAATAAATTGTTGCTACCTCTGCAGCCCTCTGCTCAGTTTGGGTGCTTTGGACCTCTCACACGGAAAGTTGGTGGAGAACAACTCAAGCATATATTAAATATTTAAAGAATGAGCGAGTAAATAATAAATTGAATGACGGCGAGTTATTCAAACAATGTCTGAGTCACTTACTGTTTCTCGGCTTTGTCCCTGTCGTCCAGGAAAAACAGCGCAGTGGCCAGGAAAAACATGCCCCCCAGGACGATGATGAAGGGACACAGCATGAGGGCATAGCCCAAGCTGAGGAACCGCCACAGTGCTGATGTAGCGTAGCTCTGCTGAAGGGCGTCGGAGATCTGCACACACACACACGCACCCACACACACACCACCATCACAAACACAAGAGGGAAGAGAAGAGAGATTTTATTCAAGCTAATCTGCCCAGCCAAGGTTCTTCGGATATGCTATCATGCCCTGACACACTGCATGACGCCATGCTACTTGCACACTCACAATAAGCACTTTGCCAGAGTGAGCTCTGCGCGTTTCATCATGGCAACAGATAAAACAGACACGCGGCGCGATGTAAGACGTCCCGTTTCTGGCAGGAATCTCACAGCGACTGGCTCGCCGTGCAGTAACACTCGCAGTCAGTCTGTCATGCCGAGGCAAACAACAGCTGGAGAACGATGGGTGTGTGAGGTTCCCAATGTCTGCCTCCCAGTGCTGCTTATTAGCCAGATTTAAAAAAAAACACACAACAACAGGCGTAGATCTCTGCATTGACAGTCGTGATGGGACTGGAGGTTGCTGATGCTAGCTTTTTAGCAGATTGTGTGGAGGTATGTGCAGCAGGAACATGAGAGGAGGCTTTTTTGTGTGGATGTGTGTGTGTGCGTGCATGTGTCAGAGTCTGAGCGGCCATAGGTCACGCCGGCTGAAGCACATTGATTTCATGTTAGCGTCAGCAGAACAAGAGTCTCTTCGGGGAAAGCTGGAGAAGTGCTGACGGGAGGGCGCCGTGCGTGTGCAGGATGAGCTCACGTGCGCATGTGCCATGCGCGTCCATGCAAAATGAGGAGCGGGAAAGGAGACCATGGCAAAGGGAAATAAAATATACATGTGTTGACAAAACACGTCGTCACAGCTGTGTGTGTGTGGCCGGTGCACGCGCTCATTTTGTCAGGTACGTTAAATTGCCTGCAGTTTGCACAATACGACTCTGCTAAAAATACACAGAGAACTGCTGCATGGCTAATTATCCAGCCAGAAGACATTTCTTGGAAGACTGCTGAGAGATTGTCCCTGGCGTTGCCGCTGCTCGCCACCCAGCCTGTTACGGCGTCCCACTCATGCGGTACAGGAGGGCTCCATTATGCGTTTCTCGGGGGATTCCTAAGTGACAGCTGCCTCTGTCTACGTGCTGATGGAGGGGAATCTTGGCTCAAACTCAGGAGAATCTCAGATATACTCAAGGAGATTTTTTTTTTTTTTTGTGTGTGTTTTTTTACACGTCAGGAAGTGGTAGTTAGGTGACACGTGGGCGCCGCTGTCTGCAGGCACAAAACGCAGCTCTGATGTAGCTGCTGGCTTCCCCGTGTCAAATACTTCTTCCTGGGGTCTGTTCGGCGCGCACGTCAAAAAGTCAAACTGACTCACCAGCTCACTTTCTCCTGCGGTCGCCTTAGCAATAACCACTGGTGTGTTTTCCTCTCGATTCTCCACTTTGCTCACTCACTATTTGTGCCAGTCTGGAGGCTCGACTGCATATCTGGTGCTCGGCGTGCGTCACGGCCAGTCCGTCACACTCGTGTGCTAAACCTCAGCTCCGGAGCCGAGGCGCTGAGCGGTGACGCACTCGGAGTGTCCTGTGCAGGAAGTTTGGTGGAGGAGTGAGAAACTCCCGGTCATTCGCCACTCAGAGGACAGTCATGACCCCAAAAGTTGCATGAAGTCGACCACGGTGACTGGCTGCCTCTGGGGCCGCATCTTTCTAATCCTTTTTGGCAGGATCTGTGTGTGTGTGTGTGTGTGTGTTTACAGGCTGTATTGTACTCTTACTCACCTCAATACAACTGAGATTCACCAAACAATCTATCGACCATGTTTTGAATTGAAAAAAACAAGAATAAACCTCCACAAATAAATGGCCCTGCCTTGTGTGTCCTCGCTGCGAGGTGGAAGTGCTTTCCTCATCTACACCCTGCCTCCAACTTGGACTATTATTTCAGTGACGTTGTTGCATTATCAGAACCAAAGCGCCTGACTCACAAAGTGTTTCAAAGCGGCGTAACTGTGTCAGTGGGACGACTGCACAATATAGAATGATTTATTTGATGTGCAGAAACAATAATGTGCCAGCCTCTGGGCCTCATTCCCAGAATTTGGATTTATTTATACAATGCCACTCCTGGTCTGTCTTTTGAAAAGCTTTCTTTGCACATGGAGGTAACTCGCTGCGTCTTTCATCGGGCTTTGACGATAGTTTACAATTTCCATTTAGGGACGAAAACAAAAAAACAGGGTCATTCCGGTGTTGAAACACAGCTGTGTTTAGCTGCCAGCCTGTCAGCTCCTGACGGAGGATGTCCAAGATCGGTTTGATCTACTCATCAAAGAGTTCCACTGCTTTTATTAATGTAATCCAGGCTGCGAGCCAGCAATGCGACAATAAAACACAATGCGAACACACAACATTGAGGCTCTGTGCTTCCTCTCAACACTTCTCTGGAATCAAAGCGCATGGGGAAAGTTGAACAGTGGGACAGGTTGTGATACGCACTGTGGCTGTGATGTTGTTACAGTGGGTTTTCATGTGTTGTCTTTGCATAAGAGCCTCTTCTCCCTGCTTCCTCCGCACTCAGCTGAGAGCCGGCCTCTGCGGAGTCACTATTTAACTTCAGAAAATGCTCACCCTCAAATTGAGCGGTGCTTGACAGTCTGCGGTGAATCCTGTTTCACGCTCCATTGAATAAGCACTTTTATTCAGACCGATTCTTAAGGTGTATGTGCTTTTTAAGGGGAGGGTGGAGGGTGGCTCGCACCGACCTTGAGAGGCACCCCGTCGTCCCATTTTCTCACCTCCCGGCCAATCGCATACAGTAGCACCGGGCCCTCCTGGGACCCTGGAGATTTACTAGAAAATGCCACTGACAGCCTGAAGAGCAGTGGTGAAATCACAACTGTGTTCACCAGCCCTCCTGAGACGTGCACTAAAAGCTCCTCTTGTACCTCACTTTGCACTGGCCTACTTAAAGCGAGAACTGAAGCGGCGTCTGAATGCATCGAGTGTGTATGAATGAGGCGCTGAAGCGCTGCGTGCCAGATTTACGGCCTGGGCGAAATCTTAAACACCGCCGCCGCCCCCCTCCCTTCCCCTTCAATCGTCACACAGAGGGTGTTGTCGGGTGAGTCTTACCAGGCCGATCAGGTAGGGGCTCCCAGCGTCACCCAGGAGATGCGAGGTGAAGCTCTGAAAGGCGACCGCCGTGGCTCTCCGCGTGGGAATAACAACAAACTGGGGGTGAAAAATACAAGAGACGGCAGAAGACAGGGGTGTCAAACTCATCACTCTCGTCAGAAACGGCCTGCATGTGTCTGCACGCCCACGCCGCAGTCTCCAGTCTAATGAAGGAGCGGGCCGGCAGGCACCGCCACCTTACCGGAAGACTAATTTCCTTGGGCTCCTTGTTTTGAACTGACACCAGAACACATGGAGAAACTGCCTGTCTTAGTTTGTTTGTCGGCACATGAATCGTTCTCAGTCAACCGGCAATCATCATCCCCGCCCGAGCCGTTCCCTCCAAAGTCCACTCACATGTCTCACAGCTGAAAATGGCATCTAATTGGTTGACCGCCATTTGGCGCAGCCTGCTGCCGGAGTTTCCAGTCAACCAGAGGATAAGTATAGGTTCCCCATACTCACCATTAAAATGTCTGCCGTTATGGCCCAGTTCAGGAAAAGCAGAGTCTCTCCGATGAAGATGCAAACCTACAGTGGAGAAGAGGAAATTTCAGGTTTAGTGGCGCTAATTAGGTTCGGCCAATTTCCACTGAGCGGAGAGGTGACATGACACCAGCAGCGGCGGCGGGAGGCGGGAGGCTACAGATCCCGCCGCGCTGTGTGGGAATCCAAGGCTGAACAAAAAGTGCTTTGGTTGCAGCGGTTAAAAAAAAAACAACATGTTATTATGCCGTGCCCCAATTACATGTGGATGTGCAGGGCCTTCATTTTGGTCCCGCTGGGCTGAAAAACAGCACAAGATGATAAGAATTGTTTATTCTTGTCAAAGCTATAAATTGAACGTGGAAAAAAAAAAACGCATTTTAACACTCGCCAAGTTTGCGTCCTGCAGCTGCAAAGATTCGAATTTACGAGCGTTTCCTACATGGGTGGGGCAGAAAAGGTAAACTTGAAATAACATAATGGAGGTTACACACAGGCTGCTGTGAGCGTACGGGTTGGAAGCAGCTGGTTTCGTGTAGTCGGCCAGATTCTTCAAGACAAACCCAGAGGGATTTTCTTGCAGCGGAGCCCCGCGGATCTGTACCGACCATTTTCATCCGACACGGCTTTAACGCGGCCGATTGATGTGTGTTTCCTGCTGGGGGAATAACCCGTCTGCTGGCGTGCCAGACCTACAGTAAAGTACAGAAGGCGAGGAGAGGAAGCCTTGACGGGAAAGTGGTCGACAAGTCTGATCTGTGAGCTGCGAACCAGACACCGTGACCGACATGTTGCCTCTCAGAAGAGAGAGGCGCAGCCTTCGCTCAGATTAGCCGCGTGTTGGCGAAACAACAGCTGCGAGAGGTCGATCGGCCCCGGCCGGGCAGCGCCCGCCGCTCAATGCACGTCACGCCTTATAATATGACACATCTGTCAGCTCCTCGCCGTGAAACTCGAGTTGATCACTTACAACTGCTGCTGTACTGATGATTTAATACTGCACTGTAAAGTAGTCCAAACGGGGGGGGGGGTCGTGCTTGAAGTCTATGAACATTACTGTTGAAAACGAACAGGTTTCTGGTGTGTTTTCTCCAGGCGAACACCAGACACCTGCATCTCCAAGTGATTTAGACACAAATAGAAGCCAGGTGTCTCGTCAGTCCATTAGTGGAACGTGAAGCTAATTTCTGTATGAAATTGACTTGGACATGTAATTATAATGGATACTTCCACCAGTCCCAGTTCACTGATGAGGCCATCCTGCTGTCAGACACGTGACGAACGTGAGCCTGCGACCTAATGAGACTTTGTAGAAACCTTATTCATTAAGAAAACAATTATATGAGCCACTTTTTGCCACTTAGCAACTAATTAACTAGCATTTCTTTAATGACTAGACGGTATTAATTGAGTAATTATTAGAGGTAATTAGTTTTCTGATTGACATTACGTGTTGTCTCATGAATCAGTCTCCAGCTGGCCCCACAGCCTCGCATACAGACATAAATATATGTTTTGAGTCTCCTTTCCTATAAATTACCTACAGAAGTGGGTCGATCGGCTTCCCAGGGAAAGTTGAGGTCACATATTTAGGATGTGGGAGCATGTTTCTTATCTTCTCTTACACGCATGGGAAATATTTTCCAGTTTTCCACCAATATTGCCGGTCAACTTGTTGAGGGTCAGTTCCTATTCCTTTGTCACTGATAAGACTGAAAAATGTGTGCGTGGAAAGTACAACAGCCTAAAGGGCATTGTTTTCAGGCAGGGGTTGTTAAGTTGCACCCTTTCCTGTTTTATAAAACAATTAGTCTCACCAGCTCGCCGCGCTCAGCCTTCCAAGATTGTTAACTTTTGGCCAGACGAGGTGTGACCGTCGGCCACCTGCAGCAGCTCCTGAGCCTTTCTCAATCTAACCCGCAATTAGAGCTTTTCATTATGAGACGAAACACCCACTCACTGCCTCTGGGCCTGCGGCGAGCAGCGATCAGGCACGGTGTTCGCTTACTTATTTGTTCAAACCCAGTACTGATGAGCTTTTACAAAGCTTTCTCCCGTTAGATTGGCTACCGGACTTTCTCTTTTTAATCTCAGCCCTCAAGGCTGATCCATAATTCACATAGTAATATCGCGTTTCATCTGGGGGGCAGTCTGTCGGAAGGTATAATGAGACACAATCATAAGTCCCTCGACTGCAGACACAATAAATTTGAGCGTTAGAGGAAATGGGCCTCACGTAAGCGCCGACGATGCTCTTCTTGGCCACCACGAAGATGAGGCAGATGAAGATGGCCGAGCCCAGCATGCTGACGGCGCACACCAGCGGGTCGGCCCGTTCCGTCTTCTGGCGGCAGAGCCGAGTGGTGGCGGCCCCGATGACCACTCCCAGGAGGCCCGTCACACAGGTGATCGCCCCGAAGATTAGGCTGGAGGGAAGGGAACATCAGATTTAGATCATGCCGTAGCATGCAGCAGCTCGGTGAGAAATCCACCGGACGAGCTAAACTAAGGTGTAAATATACCCATTCATTCAAAATTACAGAAAAAAAAGTTTAGTTTCTGAGAAGCTATCGTATTGCCTATATAGCGCTGGGATATAATCTTTTCATGTAACATAAACCAAACAGCGGCTCTGTTTTCAATCATGAGCCACCCACCTGTCCGTGCTGCTGCAGATCTCTTTAGTGCAGGGCTCCACTGTCTTCTGCACCACCTGCGCTCGGGCCAGGTACAGAGGAATCCACATCCCGAACGCACCTGTGGCGAAGGACACTGCAGCCGACGCCAGGGAGGAGAAAACGTAGCTCCGGCTGAGAAACAAGAAGCACACATAAATCGGCGCAGGTGATTATCTCCATTTATGAAGGAAAAAAAAACAAAAACCAAACGAGCTGCTGTTATCTGTCATGTAATCGCAAACATCTCACATGCTCTTTCCTCATGCAAAACACATCTGATAACAACTGCAAACACAGACAATGAATGGTTCTGTGAGGCCTCTGTGGATGCACAAGGGAACTTTTATCTGGACTTCAATGCTAAACAGCAGCTACACTGAAACAGATATATAGCCCAGACTGACAGGTTCATGGCCGCAGACAAAAATAACACACTTTTCATGTTTCCAGAGGTGGTGAATGTGGGAGACTGTTTGCAGCAAAAAGCTCACTCTGCACATGATGTGGCCGCTCACCCAAAATTGTTGCAATAAATCCATGTATAGAGTTTATAACTATTTTTTTTAAAGAGACACGTGGCCCACAGCTCCATGGAAAACAAGGGGCCACAGTGTGACAGAGGCAGCTCAGCAGTGCTGCAGGGTGGCGGAGAGCCGCTGACACTGCCTCACTGTGTCTGCTGTTGACATTTCCCTGAATAGAATGGTAAATAAAGGCCGGCTGAGGGTGAGTGTATGCAAATATGTGAGCATGTTTCTACAGGACTCCACTGGTGACTGGGATTAATCTGCCACTGATCAGCAATGTATGTTATGCATCCACAATAGAGAGGGGATTTTTTTTTTCTAGTTCAACACATACATATAAATCAACATGTATAAAATACATTTGACCTGCTGGTTTAATGTACTGTCTGTGATCGACAAGCATCGCATGTTTAAGGTTTGACGAAGATCATTATATCCCTGCAGGATGACTTTAGTTCTGTTTGTGAAAAGGAGGCATTTGTGAAAGCTGAAAGAAATCATCAATATCAAGCTTTGTCAGAAAAATCCTCTCAGAATTCTGACAGGAAGATACTGTAACCATAAGTCTATTGTTAACTCTGCTATTTATTTAGACCTAAACTTTTGTTTGAGTCTGGTTTTGCAGAGTTTTCATCTTGTTAGAAGTGAAATGGTTGGTTTTTTTTTTATCTCTGTGAATGTGCCATGATAGGACTATGTTGTTCCTTCACACTAGATGAAACTGAATTGAGCAGACAAAACCCATTGTCCATGATTTTTCTTGTTCATTGTCTCCTTTATTCCTCACGATGGCTTAACTATTGTCTATTTATAATAACTTGTCAATGCATTGAATTTGTTCCCAGACAATGAAGCAGTTTCACATCTTCATATTGTAACTTTTTAGCTACAGTGATTGAAAAATGTTTATTAATATGAGCTCAAAGCTACAAAGAAATTGCTTCAAAGGAATGAATAAATTGTGAAATGAGCGGCAGGAATTCAAATCGATTCTCTGTCATTCAGCTGTATAGATATTTCTTTGTGGTCTTCTGGGAGCATTGCAAACTGAATCTGCTGTGAACACTCATCACTCATCGGACAAACAATTTCCCAATCTGTGCTCGGGTGCGGGCCTTACTTCTTAGCGAGTGCTTTCATGTCACAGAGCCAGGAGGTGCGGGTCTTGATGCGTCCTCCCATCTGGTCGGCGCTGCCCCTCTTGGGCTCGGGCACGAACAGCAGGATCAGGGTCCCTGCCGTGATGCCGAGGAGCGGGGACACCTGAGGGGGATGACAGATCAACCAGTCAATCACGCCGGGTGTAGTTTTGGGGACTCGAATGGCGTTGAGACACGGCGGTGGTGGGAGCGGCTCGGGGGAACAAAGAAGCGCGTGTTTACTGTCTGAATGGACGGCCGCTGTGTTTGCCGTGTCACGCCTGACATCCTATACAAGCCCGCTGACAGTCTGAACATTCCCTCTGCTCAGTCTTGTGGCTCGGTGTGTATTTATACGTGGGTGTGGGCTTCTCTGCGATTGTACACATACAGGAGTCGAGGAGGGCTTTCTGGCTTCGGGAGCTGCTTTGTGAGCTCCGCACAGAGCGGAAACCCTCAGAGGTGCCCGTCGGCTTTTGTGCTCGCCGTCACCTTTTATGGGCCGAGGGGGGTAGCATGTTTGTACCTGTGCGCAGGGGCGATGCGGAGACAAAAACACAGGACGGGATGAGCAAGGGTGGGATTTGTTCTCGTAAAACAAATTGCTCACAAAAGCAAAACCAATTTTGTGTGTCGAGGGAAATTCATCATTTTATATTTCGTCGCTCATAAAAGTCCATTTATATGCATAAGCACTGTGGCGCTGTGAAATGTGCATGTGCAAGGTTGTGTGTGTGTGTGTGTGTTCGAGTGAGAGCGCATCCTTTGAGTTTTTCATTACGGGGAGAATTCTGCGTGTGATGCGGCTCATAACGGGCTCGATAATGGGGCTGAACGCAGCATCTATAGTCTCAGAGGAGTGAGGATCACGCCAACACGGATAATTTCCTTTCCAATATTGTGTGTTCTTGCCTGCAATCTTGTATCAAACTATTTAATTGGATCGACGTCTGCATCCAACGATGTGCTTTAAAGCGCGGCAGCTTCGTGGAAGAGAGCGCTCACTTCATCGAAGTGGAAAACAAACATCATCTCTTGGTTTTTACCGTAGTTTTGCTCTCGAGCCTCTTTATAATCATTCACTGAGACAGCGCAGGGCTGTGACCTTGACTCTCACAGAAAGGAGGGCGCTTTTTGTTGGCATTTTATAGGGAGGGCAATCAGAGAAATTAGCAGCTGCCCTCTCCTGGTCCTCATGTCTGTAGATCCGATCTGCCTCATTCCTTCTCTCCGGTGACATTTTCAGGAAGGTGTCTGGAACACGTCGGGCAAAAACAACCGGAAACGCTGCTGTGTTTTTTCCCCAAAAGCAGGAAATCGCTGCGCGGGACACCGTTTCATGTCTTGGTATTTGCTTCCTGCTGCGTGCCACGCCGGTGATTAATTGGCTTTGAGATTGTTTTATTGGAATGTCATTGGACATGCTTTGGAACAAACTGCCTTGACACCCAGTGTCAGGGTGACTTCATGTTTATTGTTTTCCCTGAAAGGTTTGTCGGTTCGTCAGATGAGCCCGGTCATAATTTGTTTTTAGAGATTTTAGAAGCTGAAGGCTGACGGGGCGTCTCTTTCATTGCTCGTCTACATCCGGGCTGGTATGCCTTATGGAGCAGTTTGCTTGGAAATGTTTTGTCTTGAGTAGTCATTGGAGTCCCAGTAAACAGAAAAAAAAAACGCACACCACTGATGTATGCGCCTGATTTAACACTTGTCCTCACCTAAGTATGCAGTGTGTGTATGCTGCAGCGAAAATGCTCCACTAAGGGTTTTTGTTTTAAAGCAATACTCCATCGGCAATTTTCTATAGATTTCTCTCGAGAGATGAAATTAACCTTTAATTGAAGGGGATTCGGGTTAATGCTCTTGGAACACATTTTCTGAGCCAGCTCGCAGCAACAAATGCCTCTTTGTGTGAAGTCAAACTGACGCCGAGCCCCTCCTTCGATCGCCGCCCTGCAAACAGGCAGCAAACCAGCTTCGGTTCCTCAAGTAATCAACAGTTCAATGAGATTACTCTTTGTTTGTTGTCTTCAGTGGTTGGACTCAATTAATGTAATTGAAAGAATCTCTAATTGACTGGGGGCTTTGTAAATAATTAATTTCAATTAATCAGATTTTCATTCTATCTCAGTATGTGATACTTTTCTTAATTGAATTTAGCAAATGAATGAATCAATAAAAAGAAAACAAAAACATTTTTAAATGTCTTTTTTACTTTATCGTTGGCATAAATTACTGGGATTAACCTGAACAGTGGCCTGACTGTGCTGGATAACAAACACCTTCATTGTTTTGGTGATTTGTTGATTCTTTGTTTTGGAGCAGCTGTGGTTTGGGTAGTAGAGTGGTCAACTCTCATTTGAGATGTTCCAGGCTCAATTCCACAACTCAAAGTGTTCTTAAGAAAGACACTATTTCAGGCTCAGAAATGGTCTCTTCTGTTCCATTTATTACCCTCCTGCTGTTTCTGGTCTGCTAAATCTGCTGCATCAGTGCGATCGATATGCAGGGATCTGAAATGCAATGCAATGCATTTCAGATCCTTCATCTATTAAAAAAAAACATAAATGAAAATAGAAGCTGAAACAAGCACAGACAGCAATTCATATAGTTTAAATGATTCTGTGTAGTCTTGTATATTAGTACATGAATACACAAATCTATATAAAAATCGAAGTAAGCCACTACCGTTTTTATTATTTAGTGCTTTTCCACTTTTCTTTTGCTTTAGAAGCCCCCAGAGTGCACGTCCAGCCCCATCCTGCCCGTCACGCAGTAACACTTTGTACCACAAGGTGGTGTGTTGAGTCAACATAGCCAATTCAGTAAACATCAAATCTCTTGACAACTAACTGAAGGAAACAGTGAAAATCCAGAAACACTCTAACGAGTCTGTTACTCATCACCACCGCCTAACGCACAGCAGCGGCTCGACTTGGTCCTGCTTAGTGCGTCTTTAAACAGACATTTGCTTAAATAATTACGTTACATAACACAGCAAGCCTGTAAAGAAGCACCTCGAATATGAATTTACTGCTCGGCCAGTCTGAACAATGAACGAAGCAGCAGAAACCACAACTCAGTGACCGCTGTCCAAAGCTTATGTTATTTTTCAGATTTCCTGCAGAGAAAAAGACACACACACACTCTCTCTCTCTCACTCACACACAGGCTGAGAAAGCACTGACACCGTGTTTTTCCACTGAACCTGACATTTATCCTGCTCTGCCACAGTCGACCTCCATGGGCAAAGAGTAATGAAAGATAAATGTGTTTACAGCCAGTGGGAGAGAAAAAGTTAGCAGCAGCCTTGATCGTTATTAGAAATGTACTCACCTCGCTGAGGCTACTGAATCTCAACTGAGCCTCTGCATCTTTTTTTTTTTTTTTTTTTTTTTTAACCATGCATCAGAAAGATGTTCATCATATATGGTTATTAAATTTTCAGAAGCATTTCGAGAAATGTTTTTTTTTTTCTGCTGGAGGCAGAGTTGCTGTTGGTGTGTGGGAGAGATGTTCAGCTTGCAGCTCTGCATTCTGTCACTTTGCAGTAACATCAGAGCCCAGATCGCCTGTTCAGCCATGTGCGCCTGCCGCCACACGTCCCTCTGACCCCCCCAGACCCCCAAACAGCAACTCCCATCTGGATTTGTGAGCATGTTTGTGTGCTGATGGTGGCGCTCTTACCCTCAGTGCCCAGTGCCAGTCTCCTGCAGCCACCTTGGCGCTGGAGCCCAGGATGTAACCGAGCCCACTGCGGAGAGACACAAAGACGGCATATCAGCAGGACAGCATGCCGCACATGCTCTTATCCATCAACATTCAGATCCAGTAATGCACTTCATGTATGAAGTCTACTCAGGAGTGTATTTTCAATCCCTAAAGCCTGGAAAACTTGCAGTTTGTTATCATGTTATCAATCAAGGTGCAGTGGTACCGTGATGGGGATGATCTAATTAAATGTTATATAAATGTTACATTAAATTTGTGTATTTATTCACAAAATTGCCATCAGAGAGTAAACACAGAAAAACACCTGAACTGTAACAGAAACCAGAGCATGAACACGATCGTCACATCTAAACTTTTAACAAATACTCAAATTTCTGAGCTATTTTAAGCAACATCAAAGAATTGGCTTACCACAAATAGTCTTTAAACAAAATGTTCTTTGTTACATTAAACTGTCGTGTTCTTGACCGGGAAGGAGTGTTATAAATTCAGGGTAATTAAAGGTTACTGGAACAGTAAACCAACAACTAAACCACTGAACTTTTCGAGAAATATCTCTGTAATCAGCGAAGATTGTTAAAATACACATCCAGCAGCTGAAATCTGAGTTGTAGAAGTTGTGGTTTTCTTAATGTCTGAATACAATTCTGCTAACCTCTCATTTAGGCTCAAGAGAGTGCGGCTTGCAAAAATATCAGTGTTATGTCTGTTTATAAATCATTCAACAAGTTAAGTATTGATTTGTTGATTACTTTATGACATTGGTGAAACATTAAGAGTCAAATTTTGTTTTTTTGGGATGAAATCAAGACAAATTTATCATGGAGTTCATCATGTGAAAGTGTGGATTAAGGTTAGATATTGTAGTAAAAGGATTGTCGTACAGTATCACACACTTTGCTTTGCTTGTGATTTCTCATGTGACTTTCTCATTTTATGCCACTGTATAATGGCCTAATCATATTTCTTCTTCTTTTTCTTAATTGCATTTAACCTTTAAAACAGTTTTGATGAAGGAATCTGAATGACGCTAATTTCACGTTTGGCCTAAAAAAATTCTTCTTTCCAGTTTTCTATGATTTCTTTCGGTTTTATGCAGGTGTCACGATAAGAGTATTTTTGTGAGATAGAACAGCTGCCGTTTTATGAAACAGAGCAAACAGTAAGTCTTGCCTAAGTTTGAAATATTTAGCTTTTGAACGGCGGTGTTGCAGGATCCAGCAGACTCCCACATGGAGCTCAAACCTTTGCCAAGAAGCAACGAAACTTCAGCCCGAAAATCTTCCACCTATCACCACTATTATGAACCTCATAAACACTTACAGACATTCGGCAAACGTCAATCAAACTTCCTGATTTCTCTCAACCTGTTTGTCTGCCTGTGTGCAGCCTGGAGCCAGGATACATCTTCCGTGAATACACTCTGACAGGCTTCGGCGATAGATTGATGATCAAATGAAAACAACGGCGGCTGCTTATCAGTAAATATGCTCAACCGGTTCATGCACACAAACACACGCTAATGGTGGAAACAGTGTGTGGTGGTGCTTCCATGGTGAGTTCTCCAGAAATAACAGCGCAGTGTAAACACACTCAGACAGCATATGATATTTCCAGTGGGTGAGTAACAGCTAATCTTATCAGCATCCACCCAGAGAGTGTTTGGAAAGTTCAGCACCAACAATAAAACTCCAGCTTGAAAAATACATTTGCATCAAACGTCAAACATGTCTGAGAGGTCAAGATGAAAAAATAAATGTATTTCCTCTAAATCAGGTCCAATTCTGGAGGTCATTTCCTGGAAATGGTCACAACAACCCGAGTAAAGACAAACAAGCAGGAGCCCAGATAGGATGTTTGACTGCAGTTTACTGAGGCTCCAGTCTTTCACCTTCTATTGTCTGTGTTGCCGGGCAGTTTACAGCGACCCAAACATTTTGCCAAAGTCAAAACAGGCCCGCTCAGAGGGTGGCTTGGTCTTTCCTTTCCTCATTTGTGCATCCTTCTGCCATTAAACCCTGACAGGACCCACACTTTAAGTTCATTATATAAGAATCCAACACCTCTTTTTTTTCTTTTTTCTTTGAAATAACAACTGAAGAGACAGGTTACATAAGAGCGCTAATGTAACATAATGTTAACGTCTACAGCGCTGCCCTACACGTCCTTTCTGAGTGATTCTGGATGCAGAAGCTGGAAAGCAGCGCAGCGGGCAGCAGCTCGGTCTCACGCTGTTCAGCGCTGAATATGACGGCAAACCTCGAGTGACTCCTCCGTGCTGCAGCCACCGGTACATTCATCTTTCATTACGTGACTTTGTTTGTTTTCTCCCTGTGGCCCTTTTTCTGATTGAATGCACTAAAAGGCCTGGATGGTTTGAGCTTCATAATATCTCACACTCCCGCATCCCCACGACACTTCTCTGAAAACCTGCCTCATCTCCTTTAAGAGTTCCTGAAAGAGCCTTTGTGATCACAGTGACCTTCCATTTTAAATTAGACTAATGTCGATTTTTGTTTTATTCTTTTACTTGTGACTGGTTGAAATGATGCAAAGGTTTGACATCTGCGCTGAAGTGTGGTTTCTTGGACTCCCAGAATAGAATTTTTATTCCTACATGTCTGCCTCTTACCTTCCGAGGGGGATGGCCAGGTAGAAGACGGAGAGCATCATGGTGCGGCTGTTATTAGTGAACAGGTCCCCGATGATGGTGGGGGAGATGGAGGAGTAGCTGGACTCTCCGATCCCCACCAGTCCTCTGGAGAGCACGAACAGCCAGTAGTACTGCAGAGGAAGGGGAAGAAAAGAAAGACGACAGTGGGATTTATTATGCAGCTCTGCAGGGGGAAAAAAAAAAAAGATAACAATGTCAATCCACCTGCCCTTTTGTCTTTCTCAGAGGTCACCAGGCTTATATATAAGTGAGACATTTACAATAATTAAAGATGAAATCTCACTTTAATTACAGTAAATAAGTCAAATAATAAGGCATTTGCACTAGTCGACTAAAAAACAGCCAGCTATGTGTTAAATTCTCTTAAAGGGAAGACCATTTCCACTCAGACTTTTAGCATTTTAATCTACCAAAGTTCATTCATTCAGTGCTGACTCATCATCACTGTGCGGTCGTGTGAAGGAAGTGTCACATTTTGGCTGCAGACACTTCCTGATACGAGTATATATCGTATAGTCCTCTGACAGAAGCTCAATCAACAATCCTGAAACTGATCTACTGGACTGCACTTAACAGATGCACGGATGCAGTTAATGCATCTTCTTGGATAAGGGTTTGCACTTGTGCAACATTACATGTGTGGAAGTAAAAAAAAAAAAAAAAAATCCTAATGCAGATCGTCTGATTTGGGAAAATTGAATCACTGTTGTGCATTCTGGTCAATCACATTTGATCAATCAGTAAATAAAAAAATAAGGAGCTAAAAAGCTTTAATGGAAGCGAGCATGCTGGCACCTGTGTAGGCAGCTGGATTGTTAACTGTTTCCATGGCGACCACTACTCTGGCTCTGTCTGCTGGTGAAGCTGCAGTGAAATCTGGCTTCTCCCCCCACAAACACACACACACACACACACACACACGCACACACACACACAAACACACACACACACGCACGCACGCACACACACACACACACACACACAGCAGAATGACACAAACTGCACATATTGGCCAGTAAATTATGTTCAGTCTGTTGGTCCGATGAGAGAAATATGCTGCATGTGTAAAAAAAAAAAAAAATTGGACCTTGAAACTAGATTTTGGAGCCACAATGAACTCTGAACACGTGAGCGAGGGGGTTTGTGTCAAAGAGAGGAGATTAATGAAGGGGCTCGAGGTAGACGTGACCCCGGAGATGACCCCAGCTCGCAGATATCACTCCGGGCTTCATGTTGGTAGACGGGACGTATTTTTACACACAAACATCAAAAGCCCCCTGGAGATTAAACCACACACACACACACACACACACACACACACACACACACACACACACACACACACACACACACCTCGCTCTGAGAAGACTCAAGGGAAACATCAAAAAAAGAAACTCCCTGCTGTGAAAATATATCCCATATTATATCCAACAATGTATGTTTACAGCTCCACTCTTCACAGCCTGCATTTTTCTTTTCCTGCAAAGTGTTGCGTTCGTAATTGATCCCGGCCGAGCTTTTCACTGTTGCACGTCTTTGTGTTTGTCACATTTCAAAATGATTCACAGACCATCTATTTTCTCCCCCTCGTGCCCCGTCATTTCGTGGGACCGTGATGGCAGTTCCCTTTTGAGTGTGCGGTCGCCACACTATCATCTTCACTTGGAAGAGATACGTGAATCAAAGTGACAATGCCAAAAAAAACTAATGCCAAGGAAACGCCACAAAAATGTGGTTTTGGGGATAATGAGTACAGAAGTACAAAGATTGTTTTTCTTTAAAGGAGTTTTGGAAAATGTAGATTTTAGTGTAAGATTTGCACTGAGGCCTGAGGGTGCATTGAGTTTAAAGTGCAGGAACCTTCTCGGCTCAAGCGTTACTCTCCGATTAGAGAAACCCCATGCCGACACAGGGAGAACGTGCAAACTCTGCACAGGAAAGAGTCTTAGTCCAGCCCCAAACTGGTAACATTGCAACCTGTACCATTTACACTCTTAATATTATAATCATCATAATTCAACAGATGTGTTCCTGCTTTCTTCCAAAATATTGATCCTGATGCAAACAATGAACTCATATCTTAAACGGCATTGATTGATTGGAGAAACGGGTACATTCCATTGTTTCACAGGCATGTAGGGATGTACTCCCCTGCATGTTTTTAGATGTCTCCTTGCTGCGGCAAACCTGATAGAAATTAGTGAGATATTTTCTGCAGAGCCTCTCCAAATGTTTTTTGTATCGGGAGAGCAGAGAGACGTCTTAAAAGCACCAACAGGTTTAAATAAACACTGGTGATTTCTGACTGCAGCATGAAATGTGTGGCTGAGTAGTTCAGGACATTTAGGAAAAGCAGCAATCCGTTAAAATTACTCACCCACTCACTTCAGTATGGGATCATTTCAGAAATCTCAGGACGTCTCAGTCATTATTTGAAGATACAAAAACAAAGCCTATTTCTATTTTCATGCAAATAAAATTACTACTACAGCGAATCTGGATACTCAGGTATTTTAATAACAAGCACAAACATATGTCTTTTAACCTGACACAACATTTTTACCATAATATGAAGTGCAAGTTTGTTGTGCTCTAATGAAGCAGGAAATGAATCGCATTCATCCATCTTCTGGACAGATTTACTGAAGTCAGGGTTGTGGGAAGCTTGACTGTTTTCGTTTCATACATCAAAATTGTAGATTGCTTTTCAATTCTTACGAATATCACATTTATGTACTCCATTTTGTTTGTTTTTTTTAATATATAGAGTAATGGCAAATTAAAGTTGTTCTTGTTTTTGCAACAGTGAAGCTGAAGGAAACAAACAAAAAAAGGAACAAAAGCAAATTGAAGAAATGAACAATGGAATGATCACTAAATTAGTGGCAGAATTCATTTTTATCACTTTTAAGCTCGAATGAGTCTTACTAAAAGGATTTTCTGAATCGGTTCCTAATTATTATTCACACTCATTTGATCTCCTCTCTGTTTATATATTTCATGTCTTTGCTCTGGAGATTTTTGATCATTTTCATGCCTGTCTTCCATTGTGAAGGACATTCAGCTGCTCTCACACGTTTCCTCTCAGAGATTTGGATCTCAGTATTCAGCCTGTTCGCTGTGTTTTCAGACGGCGACCTGCTTTCCTGCTGGTTGCATCATTTCATCTTCTCTGCCCTTCAGCTCACCTGCACCTACTTCTACCATCAAGGCCCTCCATATTTATATATAAGAGACAGCTTCCTCATTCACTCAGTTCAAAGCCCTATTTTTGACTTCTAACCTTCTGCTTTTGGAAATTCGTGTCTCGTTCCCATTTTTTCCCGTCTGCTGACCTCAGCCTCACAAGTGCACTTGTTTCATGTTAAACACAAGTGGACCTCAGACCGGCTCTCTGAGTCACGCAGTCGTGGCTCTTTTCTGAGGCGTGACGATGAAAGCTATCAAACGCCTCAGTTATAAACATCCTGAAATGATAAATTGTTCTCGGAGCTAAAATGTGATCAGTCTGTGCAGCCGGGACGGACTGAAACCGAGCTTATTATTCTTGTCTCGGCCTCTTTATATTCATGAGACTGAAAGAAGAGGTTTACGATTTGCCTTTTGATGGAGAAATAAAAATAAACTTTGATATAAAAGATGATAAAGACTCTTTTTTTCCCTGTGTTTGTGTGTAGCATCACCATAAAGTTTAGCATTCTGTCTGCAGGGCAGAGACGGCCAATAACGTGCTTCAAATTTCAAATAGTCCATAAAAGATCATCTCACAGAGATAAGTTGTGGTCATGCAGAAAAAGAGTGTGCAGGTTCGCTGAATTCTTTCTTATGTAAGATCTGTGTTCTATACCGGCTGCAAATCCCTCCAAAATACCCCAGAGTGTCTTAAATGCGTAATGATAGGACTCAGTTGTAAGTGGTCATTAACATTTCATTCCATGTCATGTCTTTCATGTCTCACGGCGACAGCGCCGTGGTGCTGTTACATAAGAGACATCCACTCTCGTCTGGTCTGATTGGCACTCTCAGCGACATGTCTGCAGGCCGGGGTTAAAGTTCAGGGCGGAAGGGCCGCGGGCGGCGAGGATCGTTCCTCGGCTCCTCGTCAGCAGTCAGGCGCATTCATCAGAATCCAAAAAGGCCCCCAATTTCAGCTCATCCATGAGGAGCCTGAAAGCATTTTGCAGCTCGGGCAAATGACTCCAGTCCCCCAGCGGATGAGTCTACTGGGGATTGAAGTCAAAG
Organism: Salarias fasciatus; assembly: GCF_902148845.1. NCBI lineage: Eukaryota > Metazoa > Chordata > Actinopteri > Blenniiformes > Blenniidae > Salarias > Salarias fasciatus. The sequence continues at coordinate 5,456,070 of NC_043754.1, forward strand.
GACGCCGTCCTGAGAGCGTCAGCATCTCTGAGCTGTCACTCTCTGGCGCGGCTCCGGGCTGAGGAAGCATGGCGGCGACACGGCTTACTGACTGGAGACGCCGCAAGACTCCGAGCGGTCCAGATGAGCCATGCGCTGCATGAATTTCAAATATCTGTCCAGCAACTTTGAAGGGATTAATTTGAATTTTTAGTACAAACTATCCGTCAGGAGTGCATATTGTAACCTGCCCCCACATCCTCATGTCCACAAAGAAGAGCTTCTGCCTGTAACAGGATGTGGACGCTAAGACGGGAAACCCCTTCCCCCACTCCATCGCCCCCTCAAGAATATGCTTATTGTTTAATGCACGCAACACCTCCCAGCACACGGGAGCTTTTAGAGAAATCAAATCTAAATCCACTTGTCAGGCAGCAGTGAAACGGCAGTCTTATCTTTTAAAGTATTGTAATTGAGACAACTGTGAGGCACGGGCTTTCATTAGCTGATTGGCTGCTAGCCAGACAGAGAGAGAGAGAGAGGGAGAGAGAGAGAGAGAGAGGCAAGGGGACATAAAGAATATCCACAAAAGCAAAGCGGGTGTCCGACTTAATGAGCGTGTCATTTCATTTCACTTGCCTTAACATCAAGCATATCCAGATCATAACAGCATAATTAGCTCGTCAGAGCGGAGAGGGAGGACTAATGGAGGAACACCGCAGTGCCGGTGCCGCGTCTGTCCGTCAGAGTGCCGCCGTACCTCTTTACCGATGAAGGAGCTCGACAGGGTAACAATGGACCAGAAGAAAATGCCACAGCTCAGGATGACCTTTCTGTTGAAGCGGTCGCCCAGGTAACCGAAGATGGGAGCTGCCACCATGAAGCTACAGATGAAGACTGTGGGAGGAAGAAGAAGGGGGGGAAAAAAAAGAGTAAATCATTTTTGGAAATCACGGACTGTGACTGAAGCAGACATGTGTTTGTCAGTCGTGCATGGATTTAGCCGTTCGCCGTTCTCCTCGCATTCCGGAGCCAGGCGTCTCAATTCCCCAGTTCACTTATTAAGTCGGGACCTGTCCAGATCAGCCTTGTGATAGAGCTCAGTGAAGGACTGCCAGAGGACGCCTCCATTCAACTCCGACCAATTAGAGCGCCATTATACTTCACCTACATTTACTACAAGAAACCTGGCGAAAGGAAATTAAATACAGATCGGGGCACGCTGGCAAATGTCACCGTGGAAAATTGTACAAGATTCAATTTGTGAGGAGAGACAGGAATAGTAGGACTTTTGCAAATGTAGCACTGTGGAGCAGGGAGAAAAAAAAAACAAAAAAAAAAACATTTTGAAATATGGCCCTTAAGAGAGCGGGAGTTGGGGGAAAAAAAAAAGGATGCAGACGGCATTACACACTGCAAGTGTGATCAGATCAAACTAATCAAAAAGGAGGCGGGGAAAAAAAATGAATAAAGGAATTTGTCAGGGTTTAATGTGGCTCAGCTAGATTCACAATTAAACTAACTGCATGGAAAATTAATAATACACACGATTCTCTCTCACTCAGTCCCACAGAGGGGCCCATAGTGACAGCACAGCCATAAATAATTCCTCCATCTTAATTTCTTACAAGTGAACTCGTGTTTTCGAGAGAGCGGTCGCTTTGAAACGTGCTCCTTTAATTGGCCCTCTGCTGACTGGACAACTGGGCCCGGGTGCTTTCAGTCAACATTTACGAGGAGGGTCAACCCAAACACGCGTGCATTTTTAATGCATCTCCAACCGAGTTTTGTGCCTTTTTCAGGGAGGAGAAAGGGCAAGAGATGTTTCTCCTGACGGCAGCGGCGGGAGCTGGAGTGTTTTGACACATCATCAGCGTAAACATACAGGGGAGGAGAGGAGATGAGAGAGGAAAAGAGCGAGGAGGGAGGGGACGTTATATAAGATACGGGCATCGCAGTCCCACAGCTGCCGAGGCCAACCAACAGGAGCGGGGACAGTAATCAGATTAGAGCATAACTGTAGATTTCAACATGTGATGCTCGTCGGTAATAAAAGAGGAAAAGGATGTTCTGCTGAAACCCTGTTGGCGCTGGTTATCTAATGTGATGCAAAATCAAGCATTTTATATAACTTTAACACTTGAATTAAACACATTGAGTCTCTCTATACAGTGGAATATTCAGCCATTAACCACGGACTTGTTTACAATTAGTGTGTTTAAAAAGAAACTGCAGAAACAAGCTGAAGAGTTCATCCTTTCATTAAATTATTCATTTAAAATATACCAGCATCACTGTTTTTAATGTCGTAATCTGATAAGTAATATGGAAATCAAAACAAACCCAACTTTTCACTGCTGCTTTTTTGTTAGAGAACAGTTTTAAACTGCTACAATCTGTCTTTTTCATCATTATCCCTCAGTTAGTCTTATTCTTGGGAAATGGAAGTGTAATTCAAGTAATGTATTCTAAAAGCTAATTTCCACTATTAATAATGAAGCGTGCCTTTCCGCGGCTGCACATTTTGAGCATATCTCTCTGAATCTCACTTGTTTCTGCCTTCCCTCCTTCCTCTTTCTTTCCGTGCAGCCTCCATCATGAGAGCTAATGTGCCTAAAGTGCTGCAGGTCTGTTGTGTAAGAGTAAATGACTCTGATGACTCCAGCCTGCACGTCCAGCTCTGTGAAAGAGCTTCAGTCGTTCACCCTGCAGCCACACCGCTGCCGGAGACGGGCGTGCACACACACACACTCGCACACACACACACAGTCATATATCTGCTGGTTTAGGGGACGACACAAGGACTTATACTTCGATATCCTGCAGAATTTTCTAAAATCTACTTGTAGTTACCCTACAAGTCCAAGATAAACCTGTTTTATTTCATTTCATGCATTTTAATCATCGTAATTATGTGTCTATTTTTGAGGAGCGCTCCAAATAACAGGTTGGATGGGTTCAATCTGACACTGGATAAGCTCTGTGGTTTTCCCAATCTGATCTTTCTTTGTTGCTTTCCACCACGCTCATGCAGACTTGAGATGATAATCCAGCCTCTTTTCACCAGGATGCAACAAAAAGTGAAAAACTGCTTTGACACATTGAAAGTGTTGTGTCACCGGGTCAATTGTTTGAAACAATTTGTTGTAGTGATCATTCAACAATACAAATTTAACTTCCCTCTAACAGCAGATTGCACAAGCGATTACTGAACCAGCATTTGCTTGCATCAGTTTGTGCAATGCAGCATTTCTTAACTATTTGGTGGCTTTGATTCAGCCAACAAGTCTTCAATATTACACTGCTTGGATGAAAGCAACTCGACACGTTTTGTCTCATAAATAATGCTATGATGCCAGACTATAGTGAGGTCAGTGCCTGTTTTGGATTAATTTTACCATCAGGCCAACAACTTCAAAAATATTCCTCTTTCCATAAGCTTTAAACATCTTTTGTGAACCATCGGTGCATTCAGAAAAAAAGTTTAGTCAAACTTCGACGTGCGATTTCACCGCCTTGGTCCCTTCATCTCGATGAAGGAGACTGAATAAACTCCACATACAAAGACAGAAAAGTGATTTGGGTTCCTCCAGCAGCGTTAACCACGGGCGCAGGGGGAAGGGGGGCTCTGCAGAGGGTAGTGCAGATAAGAGGAGGGAGAGGTCCACAATCATCCACCAGCAGCTGCTCCACGCAGGTTTGAGAAGCCAGGGGCCGAGGTTCATTACTCTCACTGTTTAGCAGCTTGTCAAATGTGTATCCTCACATCATTAGCATGCCCATCCAAAGTCATCAAAGGGCCCACACACCACCTCTCTCCCTCACTCCTAATTTTATGATTTGTTAATAAGATCCATCATTTTCCTTGAGGCTCATTATCGCCTTTTAGCGATTTCGACACATGAGAGCGGAGTCAAGTGTTGACCATGTGTTCACGTTTGTTTAGTGTCAACAACTCTGCTTTCAGAGAAATGAAACCCCTATTTGTTCTGGGGCAATAATCTTTGATGTTTTTTTAGCTTCAGTGTAAGCAAAGCAGAAGATACACGGGAGAAGGAGATAACGCCGGCTCCTCGGAGGAAAAGCTGGCAGAAACTGCACAAAACAAATACCTTTAATACCATTTAAAGTGAAGACACAGCGCTGTGGGCCCGACCGGGTGTGCTGCGATTTCTCGGAAAAACATTTTGTCTTGAACCTGCTTTGAACTCACGCAGAATAACGAGACGGCGCTGATGAATCGTCGCAACAGAGTTACAAACAGACGCTTTTGTTGCGTGACAAGAGGTACCAGGGGCTGTTGTCGGGTTGTTTATTTCACACTAAAACAGGTACACCTTTTCCATGGAAGAAGCTCGTTTCTGCATTGCTGCATTTGTTTCCGTCAAATTCTTTCTTGTCAGAGCTGGCAGAGGCAACCCTGCCCCGCTTTAAAGATTCAGATGCTGAGAGGACGCTTGCCTCCCTTTGACTGAATTCACACAGTCGCTCTCTCGGTATTTGAAATGTGACTTTGTTCAGAGAAACACTGAAACATATCAGCCGCAATGTTGAAAATGAAAGCATTGGAATCAAAAACTCTCCTGATAAAGACTGCAAGGCACAGAATCAGACACAACTGAAACACTTGACTCTTTCATGAACCGACTTGGATCTTTGTATCCTTTAAGTCTGTAATTACTCAGCGTTACAGTGTCTGAAGAGAGCGATCAGCTTGATGCAAAACACATGCTGCCACTGAGGCCGGATTCACCCTGTCGAAACCTTTATAGAGGCTCATCTGCTCGCCAGATATATCCTGTCACCACACTTCCTATAAAACAACAGAACGACGCTCCGGTCAGGCTTTATTCAGGGTCCAGATAAAAACCCGTAACACGTCCGGGAACAATGACTTCCTTCCCCTGAGAAAACTAATTCTGAGGGTTCAAGTACGTGGAGATTAAAAACCTGAAATTAATCACGTTTAACCTTGAGATTATATTTGGTTATGTACAAAGGGGAAACGAGTGTTTACCGCTTGCTTATACAGACAAAAAGTGTTTGGCTGGATTAGTAAGCATGAGCTCAGTGACAGGAGAATAAATGTGTCCAGTCTATTTGGAGACCTTGTAGGAAAGACAAACTAACAATACGCCTTCACAGCCGCCAGGTCACACCCAAAACTATTTGTGGCCAAAGACACAACTAAAATTCCCAATAAGAAAAACTCATTTATTAAACATTTATGTGGAAAATGTTTTCAGCGTTGATGTTTTCAAGGCACGAAAAGGGAATTGGATATATTTAATTGGTATACATCTCTCTGAAAATCAGGCTGAATGTACAAACAATTCACATTCCTCAGCTCACCACCATTGTCTTTTTGTTTATGTATGCATTCGAATAGTGAAGCACCGCCGGCCTGTGTGTTTTGTCTGTGCAGTATCATCTGAGGTTAACGCTGACGAATCACCAGCGATGGAAACCTTTCATGAATACCGAGCGTATGTGAGAGATGCAGAGCCGACGTGTGGATGTTTACACTGCAGGCCAAAGGGAAGGAAACGTTTTCATAGCATAACTGAAAGGACAGGCATCGGCTTCTTCTTCAGGCGGCGACATTTCAGCTCCACCGAAGATGCACTTTTCCAGAAGCTGAATCACCTCTCGGCGCTGACACTTCACTTCCCGACAGATTAATTGAGATTTACTTCATGGATATTGAGGCTGCAACATGATAAACGCAGGGAAAACAAACCGTCCTTTTTTTTTTTTTAAAGCAGGAGATTTTCTTGGAGGTTTAATTCGGATAATTACAGCGTTCACATTTGTGTTTGGTGTAATTATGATCAGCAATAATGACGGCATCGCGTCGCCGTGTTTCGCTGGAGGAAGTGACTGGAGTGTAGAGAAAACAACTAAAACCAGGCAAACAGTATCGGCTCTGCCTGACATCCTGTCTTTATCATCAGGCTTATGTAACTTATTCTGTGCTATTAGTTCAACAAAGACAAACATGTTTCTATTAAAACTATTGTTTACGACCTCCTAACCTGCGAGTGAACTCCACAGGGACCTGAGACGGAAAACTTAATTAATAACAGTGTGAAGAATATGGAGACTGGCTGCGGTTTCAACCGATCGCTTGAATGTTTAAGGTCATTTATTAACGTCGCCTCATCTGACTGCAGAGCCCCCTGTGCTTTGTAAACCTTGCTTTGTATTTTATAGAGTAGATGAATGATTCGTTATTCTCTCTTATCTATTTCATTTTCTCTTTCTGGCAAAGGTTTGAGTCAAAAGAACGGCGAGTGAGTCGATGTCGGTGTACTTCTGAGGGAATAAATGAGTACGGGAGGTTCAGACTGCGCCTCAGGTAGGAGAGCAAAAACCTGTTGTGAAGTTCTTCAAATTCCAGATGAGATGCTGCGAGTGTTTCTCACAGTCTGGGCGGACACGTCAGTGGCTGGCGGGAGACGTCTGAAAACAGACGACCGGAGACGCTGAAGTCACGTGCGCAGGTGTGACTTTACGGCTGCTGTCTGAGGGGTGTTAGGCTCGAGTGAGTCACGACGCTGCTGACCTGTCGGATGCTTTCTTTTCTCGGAGGATAAAACACGATGAAGTCAGAGAAAATTTGTGACCGGTGAGATCATTTTCACAGAGCGTCCTTGATTAGTGGTGCACTATTAAAAATTCTGATATTGTGAAGTGTAAAAAAAAACAAAAAACTCTTGACCTTTAATGACAGAATGAGTCTGCAGTTATAAATGTTATTGTAAATGTCAGTGAGTCCCGACATGATGTATCACCCATTAGCATCGTCGCCCAACCGTCATTTATCTTCTGTCATTAGTGCACCTTATGAACCCATTAAAATACTATCGAGTGAATCTTTTGGTGGTTTGGAAATAAACCCTTTCATCAGTGAGGAGTAACACTCAAAAAAACACATTTAAATTGGCTAATTAGGTGCCGTCTTCATGGTTCACATGAGAAGTTTAATGAAAATTGGCTTTCAGGCGCACGCTGTTCAGTGAAAAAATTAGAAAGTAACACCTCTGAACGCAGCTCCGCTCAGAAACTGAAGACAACTGAGCATGCTGTACGCACACACTGACACACACGCACACACACACACACTCACGCACACCAGGGGAGACTAGAAACGCCGGACATCCAGCAGGCGCTTTGATTGGCCAGCAGAACAATGCCTCCCGGGGATGACTCACTCCCCATGAATCAATGCCACTGTGGATGTTGCATCAGGAGGAGATGCAGACGCACGTATGTTGAGGGTGTGTGTGGGTGTGATTGATATTCACTGAGCCTGTACAGATCCATTTCCCTATGAAACACCGGATTCCCACTGAAGAGAGCACCTGTGAGGCTCCGCTCCACATCCGGCTCTGAGATACCAGAAGCGCAGCAGCCCATTTGATCCTCCACTTTTTTCCCAAAAAAGACACTGAAGTGCTTGTCTGGCTCCACATGAGACAATTCATGTGTCTCCTGAGGGGGATTTATAGTGATTTAGGCTGAAAAGGACGAGATGAAGGTACTGAAAGTCAAATACAGTGCGGTTCAATCCCCACCTAGTCCAGATGCATACAGAAAGCATTCTTCTGCTTTCAAGCTCTCCCTTCACGCCTTCTCCTCCGAGATTGGACTTTGGAAGTAAATGCAATTTATCACGGATTCAAGTGCTCCAGCTCGGGAACGAAATCAGCTTTATATTTAATTTGGAAATCAAGTGGGGCGGGTTCTTTGTTCTGCGGCGGCAGAGAAAGAGATAAAGCTAAATGAAAGCGCACGACGCGTCAAAGCTGAGCAGGAAGGCCGATATGAAAATCCAACAGCACTTATCCTTATCCTGCACGCATTCTTTAGAAAGTCAAATCCTATCGTGCCCTCATTTCCATTGTCTATGTTTGTAATTCAGGTAATAACAACTTGAACTACCGGCTCTGCCAGGACAGTCAGAACAGTGAGTGACCAACATCGCACGTCCGCACGCTGAAACAAGTCCAGAGGCTAATCTGCATCAAGGTGCAGCGTTAAAAAAAAAACAAGGCCCAGACTGTCTGTTTGTGTCTGGGTGTCACCTCCACCTTTGCGGCCTCTGCCCTTTTCCATCATAACATCTCCAGCTGCAACTGATGCTATTAGTGAGAGCTATCTTTGTGTCTGCTGCAATTATCTCTACTTATCATCTTCACACTGCTGGGCAGGAGTGGCCTGCTGTTCTATCACATACCCTCACATACAGGGACCCTGAATAACTGCACGCATAATGGGAGAAATAATCCCGCCCCATGATTGGTGAGATTTTGCCGTTGCTATTTTTAAAGCGACATGCCTACATGTCGCCATCATGTCGTGTTGACTCACTGAACTAATGATCCAACACTTTTGTCATCCGAATTAAATGTGAAAAGCACACTTATCATTACCGCTCAGGTTAGCAGTTTAGGCTTTGTGCTGCAGGCTTCCAGGAACGTCTCTGGAAATACAACAGGTAGCCCAACCCCGCATGCCACGGGTGTCATCACGCACAGAATATGTCAGGAACTTCAGCCATATGTAATCTCGTCACACACACCAAACACAATACTGCACAGCTTTTTGCATTGAGGGTTTGGCTCTGCAGCTGGGGGAAAAAAAGAAGAAAAAAAAACCCCATCAAAGTCAGGCACATTCCATAAAAAACACACTAAATGAATCCATCTGTCAACAATATTGGACGGCCAACACTGTGCATTTGGTACATGAGATGCTGGCTGACACATATTTAATAACACATCCCACTGTGTGCGTATCAAAATCTGATTCTGACAGAGCTCATTCTTTATGGGGTGATTGCTTCATGGTGAAAAAAATACAGTTGTGGATGAGAATCATGAGAGGCTTTAGGTCTGTTTTAGGTGTGCAGATACTCACACAAAGTAAAGCAGCGTCAACACTTTAACATCTACTAAACATTGGCTGGATTCACGTTGATTTCATGCGTGCAGGAGTGGGAGATTTCAATGTCTGGAAGCTTTTCAACATCACTGTGGATGGATTTTTTTTATTATCGAGATGTCATACATAGCCTGGGAGTTATTGTCATGCTAACTCTGTGTGCCAGCAGTGACAACGCAGCAACAAAACACATGGAAGATAATGCTCAATGCATTCAAGTTTAAAATCACATGGTTATTTTTAGAAGATTTCGAAAGACAAACAAGTCAATACTGCAGACAGAAAACTCCTAAATGACTGAGACCTTTGGTGGAATCAATATTTCTGATCCAACTAATAATCATTAAAATGCAACTGTGTGGCTCCACAGAGCTTAAAAGCAACAAATAAGTTTAGTGCTGCACTGTGGCCACATAAACACAGCAGTGTGTATTTGTTTAGCAGAATGCAGCCTGGAGGTTTGCACAGTCTCCGGTGGATTTTACATAACACAACACAAAATCTGATGCAGGAGTACTGGGTGCTGTAAAACATGAAATCTGTTCTGTATCTGAGAGAAATGAAAGCGGAGTTGTTTATTTTGCAAACTAATTTATGACTGAAAAAAGATAATAAAAGAAAACCTGTAGTCAGTGTGAGAAAAGTTGTAGTTTTCCAATTAAACGTATTATCTTCCGCTGGTGCTGCAGAAGCAGTGAAATGAGCACAATAAGAGCTGCATCCTCCTTTCATTCAATCAGCAGTGAGTTAATGGCGGTCAGAGGCCTCTCTGAGCTGGGCTCTCTGTCAGGTGTGTGCTGCTACCGGCGGGAGTGGCGGCTTTGTTCCTGCCTCTAATGATTAATGGGACTGCCTGTTCGGGGTGTGACACATAACTCTGGTCTGAGCGGGACACCAGAGCCGGCCGGTGCGTCTGACTGAAACTCAGACGCTCCTCCAACGCCACGTTCCGGCCTCCTGGATTCCCCGAACACTTCTGCATTCCTCACATTTCTGATCACCGCTAATTCTCTCGAAGAAGCCCTTTCGCTTCAGATTCCGCCGGTGTTGGATTACTGCAGCCTTGATAAATGCCACATGCAGCCTGGGAAATACCCGTGCAGCGCCGCTCCTTGTCAAACCGAGCGGCTAATTCCTGCAGAACCTGCCATCAAGCGCTACTTACAGTAATGCCAACCTAAACCTCGCTGATTTGATTCGCCCGTTCTGCTGATCGCCTGTCACTGCAGCCGCTGCAAATATTTTCATTACCTGCTCACAGCCAGAGCTGCAGCTGCTGGGAATTATACGCAGCTACACATGAAAGCCAGACTGGCGAGAGCGCGCTGGAGCATCATCTTTTGCGCATTACCAGCAGATATCAGGAGCAAAAGCATATGGTGGGAATAAAGAAAGGTGCCTGCACTGCTTCCTCTAAAAAGACAGAGCATAAAGTAGTAAGATGTGCCTTTCTTTTGAGGCTGCAGACGGCGACTCCAGCAGCAGCAATAAGAAAAACATGTTTTGTATTTTTTTTTCCTGGGATACTTTCCTGCGGCTGGTGACATGGCACAGAGCTGGGCTCCAGCGCTCGGGCGCGGGGCGAGGAGTTTTTCTTTCCTGCCATTTCCCGCAGTAACTACAGGAGCAGCCGACTTAATGACAAGCTCCGGCTGAAATGACAGAGAGCTCTGATTGTCTGTGTCTGCGTTCTTTGCATGCATGCGTTATTGAGACTAATGGAATATGAACTGGGACTGACACACAGACACACACACACAGGTGCTCAGTTCATGCATGCCTCACCTTTCCAAGGTGAGGCATGCATGAACTGAGCACCTGTGTGTGTGTGTGTGTGTGTGTGTGTGTGTGTGTGTGTGTGTGTGTGTGTGTGTGTTCTTAAATGATCTGTTGATGTCATTCAGCGATGAGTGCAGGCATGAGGCATTTAACTGTCTTTTTCAGAGGAGCAGAGGGGAAAATCAGCCAGTCTGCTTCCATAAGTGCTCCATCGCTCACACAATTACATAAAAACGGTCTTTTTAAAAATCCGTGTGACTCCATCACGCCGCTCCCACCCCCAGCTTTATTTGTTTTACACCACCAATTTCGGAATATTTGTGGCATCGCCTGACACAGGGGTGCCAAACTCACTTTAGCTCATTGAGCAAATATAACTGGATTCGGTTTGGCCAGACCAGCAAAATGACAGTATAATAACCCCTGAATAACAGCTCTAAACTTTTCTCTCCGCTTCAGTACAAAGAAGAATGAACAGATTTGCACATTCTCACCCAACAAATTAGAATTCTGCAAAACAAAATCTTGAACCTTGAATTAATTTTAGTTAAAACAGGAAATTTACTTTAACAAATCTTTTAATCCCATGTTAAAAATGAAGGAAAATCCAGCAGTGTTTTTATACAGACTTACATGAGCAATAACTCATAGAAACCATGATTTTTGCTGACTTTTTGCATTTTTTTTTTCTTCACAAACTCACCCTCATAGTTGCTATTTCATTTGGAATAACTTGGCGAGCTTTTACCGCTGCATCACTCACCTCTCGCTGGCAACATTTCTTCCAGTTTCAGGACTCGGTATTGCAATTTGGCCTTTGTTCATCACATTGCAATGGCTGTAACCTTTTGTTTTTAGCAAAATTCATCATGCGAGTTGGATCTAACAAGCGCTGGCTTTGGCCCTCGGGCCATAATGTTTGGCAGGCCTGGTGTAACAAGTAAATAACAACAGAAGAG